>NC_137772.1:110861621-111210535 GCF_963455305.1 Plecotus auritus
AAAACTTCCTGGAAAAAAATGAAAATGAACACACAACAACCCCAAATCTCTGGGACATAGCAAAAGCAGTTCTAAGAGGGAAGTTCATAACACTACAGGCCTACCTGAAAAAACTAGAAAAATTAACAATGGTGTTGGGAAAATTGGACAGATAGATGGAAAAGAATGAAACTAGACCACCTTCTGACACCACACAGAAGAATAAACTCAAAATGGATAAAAGACTTAAATGCTAGACTTGAAACCATAAAAAATCTTACAAGAAAATGTAGGCAATAAAATCTCTGACATTTGGGAGACAAAATGGTGGCCGAATAGGTGGATGTGTCCTGCACCTTCTCATGGAGCAGATAGAAGAAACAGCTTAATCAAATAACATCCACCTGGAATTGGTGAATTAAACACAGCTGGCGAGACAATCCATTGCTGGAAAGAAAAGGGGACACCCAGGGAATGGTAGGATAGAGGTTCTGGGCTGGTGAGAGAGACATGCACAAGCAGGACTAGAGCGTCAGAAGGAAACTGAGCTGCACCAAGTCCACATCCCATGGGGACACATGTAACACTCAACTGTGGAAGGGGGTCCACAGGGCTGCTGGCAACCGGGGACTCTAGATCCACAGCTTTGGGAGGCTGCACCCAGAAAGGCATCCTGAAGTTCTGCACTGGCAGTGCAGTGTGTGTGTGTGTGTGTGTGTGTTTGTGTTTTTTTGGCGGGGGGGGGGGGGGTGGGGGGGGGAGACACACACAGCAGTACAGTTGCTCTGTCTTTATATTTCCCTTGCTTTTACTCACTAAACCCAGTACATGGGATCTTTCCATTACAAACACTCACCGAGGCTGCAATGCAGAGGAAGGTGTTTTTGTGGAAGCTGGGGAGCAAAATAGAGAGAGGCGACCAGGAAGCCAACTCTGAAACAGTCCAATCCCTCCAACACAGAACAGCTATTTTTCTCCTGAAGATCGGGCTCCTCCTAGCTGTGCAGCTGCCCCCAGCCTTGAGCTTGGGAGGGAAACAAGGATTCTGACTACCCCCAGGGAGTGGTCCGGGAATGGATTGAGGGGCCATTTGGTCCTGGAAACTAATACAGCAACACTGCCACCTAGAGCCCTTGCCAGAAATAGATGCTTGTGTAAATATGACCTAAAGCAGGCAAAAAAACAAAGCAGGCAGATTGACCCCAACTGCCTAAAACCAAGGCTGTGGAGTCTGACACAGAAGAGCAGTGAATCACTGGGAACTTCAACATGAAGTTGACTACCTAACAGGAAACTGAGATGTGGCAGACAGAACAGTAGAGAGGGGTCTTAAACTAGTCTTAATGGGACATTAAAACTCAAATGACGTGAACAACACTTCACTTTTTTATTTTACTAAAGAAATTAAAATTTATCTATTTTTGTTTATCTTTATTTTATTTTTTTATTATTTTATTATTAATAATATTATTATTTTAATCTTTTATTTTTTTGATTAGTGTTCTACATTATGTTTTTACTAGAGGCCTGGTGCATGAAAATTCATGCACTGGAGAGGGGGGTCCCTCAGCCTGGCCTGCCCCCTCTCATAGTCCAGAAGCCCTCAGGGGTGGGGGCAACCAAGTGAACAGGGGAAGGCAACACCCCCATCATACCTCTGCTGCTTCCATTGCTGGCAGCGCAAACCTTGGCTGGCCCTGGTTACCTGAGCCTCGGGCCGGCCCTGGGCGGCTGGGCAGCTATCATCTGAGGCTTGCCTGCACCTCGGGCCTGCCCCACCTGGGTGCGGGCCCAGCCACTCCGCACGCCTGCCGCACCCCCAGCAGGGCTGACGGGACTCTGGCAGCAGATGTGTGGAGCAGCTGGCCCCACCCCCACTGTGGGCACTTCCATCTTGTGATGGCATGATGGTCAATTTGCATATTACCTCTTTATAATATAGAATTTTATTATTTTATAAGCCAGGACTTCTGGCTCCCAACTGCTTGCCTGCCTGCCTGCCTTCCTAATTGCCCCTAACCGCTTCTGCCTGCCAGCCTGATCACCCCCTAACCACTCCCCTGCCAGCCTGATTGATGCCTAACTGCTTCCCTGCCAGCCTGATTGCCCCTTACTGTCCTCCCCTGCAGGCCTGGTCATCCCTAACTGCCCTCCCCTGCAGGCCTGGTCCCCCCCCAACTGCTCTCCCCTGCAAGCCTGGGTCCCCCCCCAACTGCCCTTCCCCTCAGGCCCGGTCGCCCCCAACTTCCCTCCTCTGCCAGCCTGGTCACCCCTAACTTCTCTCCCCTGCAGGCTTGATCACCCCCAAC
This sequence comes from Plecotus auritus, assembly GCF_963455305.1. Lineage (NCBI taxonomy): Eukaryota > Metazoa > Chordata > Mammalia > Chiroptera > Vespertilionidae > Plecotus > Plecotus auritus. The sequence goes on from NC_137772.1 coordinate 110,863,910, forward strand.
TGCCCTCCCCTGCTGGCCATCTTGTGGTGGCCATCTTGTGTCCACATGGGGGCAGCCATCTTGTATGTTGGAGTGATGGTCAATTTGCATATTACTCTTTTATTAGATAGGATATTTTATAATTATTTTACTTTATTTCATTTTTCCTTTTTGCCAACCATTTCTTCCTCACTGTTCCCTTTCTCATCCTGGTTCTCTTCTCTCCTGCTTTAGTTTTTCTCTCTCCTTTCTTTTAACTCCTAGTTAAAAATTGATCTTCTTTATCTCTTTATAGTAGTGTCTGTTGGCTTACTCATATATCTAATTTCCTCTTCCCTGCTCCAAGTTCATGCACCCTTCTTTTTTCTTCACTAGCCAACATTTTTCTTGTTGTTGCTGTTTGTTTGATTGTTTATTTGCTTGTTTGTTTTGTTTTTATTTTTAGGCTTTTCTTTTTCCTCTCTTTGCTTGCTCTCTTGTTCTACTAAGCGTAAAAAATTTCACTCACCAAACTCAGGCCTATCTGCTCTCTACTTTATTTTCCTTTTCCAAAAATAGATGAATATATAGATAGATTAAAGAAAGGGGAAGCATTTATATATTTTAACATATTTTTTAAATTTAATTATTTTTAAATTAATTTTCTTATTTATTTTTTTATTTTTTTATTTTATTGAGTCTTTTGTTTTTTACTTTCCTTCTTATACACTCATTCTCTTTCTACCTTCTCTATACTGAATCATGGTCATTCCCCCATTTATTCAATTCCTTTACTGGAAATAAGTGCTGCCTCTTCAGATTCAGTCCCCCCCCCCTTTTTTTTCTGGGTGTTTGTTTTTTGCATTTTTTGGTTTACTTGTTGGTTTTGTGGAGTTTTCTCTCCATATACATATATTTTTTCCTTCCTTTTTCTTTTTTTTCTTTTCTCTCTTACCTTTTTTCTTTTCTCAATATCATTTTTGCATGCTTTTCTCTCCCCTAATTCTCTTTTCTCTGGTCATCCCCTTTATTTGGAGTTACCAGTGTCATGAACACATTCATGTTTTCTTCCCTCAGTGTCGTGTCTTGTTAAGTTGTATTTTGTGCCTTTTGATCAACATGTTAGAGTGATCCACATAACCAGACATCCTGAGAGGAGCAAAAGTAGGGAGACAAAGAACAGCTCCCATTCAAAAGAACAGGAGGAATCACCATAAAAGTGAGTAAATGAAATGGAGCCAAGCAATTTGTCAGAGAAAGAATTCAGAGCAATGGTAATAAGGACCCTGAAAAGGATGGAGGACAAATTCAACAACATGTGTAAGAATAAAAAGGAAATAAAGAAGAATCAAGGAGAAATGAAGAATGACATAGCTGCAATAAAGAACACAATAGAAAGCATCACCAGTAGACTAGAAGAAGCTGAGGACTGCAAAAGCGAGCTAGAAAGACAAGGTAGGAAAAAACACACAAGCAGAGCAGTAACTGGAAGAAAAAAAACTTAAAAACCAGGAAAAGAACCTAAAGGAGCTGTGGGACAACACAAAATGAAACATCTGCAAAATAGGGGTGCCAGAATGAGAGGAAGCTGAACAAAAAATATAAAACCTGTTTGAAAAAATGACAGAAAACTTCCCTGATATTGGGGAAAAAAATTTACAAAAGTCCAAGTAGCTACACAGTCTCAAAAAAGTTGAACCCAAAAAGACCAACACCAAGACCCATCATATTTAAATTGACAAACATCAACAACAAAGTAAGAATCTTAAAGGTTGCCAGAGAGAGACAGAAAGTTACCTATAAGGGACCTCCCATTAGACTATTGATTGATTTCTCAACAGAAACACATCAGGCCAGAAGGGAATGGAATGAAATATAGAAAGTGATGTAAAGCAAAGGACTGAATCCAAAAATACTATTCCTAGCAAGACTATCATTCAAAATTGAAGGTGAAATCAGAAGCTTAACAACAAAAAAAGGCTAAGGGAGTTTATTACCATCAATCCAGCAATGCAAGAAATGCTAAAGGGGCTGCTATAAATAGAAGAAATAAGATGGAATGAAGGAACACAGGCATAAAGCATAAAAATGGCAACAAACAAGTAACTATGAATAATAACCTTGAACATAAATGGAGGACATGCTCTAATCAAAAGACATAGGGTACCTGAATGGATAGCAAAACATGACCCATATATCTGCTGTCTACAAGAGACCCACCTCAGAACAAAGGACTCACACAGACAGATAGTGAAGGAATAGAAAAATATTTTTTAGGCAAATGGTAAAAAAACAACAACAATAAGTAAGAATACTTATATCTGACAAAATAGACCTCAACCCCAAGGCCATAACGAAACATAAGGAAGGCTACTTCATAATACTAAAGGGAGCAATTCAACAAGAGGATCTAACTCTAGTAAACAAAGATGCACCCAATACAAGAGCACACAAATATGTAAAAAAAAAAAAAAAAAACAACTTCTGGAAGATATCAAGGGAGAAATCAACAGCAATATAGTCATAGTAGGAGACTTTAATACCCTATTGACACTACTAGATAAATTTTCTAAACAAAAATAATCATCCAAGAAAAAAATTAATCCTAAATGACTCACAAGATCAGATGGAATTAATTGATATCTTCAGAACATTTCACCCCAAAGCTACAGAATATACATTCCTTTCAAGTGCACATGGGACATTTTCAAAAATAGACCACATATTGGGACACAGGCAAAGTCTCTTCAAATTCAAGAAAATAGAAATCATATCAAGCATCTTCTCAGATCAAATTGGCATAAAATTAGCAATGAACAACAATGAAAAAAATTTAAAAACTTGGAGGCTAAATAGCATGCTATTAAACAATGATTGGGTTACCAAGGAGATCAAAAAAAAATTAAAAAGCATCCTTGCAACAAATGATAATGAAAACACAAAAATCCAAAATCTATGGGACACAGTGAAAGCAGTTTTGAGAGGGAAGTTCATAGTTCTACAAACCTACCTCAAAAAATAAAAAGAAAATATGGTAATAAATTATCTAACTCTACAACTCAAAGAATTAGAAAGAGCAATAAGAAAAGCCCAGAGTAATCAGAGGCAAGGAAATAATAAAGATCAGAGCAGAAATAAATGACAAAGATAAAAAAAAAAAACACAAAAGATCAATAAAACCAAGAGCTGGTTCTTTGGAATAATAAACAAGATTGATGAACCTCTAGCCAGGCCCACCAAGAAGCAAAGAGAGAGGACCCAAATAAACAAAATCAGAAATGAAAGAAGTGAAGTAACAACCAACTGCACAGAAATACAAAGGATTGTGGGGCGGGGGCGGGGGGAAATACTATGAACAACTCTATTACAACAAACTGGACAACCTAAATGTAATGGACATATTCTTAGAAAAATGCAAGCTTCCAAAACTCAATCAGGGAGAATCAAAAAACCTGAATAGGCCAATAAGTACTGAAGAAATGGAAGCAGGAATCAAAAATCTTCCAGGAAACCAAAGCCTTGTTCTGGTTGGCTTTAAGGGGAGTTCTACCAAGCATTCAAAAAAGAACTAAAACCTATCCTCCTCAGACTATTCCAAAAAATTCAAGAGGAAGACACACGTCAAAGCTCTTTCTACAAATCCAACATTACCCTAATTGCAAAACCAGATAAAGACACCACAAAGAAAGAACTACAGGTGAAAATACTTGATGAACATAGATGCTAAAATCCCCAACAAAATTCTAGCAAATTGATCCAGCATTACATTAGAAAGCTCATACACCATGACCAAGTGGGATTAATTCCAGGGATTCAAGGATGGTTCAATATCTGCAAATCAATAAATGTGATACATCACATAAACAAATTGAGAGACAAAAATCACATAATCCTATCAATGCAGAAAAAGCATTTGTCAAAATCCAACACCTGTTCTTGATACAAACTCTCAGCAAAGTGGGAGTAGAGGGATCATAACTCAACATAATAAAAGCTTTAGATGAAAAACCCACAGCCAACATCATACTCAATGGGCAAAAACTAAAACCATTTCCCCTAAAAACAAGAACAGGACAGGGATGCCCAATTTCCCCACTCCTGTTTGGCATAGTACTGGAAATTCTAGCCATAGTAATCAGACAACAAGAAGAAATAAAAGACATCCAAATTGGAAAAGAAGTAAAACTGTCATTATTGGCAGATGCCATTATATTGTACATAGAAAACCCCAAAGACTCCATCAAAAAACTAACAGACTTAATAAATGAATTCAGCAATGTAGAAGGATACAAAATTAATGCCCAGAAATCTATGGCTTTTTTATACACCAATAATGAACTCACAGAAAGAGAAAGTAAAAAAAACAATCCCATTTATAATTGCAACAAAAAAATTAAGATACCTAGGAATAAACTTAACTAAGGAGGTAAAAGACCTGTACTCGGAAAACTACAGGACATTGAAAAAAGAGATAGAGGAAGACATAAACAAATGAAAGAGCATACCGTATTAATGGATTGGTAGAATCAACATCATTAAAATGTCCATACTACCCAAAGCATTCTATAGATTCAATGCACTCCCCATTGAAATACCAACGGCATTTTTCACAGACCTAGAAAGAACATTCCAAAATTCATCTGGAATGAAAAAAGACCCTGAATAGCCACAGCAATCCTGAGAAAGAAGAACAAAGTAGGTGGGATCTCAATACCAGATATCAAGCTGTATTACAAAGCCACTGTCCTCAAAACAGCCTGTTACTGGCACAAGAACAGACATATAAACCAATGGAATAGAATCCAGAATCCAGATATTGACCCAAACCACTACGCTCAATTAATATTTGACAAAGGAGGCATGAACATACAATGGAGTCAAGACACTCTCTTCAATAAATGGTATTGGGAAAACTGGACAGATACATGCAAAAAAATGAAACTAGACCACCATCTTTCACCATACACAAAAATAAACTCAAAATGGATAAAGGATTTGAACATAAGATGGGAAACTGTAAAAATACTAGAGGAATTCACAGGCCGGAAAATCTCAGACATATGCCAAAGCAATTTCTTCACTGATACTGCCCCTAGGGCAATGGAAACTAAAGAGAAAATAAACAAATGGGACTACATCAAAATAAAAAGCTTTTGTACAGCAAAAGAAATCATCAACAAAACAGCAAGAAAGCCCACTGTATGGGAGAACATGTTTGCCAATGTTATCACTGATAAAGGTTTAATCTCCAAGATCTACAGGGAACTTATACAACTTAATAAAAGGAAGATAAATGATCCAATAAAAAAAAAAATGGGCAACGGACCTAAATAGAATCTTTTCGAAAGAAGACAGAAGGTCAAAAGACATATGAAAACATGCTCAAAGTCACTAATTATCTGAGAGATGCAAATCAAAACGACAATGCGGTACCATCTCACACCTGTCAGAATGGCTATCATCAACAAATCAACAAAGGACAAGTGCTGGTGAGGATGCGGAGAAAAAGGAACCCTGGTGCACTGCTGGTGGGAATGCAGACTGGTGCAGCCACTGTGGAGAACAGTATGGAGTTTCCTCATAAAACTAAAAATGGAACTCCCAATTGACCCAGTAATCCCACTTCTAGGAATATATCCCGAGAAACTAGAAACACCAATCAGAAAGTATATATGCAACCCTATGTTCATAGCAGCACAATTCACCATAGCTAAGATTTGGAAACAGCCCAATTGCCCATCAGCAGATGAGTGGATTAGAAAACTATGGTACATCTACACAATGGAATACTACCCTGCTATAAAAAAGAAGGAATTCTTACCATTTGCAGTAGCATGGATGGACCTGGAGAGCATTATGTTAAGTGAAATAAGCCAGGCAATGAAAGAAAAATGCCACATGATCTCACTCACTTATGGAAAATAAAGAACATTATAACCTAATAAACAAAAAGGTAGATACAGAGGCAGTAAATCACTGAACAGACTGTCAAATTACAGTGGGAAAGCAGGGGAGTGTTGGGGAGGGGGGGAAAGAGATCAACCAAAGGACTTGTATGCATGTATATAAGCACAACAAATGGACACAAGACACTGGGGAGGGTGGGATGAGGGCATGCGACAGGGGGTAGGGGAGGCTGGGGGAAGGTCAATGGGGGGAAAAAAGGAGATATATGTACTAATACAAGTAATACTTTAAACAATAAAAAATATTTTAATTAATAAATACATACATACATACATACATACATACATAAATAAAATAAAATACCAATAGCATATTTCACAGGCCTAGAACAAACTCTCCAAAAATTCATCTGGAATAAAAAAGACTCTGAATAGCCACAGCAATCATGGGAAAGAAGAACAAAGTTGAAGGGATCACAATACCAGATATGAAGCTATATCACAAAGCCATGGTTCTCAAAACTTCCTGGTACTGGAACAAAAACATACATATAGATCAAAGGAACAGAACATAAATATTATGCTCAATTAATATTTGACAAAGGAGCCAAGAGCATACAATGGAGTCAAGACAGTCTCTTCAATATATGGTGCTGGGAAAATTGGTCAGATACATGCAAAAATATGAAACTAGATCAACTTACACCATACACACAAAAAAAAACTCAAAATGCTTACAGGACTTAAATGTAAGACAAGAAACCATAAAAATCTTAGAAGACTTCGTAGACAGCAAAATATCATATGTATGTTGTAGCAATATCTTTACCAATACAGCTCCTAGGGCAATGGAAACTAAGGAGAAAATAAACAAATGGGACTACATCAAAATAAAAAGCTTCTGCACAGCAAAAGAAACCATAAACAAAACAACAAGAAAACCCACTCATGGGAGAACATATTTCCCAATGCTATCTCAGATAAGGGTTTAATCTCCAAAAGTTACAGGGAACTCATACAACTTAACAAAAGGAAGATAAACAATCCAATCAAAAAATGCCCAAAGGACCTAAATAGATACTTTTTGAAAGAGGACATACAGAAGGCCAAGAGACATGAAAACATACTCAAAGTCACTAATCATCGGAGAGATACAAATCAAAACAACGAGGTACCATCTCACATCTGTCAGAATGGCTGTCATCAACAAATCATCAAACAAGAAGTGCTGGTGAGGATGTGGAGAAAAAGGAACCCTTGTGCACTGTTGGTGGGAATGCAGACTGGTGCAACCACTGTGGAAAACAGTATTGAGTTTCCTCAAAAAGTTAAAAATGGAACTTCCATTTGACCCAGTAATCCCACTTCTAGGACTATATCCCAAGAAAACAGAAACACCAGTCAGAAAGGATATATGCACCCCTATGTTCATAGCAGCACAATTCACCATAGCTAAGATTTGGAAACAGCCCAAATGCCCATCAGCAGATGAGTAGATTAGAAAACTATGGTACATCTACACAATGGAATGCTACGCTGCTATAAAAAGAAGGAATTCTTACCATTTGCAGTAGCATGGATGGACCTGGAGAGCATTATGCTAAGTGAAATAAGCCAGTTGGAGAAAGATAAATATCACATGATCTCACTCATATGTGGGATATAATGAACAACATAACTGATGAACAAAAATAGATCCAGAGACAAGGTAACACTGAACAGACTGTCCAACCTCAGATAGAAGGCAGTGAAGGGGGGGTTAGAGAACAATAAAAGGACTTGTTTGCATGCATATTAGCATAACCAATGGACACAGACACTGGAGTGTTGGGGGCTTTTCCTGGGGGGGGGGGGGGGTGAGTGGCCAGGGGGGTTCAATCGGGGGAAAATGAGACATATGTAATACTTTTTTTTTCCCTTTAAGGTGTGCACTTTATTGAACTGGTCTCAAGTCAGTGTACAGGTAAGCCCTGCTTGGCTGCCTCCACACCTCAACCCACTCCTAGGGGGACCAAAAGCCTTCATACATCTCAAGTTGGGGACAAAAAAGGGGGCCACGATGGCTGGCCATTCAAAATAAAACAAAAAGAACAAGAATTAAGGTGAAGATTAAAAAATTTGGATTACATAATTTACACAAAAGCAATGCTATCACCCTTCCCGTGTGGACTCGGGCAAGGATTGGCCCTTCTTAGGGAGAAGTGGGCGGCTTTGGGGCAGGCAAGGGACTTCCTGTAACAATGCATCTCTCGTATTTGGAATGACTATTTAAAAAAAAGAACAATGTACAATCAAAGTCCTCGGCCACATTGTAGAACTTTGGGGATGCTCACTCCAACAGACTGCTGTCACCTTCACCGTTCCAGTTTTTAAATCCTGAGTTAAGCGCAAAAAAAAAACAACAAAAAAAACAAAAACAAAACAAAACAAAAAAGCCATGCCAATCTCATCTCGTTTTCTGCGCAAGTTAGGTTTTGTCAAGAAAGGGTGTAACCAACAAACAGTCAGCCTAGAAGCATTTGCGGTGGACGATGGAGGGGCCGGACTCCTCGTACTCCTGTTGCTGATCCTCATCTGCTGGAAGGTGGACAGCAAGGCCAGGATGGAGCCACCGATCCACACAGAGTACTTACGCTCAGGGGGCGCAAAGATCTTGATCTTCATCATGCTGGGAGCCAGAGCGCTGATCTCCTTCTGCATCCTGTTGTTTGTGTCCTTTGATTAGGCTTATATGTATGCATATAAGTCCTTTGGTTGATCACTCCCCCTTACCCCCACCGTCCCCTACCTTCCCTGAGGTTTGACGTTCTGATTGATGTTTCTCTGTCTCTGGATCTATTTTTGTTCATCAGTTTATGTTGTTCATTATATTCCACAAATGAGTGAGATCATGTGATATTTATCTTTCTCTGCCTGGCTTATTTCACTTAGCATAATGCTCTCCATCTCCATCTATGTTGTTGCAAATGGTAAGAACGCCTTCTTTTTTACTGCAGCATAGTATTCCATTGTGTAGATGTACCACAGTTTTTTAATCCACTCATCTGCTGATGGGCACTTAGGCTGTTTCCAAATCTTAGCTATGGTGAATTGTGCTACTATGAACATAGGGGTGCATATATCCATCTTTTGGCTGGTATGTCTCCTGAGGCAAGGAAATCAAAGGGAAAAATAAGCAATGGGACTACATCAAACTAAAAACGTTGTGCACAGCTAAGGAAGTCATCAACAAAATAAAGAAACAAACCACAGAATGGGAGAACATATTTATCAACAACACATCTGATAAGGAGTTAATATCCAAAATGTATAAAGAACTTATAAAACTCAAAACAACTACAACAAACAATCTTATTTAAAAATGGGCAAAAGACCTGAAGAGACACTTCTCCAAAGATGACATTCAGATGGCAAAAAAACCTATGAAAAGATGCTCAACATCAGTAATCATCAATGAAATGCAAATTAAATTCACAATGAGATAGCACCTCACATCTGTCAGAATGGCCATCATCAATAAATGAACAAACATGTGTTGGTGAAGATATAGAGAAACGGGAATGCAGATTGGTATAGCCACTTTGAAAAGCATTATGGAGTTATCTCAAAAAATAAAAATGGAAATGCCATCTGACCTAGCGATTCCACTCCTGGTAATTTATCCAAAGAAACCTGAAACACTAATTCAAAAGAATATATGCACCCGTTGTTTATTGCAGCATTATTTACAATAGCAAAGCTATAGAAGCAATCCAAGTGCCCATCAATGGATGAGTAAGTGTGAAATATAAAGAACAAAATTAATGAAAAATAAAATAGGCACAGACTCATAGATGCAGAGGATAGACTGATAGTTGCCAGCAAGGAGTGGTGTTAGGGGACTCAGTGTAAAAGGTGAAGGGATTAAGAATTACTAATTTGTAGTTACACAATAGTGAAGGGATGTAAAGTATAACATAAGGAATATAGTAAATAATGTAATAACTATGTATGGCGCCAGAGGGCACCAGAAATATCAAGGGGGAACATTTTGTAAAGTATAGGACTGTCTAACCATATGCCATACACCTGAAACTAATACAAAATAATATTGAATGTAATTGAAAAATAAAACAAGAAAGTGAAAAGGCAACCCACAAAATGGGTGAAAATATTTACATATCATATCTGATAAAGAACTATAATTCAGAATATATAAATTACTCTTACAACTCAACAATAAAAAGACAAATAACCTAAATAAAAGATAGAGAAAAATCAGGATAAACATTTCTCCAAAGAAGATATACAAATGGACAATAAGTACACAATAAAATGCTCAACATCATCAGCCATTAGGGAAATGTAAATAAAAACTACAGTGAGATACCAGTTCACATCCACTAGGATGGCTGTAATAAAAAAAAAAAGGCAAACAATAAGTGTTGCCAAAGATTTGGAAAAATTGTATCCCCCTCATACACTGTTGGTGGGAATGTAAAATGGTACAGTCACTTTGAAAAACAGTCTGGCACGAAAACAACCAAGATGGCAGCATAGGTAAACACCTGTACTTGCTGCCTCTCATAACCACATCAAAACTACAACTAAAAGACAAAACAAATATTATCCAGAACCACGGGAAAGCTGGCTGAGTGGAAGTTCTACAACTAGAAGGAAAGAAAAAAGCGCATTGAGAGTGGTAGGAGGTGCAGAGGTGCAACGCACGTGAAAAGGGCTGGCAACTAGATGTGCTGTTGTTTTCTTTAATTGGGAGGGAGATACAAGCTCCCAATTGATCTGAACTCCAGTTCCAGGCGAGACTCTGGGGACCCAGACTCATACGAGGAGAAACTGGACTGTCTGGCATTGGGCTGGAACACAAGGTCAGCTTTCCCTCAGAGGTGCTCGCAGCAATCATTGTTCCTGCACGGGGCCGTGGGACACAGAGACACGGGGACCTCTCAGGTGCAGGGCTGACTGGCAGCCATTGCTGTTTGCTCTGCCCTGGTGATTCCCTGAGACCCTGCCCCACCCAATTTACAACCCCACCTAAGCTGTGGGCATTGGCTTTTGCATATGAATGGCCTGTCCTTTTGCAACCTAAAACCTAACAAACTGCAGCTGGGTCAGAGAGCTCCAAAGCTTCCAAAAGAAGGCCTAAGGCCCGGCAGCATCAGCCTGCATTGCTTCACAGCTGGGACTCAACTGGGCACCTCCAAACCCCAAACAAAGAGAAGGAATCTATAGATTTCTCTTTAGCTCCTGCTGGGTGGCCTCAGGCAGTGGCTGACTTTACACCTCCTTGGAGATCCAAGAGCCAGTCTACCCATTGGTCAGTGTGAGACCATACCAGATTACAACTCTTCATATCCATAAAAGACACACTCAAGGGGCAGACTCAGTGAGCACCAAAGCCCCACTGAAGCAAGTTCTGGACCATAAGGGTGTCTCCAGCACAGCAGTTCTCCCATTGTAGACATAGCTGGTCCTCACAGCCAATTGGCCTAACCGTCAATTCCTCACAGTGATACCAACAGCAATCAAGGCTTAACTACAAGAAGACACAGCCCACAAAGGGGTGCACCAAGAGTGTCCACCTCAGGTAATTGGGGAGGCTTAACAATTGGGACCTATAGGACACCTAGCACACAAGGCCACTCTGTCTACACAGGGAAGCATCCAAAATGTGGAGACAAAGAAACAAGTCACAAATGGAAGAAATGGAGGAAAACAAACTACTGGATATAGAGTGCAAAACCATGGTTATAAGGTTACTCAAGAATCTTCTAGAAACCACCTATAAATTTAGTGAGACCCTCAAGGATATGAAAAAGGACCAATCATAAATTAAGCATACACTGACTGAAATAAAGAATAATATATAGAGATCCAACAGCAGACTAGAGGGTTCCAAGAATCAAGTCAAAGATTTTAAATATGAAGAAGCAAGAAACACCCAACCAGAAAAGCAAAAAAAAAGAATCCAAAAATATGAAGATAGTGTAAGGAGCCTCTGGGACAACTTCAAGTGTACCAACAGCCGAATTATGGGGGAGCCAGAAGAAGAGAGAGAGCAAAATATTGAAAACCTATTTGAAGAAATAATGACAGAAAACTTCCCCTACCTGGTGAAAGAAATAGACTTACAAGTCCAGAAAGTGCAGAGAACCCCAAACAAGAGGAATCCAAAGAGGACCACACCAAGACACATCATAATTAAAATGCAAAGAGCAAAAGACAAAGAGAGAATATTAAAAGCAGCAAGAGGAAAACAGTTAGTTACCTACAAGGGAGCACCCATACGATTGCCAGCTGATTTCTCAACAGAAACTATGCAGGCCAGAAGGGAGTGGCAAGAAATATTCAAAGTGATGAATAGCAAGAACCTATAACCAAGATTACTCTACCCAGCAAAGCTATCATTTAGAATTGAAGGGCAGATAAAGAGCTTCACAGACAAGAAAAAGCTAAAAAAGTTCATCACCACCAAACCAGTATTATATGAAATGCTGAAAGTATTCTTTAAGAAGAGGAAGAAGAAGAAAAAGGTAAAGATAAAAATTATGAACAATAAAGTGACAACAAATACATACCTACCAACAAGTGAATCTAAAAATCAAGTGAATGGAAAATCTGATGAATGGAATAAACTGGTGAATATAATAGAATCAGGGGCATAGAAAGGGAGCAGACTGACAATTCTTGTGGGGAAGGGTTGTGGGGTGTACAGGAAGAGATTGGACAAAAATCTTACACCTATGGATAAGGACAGTGGGAGGGATAAGGGCATGGGGTGGGGTGGGAACCAGGTGGAGGGGAGCTATGGGGGGAGGGGAAGATGAACAACTGTAATAATCTGAACAATTAAGATTAATTAAAAAAAAAAGAAAAACAGTTTGGCACTTCTTCAAAATGTTAACTATATAGTTACCATATGACTTAGTAATACAACTCCTGGGTAAATACCCAAGAGAAATGAAAATGTATACATACAGAAAAAAAAGAAAGAAAATGTATACACAAACTAAAACTTGTCCATGGATATTTATAACAACAACTAGAGGCCCAGTGCACGAAATTCGTACACAGGGGTGTGTACCTCAGCCCAGCCTGCACCCTCTCCAATCTGGGACCCCTCGAGGGTTGTCCAACTGCCCGTTTAGGCCCGACATCCCTCTCACAATCCAAGACTGCTGGCTCCCAACTGCTCAACTGCCTGCCTTCCTGATTGCCCCTAACCGCTTCTGCATGCCAACCTGATCACCCCCTAACCACTCCCCTGCCAGCCTGATTGATGCTTAAATGCCCTCCCCTGCAGGCCTGGTCACCCCTAACTGCCCTCTCCTGCAGGCCTGGTCCCCCCCCTTAACTGCTCTCCCCTGCAGGCCTGGATCCCCCCCAACTGCCCTTCCCTGCAGGCCCGATCACCCCCAACTTCCCTCCTCTGCAGGCCTGGTCACCACTCACTGCCCTCCCCTGCTGGCCTGATCGCTCACAACTTCCCTCCCCTGCTGGCCATCTTGTGGTGACCATCTTGTGTCCACATGGGGCCAGGATCTTTGACCACATAGGGGCAGCCATCTTGTGTGTTGGATTGATGGTCAATTTGCATATTACTCTTATATTAGATAGGATAGAGGCCTGGTGCATGGGTGGGGGCCAGCTGGTTTGCCCTGAAGGGTGTCCTGGATCAGGGTGGGGGTTCCCTTGGGGTGTGGGGCAGCCTGGGCGAGGGGCCTGTGGTGGTTTGCAGGCCGGCCACACTCTCTGGCAACCCAAGGGGAGGCACTGGGATCTGGGATTTATTTATCTTCTATAATTCAAACTTTGTAGCCTTCAGCGGAGGCCAGGGCAGACCAGGCACTTGGCTTCCTCCATCTCCAGGGAAACCCAAGCCTCCTGCTCGCTCCGTGACCACAGCCATTTTCATTGGGATTCATTTATCTTCTATAATTGAAACTTTGTAGCCTTGAGCGGAAGCCTGGGCCAGCCAGGGTGTGCAGGAAGCTTGGCTTCCTCCATTCCCGGGGAAACCCAAGCCTCCTGCTCTCTCCGTGGCCGCAGCCATCTTAGTTGGGTTAATTTGCATACTCATTCCTGATTGGCTGGTGGGAATGGCTTGTGGTTGTAGCAGAGGTACGGTCAATTTGCATATTACTCTTTTATTAGACAGGATAGCCCAGTGGTCGGCAAACCACGGCTCATGAGCCACATGTGGCTCTTTGGCCCCTTGAGTGTGGCTCTTCCACAAAATACCATATGCGGGCGCACATGTACAGTGCAGTTGAAACTTCGTGGCCGATGTGCAGAAGTCGGTTTTCGGCCTGGGCGAGTCTATTTTGAAGAAGTGGCGTTAGAACACTCAAGGGGCCAAAGAGCCGCATGTGGCACGTGAGCCGTGGTTTGCCAACCACTGAGATAGCCCAAAGTGAAAAAAACCAAATATCTACGAGCTAATGAATAAATAAATAAAATGGGATATATCCAGACAGTGGAATATTATCTATATACTAGAGGCCCGGTGCATGAAATTCGTGCACAGGGTGGGGTCCCTTAGCCCAGCCTGCACCCTCTCCAATGTGGGACCCCTTGGGGGATGTCCTACAGGGATCGGGCCTAAACCAGCAGTCGGACATCCCTCTCAAAATCCAGAACCTCTGGTTCCTAACCACTCACCTGCTTGCCTGCCTGATCACCTCTAACTGCCTCTGCCTGCCTGCCTGATTGCCCCCAACTGCCCTCCCTTGCTGACCTGATCACCCCAACTGCCCTCCCTTGCTGGCCTAATTGCCCCCTAACTGCTCCCCTGCTGGCCTGGCTGCTCCCTAATGCTCCCCTCCCAGCCTGCCTGATCACCCCTAACTGCTTCTGCTTGCCAGCCTGATCACCCCCTATCTGCTTCTTCTTGCCAGCCTGATCGCCCCCTAACTGATCCCCTGCTGGCCTGGTCGTCCCCTAACGGGTCTCCTGCCAGCTGGCCTGATCGCCCCTAACCACTCTACCTGCCTGCCTGATCACCCCTAACTGCCTCTGCCTCGGCCCAGCCACTGTGGCTTTGTCCGGAAGGAAGTCAGATGTCCAGAAGATTTCTGGTTGACCCGGTCTAATTAGCATATTACCCTTTTTTTAGTATAGATATAAAAGCCTAATATGCAAAGTGTCCCATCGGGAGTTCCACCAGGAGACTGGGAGTTCGATAGCTCACTATGACATGCGCTGACCACGAGGGGGCAGCGTGGAACATGTCAGGTAATCAGCAGTGGCGTGCTGAGGGAGCAAGGGAAGGAGGAGGTGGGGGGGCACCTGATCAGCCCTGATCGCCGGCCAAGTGTAGGGACCCTACCCATGCACAAATTTCATGCACTGGGCCTCTAGTCATCTATAATAATAAAAGAGTAATATGCTAATTAGACCGGACAGCCAAACGACCTTCCAGACAATGCCGCCGCGGTGGGGCTGAGGCAGAGGTGGTTAGGGGCAATCAGGTAGGCAGGTGAATGGTTAAGGGTGATCAGGCAAGCAGGCAAGTAGTTAGAGGCAATCAGGCAAGCAGAGTGGTTTGGGGCATTCAGGCAGGCAGGTGAGTGGTTAGGCGCAATCAGGCAGGCAGGCAGAGTGGTTAGAGGCGATCAGGCGGGCAGGCTAGTGGTTAGGAGCCTGCAGTCCCGGATTGCGAGAGGATGTAGGCATAGCTGAGGGACCCCCCCGCACCCGTGCATGAATTTTGTACACCAGGCCTCTAGTATATAATAATAAGCCTAATATGCAAATTGCCCCCTTGGTCAGGAGTTCGACCAGGAGTTCAACTGCTCCCTATGATGTGCGTTGACCACAAGGGAGCGGTATGGAACATGGTGGGCCTCAGCGATGTGGCGCTGGCACTGGGAGGCAGTGGAGGCACTGCCAGCCCCAATGGGCTCCGACGAGAGCGGGACCACAGTGGGATGGTGGAGCAGGTGAGCGGGCAGCACCAGGCCAAGGTGGGTGCAAGCAGGGGCCTGATCACCCTGCTGATCACCCCGCAGACGGCGACCAGTGGTGGCACAGCGGCAGGGGGCAGGGCCACCAGCCGGCTCCCAGTCACTGAGGGAGCCGGCGGGGGACCCAGCCCCGATCAATCGCCCTGCAGGCAAGATGGTAGAACAGGTGAGGGGGCGGAGCCAGGCCACGGCAAGGTGCCAGGCAGGGCTGCGGCGCCATGAGGCTGGGATCCAGATCTGAGGCTGTGAGCCTGGGGGCATGAGCTGTGGGCTGATTCCCACAGGCCACCGCAAGGGACCCCACCTGTGCATGACAATAAAAAGAAATGAGGCTGGGACTATGTGGGACCAGCAAGGGAGACTAAATAGAAGCAACCAATAAGATAAGCAAAAAACCCAATCCAAGCAATCACCCTGGAAGCTCTAGGTCTAATTGGTTCTAATTTATAAGAGATAAACAGAAGGTCTAAGTGGTTATATTAAAGGAGTGCCAGAATCTAAACACTATATTGTCTGGGTGTAGACCATGTTTTTCCACCCCTATAGAATTGTAACTGTAGAAAGGATACAATTCTAAATATCTATATATTATTGTTATAATCAAATATCATTTGTTTTGATATCAGGGTTTAGCCAGTAATTTACCATTATAGTTACATTCCTGAATTAAATTTCTCCCACTTGTTATGAAAACAAACAAGCAACACATATCAGCATCACTGATCAAAAGTCTTAATATGATTAAATTTAAGAACACTTTGGACTCATGAGGCTACTCAACCAATAGCAAGGCATGTTTCATATAAACTACTAGAGAGAGTATTGGGCAATGAGCCTGAGAACAGCCCCAAGGAGGAAGCACAGCTTAAGGCTTCCAAAGTAGCCACAGGTATGGAAATTTACCTTACTTCTTCCTTTCCTCTGCTGCTCAGTCTTTTTTTTTTTTTTTTCATATTTGATTTCACTAGTATTCTTGCTGCTATCTTTCCTCTTTTATCATTTGAACCAGAGCAATGTATGCCGTTAAAGCAGCACACAAATGGACTTAAACATCTAGGATACAGGAAATATAATCTTTAAAAATAGAAAAATTATATTGCAAAAATTATACTTAATGTTTTAAAGTGACCAACATTTATATTTAAGAGTCAGAAAATCTTATCCAGAAATTCCAAATAATTACACCTAATTCATATAGTGGTTTATTCCCCGCTCTTTTTTAGAAAACAAGTCTAAATCCTTCATGAAGTACTTATTTTTAAAATGAAGTCCTGACCTCTAGTGGCTAAACTGAATGAATTCAATGTGGGAATTTACTACATACCTTAATTATATAAAGAGCCAGGTATTATAACCTCTTTAATGTAATGCAATAGACAATATACAGATCCACCTATAAAATATTTGTAGAAAAAAATAAAACTTGAATCTGATTTAGACCCCAGGTCTAACCTACAACCAGGTTAGGGCAGTGGTTGGCAAACCGTGGCTCGCGAGCCACATGTGGCTCTTTGGCCCCTTGAGTGTGGCTCGGCGTTAGAACCACTTCTTCAAAATAAACTCGCCCAGGCCGAAAACCGACTTCTGCACATGGGCCACGAAGTTTCAATAACACTGTACAGGCACGCCCGCACGTGGTATTTTGTAGAAGAGCCACACTCAAGGGGCCAAAGAGCCGCATGTGGCTAACGAGCCACGGTTTGCTGACCACTAGTTTAGGGGAATAAACAGGAGATAAATCTCTTAAACAATATCCAACTGAATGTGAAGTTCTACCCCACAAAATAAACCGTCTTTAAAAAAAAATACAAAGAAAGAAAAGAAACAGGGAAAACCAAGATGGCCGCATAGGTAAACACCTAAACTGCTGCCTCACACAACAATTTCAAAATTACAACTAAAAGACAAAACGTCTATCACCCAGAACCACGGGAAAGCTGGCTGAGTGGAAGTTCTACAACTAGAAAAAAAGAGAAAAGAGCATTGAGACGTGCACAAGCGCTGAAAAGCTGAGGTACAAAGGTGTGCAAATCGGGCTGGGAGCGGGTGACTGGGTGCACTGCTTTTTTCAACCTGAAGGGAGACCACCTCCCGATTACTCTGAACTCCAGTTTCTGGGGAGACACTGGGGACCCAAACTCCTACGAGGAGAAGCTGGACTGTCTGCCATCAGATTGGAAAGTGAGGGTGGCTTTCTTGCAAAGGTGTGCGCAGCAATCATTCTTTACTGCGCTGGGTCATGGGACGCGGGGACTTGGAAATGCGGAAACTCAGAGATGGCTGACTGGCAGCCATCGCTGTTTGCCACGCCCTAGCCTAGTGACTCCCTGAGACCCCGTCCCGCACAATCTACAAACCCACCCAAGCTCCACACAGAGACTTTTGCATATAAATGGCCTGCCCGATCGCAGCTTAACCTAACAAACTGCAGCTCTGGTCAGACAGCTCCAAAACCTCCAAACCCCAAGCAAATAGGAGAAAACTGTAGTTCTCGTTGTAGCTCCTGCTGGGTGGCCTCAGACAGTAGCTGACCTGCACGCCATTGGAGATCCAGAAGCCAGTGTATCTAGTGGTCAGTGTGAGAAGACACAAGATTTCAACTACTCACATACATAAGTGACACATTCAAGAGGCAGACTCAATGAGCACCAAAGCTGAAGCAAGTCCTGCCCCATAAGCGTGTCTCCAGCAAAGCAGTTCTTCCATTATAGACACGGCGGGTCCTCACAGCCAATTGGCCTAGAGGTCAATTCCTCCCAGTGTACCAACAGCAATCAAGGCTTAACTACACCAAGACTTTGCACTCAGCCCACAAAGGGGTACACCAAGAGTATCCACCTCAGGTGATAGGGGAGGCTGAATGACTGGGCCCTATAGGTCACCTACCACAGAAAACCACTCCAACAACACAGGGAAGCAGCCAAAATGCGGAGACAAAGAAACATGTCACGAATGAAAGAAATGGAGGAAAGCAAAATACTGGACATAGAGTTCAGAACCACATTTATAAGGTTACTCAAGAATCTTCTAAAAACCGCCGAGAAACTTGATGAGACCTCCGAGGAGCTTAGTGAGACCTTCAAGGACCTTAATGAGAATGCCAAAAAAAATGGAAAAGGACCAGTCAGAAATTAAGCATACACTGTCTGAAATAAAGAATATACAGAAATTCAACTGTAGATCAAAGGACCCCAAGAATCAAAACAAAGATCTGAAAAATGAGGAAACAAAAAAAACACCCAACCAGAAAAACAAAAAGAAAAAAGAATACAAAAATATGAAGATAGTTTAAGGAGCCTCTGGGACAACTTTAAGCGTACCAACATCCGAAATATTGGGGTGCCAGAAGAAGAGAGAGAGCAAAATATTGAAAACCTATTAGAAGAAATAATGACAGAAAACTTCCCCCACCTGGTGAAAGGAACAGACTTACAAGTCCAGGAAGCGCAGAGAACCCCAAACAAGAGGAATCCAAAGAGGATCACATCAAGACACATCATAATTAAAATGCCAAGGGCAAAAGACAAAGAGAGAATCTTGAAAGCAGCAAGAGAAAAACAGTTAGTTACCTATAAGGGAGTACCCATATGACTGTCAGCTGATTTCTCAACAGAAACTATGCAGGCAAGAAGGGAGTGGCAAGAAATATTCAAAGTGAGGAACATCAAGAACCTACAACCAAGATTACTCTACCCAGCAAAGCTATCATTAAGAATTGAAGGGCAGATAAAGAGCTTCACAGACAAGAAAAAGCTAAAGGAGTTCATCACCACCAAACCAGGATTATATGAAATGCTGAAGGGTATTCTTTAAGAAGAGGAAGAAGAATAAAAGGTAAAGATAAAAATTATGAACAAAAAAATGACAACAAATACATACCTAACAACAAGTGAATCTAAAAATCAAGTGAATGGAAAATCTGATGAACAGAATGGACTGATGAATATAATAGAATCAGGGACATAGAAAGGGAGTGCACTGACAATTCTCAGGGGGGAAGGGGTGTGAGGGGTGCGGGAAGAAATTGGACAAAAATCTTACACCTATGGGTGAAGACAGTGGCAGGGGGCGGGGCGGGTAAGAACATGGGGTGGGGTGGGGAATCAGGAGGAGGGGAGCTATGGGGGGAAAAAAGAGGAACACCTGTAATAATCTGAACATTAAAGATTTATTTTAAAAAAAGAAAGAAAAGAAAAGAAACAAAGAGAATTTAAAAAGTGGTGGGAATGGAAATTCTTAAAGATGGAAAGGAAGAAGTCAAACTCTCATCATTTGCAGATGACATGATACTGCATATAGAGAACCATAAAGATTCCAACCCCCAAAAATCTACTAGAACTGATATATGAATTCAGTAATGTAGCAGGATACAAAATAAATATCCAGAATCACTTGCATTTTTATACACCAATAATAAACTATCAGAAAGGGAAGATTAAAAAAAATCCTGTTCACAACTGCATCAAAAAATACCTAGAGCCGAAACCGGTTTGGCTCAGTGGATAGAGTGTCAGCCTGTGGACTGAAAGGTCCTAGGTTCGATTCCGGTCAAGGGCACGTACCTTGGTTGCGGGCACATCCCCAGTGGGAGGTGTGCAGGAGGCAGCTGATCGATGTTTCTCTCTCATCGATGTTTCTGACTCTCTATCCCTCTCCCTTCCTCTCTGTAAAAAATCAATAAAATATATTTTTAAAAAATACCTAGAAATAAATTAAACCAAGGATGTAAAAGACCTGCACTCAGAAAAAAACATGTCACTAAAAAGAAAATTGAAAATGATACAAATAAGTAGAAATATATAATGTGGTCATGTATAGAAAGAATTAAAATCATTAAGATGTTTATACTACTCAAAGCAATCTATAGATTCAATGCAATTCTTATCAAGATACTAAGGGTGCATTTCACACAACTAGAACAAATATTCCAAAAAATTATATGGAACCACAAAAGACCCCAAATAGCCACAGCAATCTTAAGACAGAAGAAAAAAGTTGGAGGTATCACACAAAACTGACATCAAACTATACTACAAAGCCATAGTAATCAAAATAGCATGGTACTGTCATGAAAACAGACATATAGATCAAGGGAACAGGATACAGAGCCCAGAAATAAATCCATGCCTTTATAGTCAATTAATAGTGACAAAGAAGGCAAGAAGATAGTACAATGGAGTAAAGATAGTATGTTCAATAAATGGTGTTGGGAAAATTGGATAGATACAGGAAAAAAGTGAAACTAGACCACACACAAGAATAAACACAAAATGGATAAGACTTAAATGCTAGACTTGAAACTGTAAAAAAATCTTAGAAGAAAACATAGGCAGTACACTCTGACACTTTTCATAGCAATCTTTTGGCTGGTATGTCTCCTCAGGCAAGGAAGTAAAAGGGAAAAATAAGCAATGGGACTACATCAAATTAACTGGTTTATTTCACTTAGCAAAAGAAACCATCAACAAAATGAAGAAACCAACCACAGAATGGGAGAACATATTTACCAATGACACATCTGATAAGGGGTTAATATCCAAAATTTATAAAGAACTTATAAAACTCAACACCACTACAACAAACAATCCTACTTTAAAAATGGCCGAAAGACCTGAAGAGACACTTCTCCAAAGAGGACATACAGATGGCCAATAAACCTATGAAAAGATGCTCAACAGTAGTAATCATCAATGAAATGCAAATTAAAACCACAATGAGATAGCACTTCACACCTGTCAGAACAGCCATCTATCTACACTAATAAAAAAGAAACATGCAAATTGACCATCACACCGCTACACCCACCAGTCAATCAGGAGTGAGTATGCAAATTAACCCAACAAAGATGGTGGCGGCCATGGAGCTGGAGCGAGCAGGAGGCTTGGGTTGCCCCCGGCGACGAAGGAAGCCAAGCTTCCAGCCCGCCCTGGCCTCCGCTCAAAGAGAGGCTGGGAGCCTGGGTCACGTGGGGGGCTTGGCCAGCCTGCAAACAGCCCTCAGCCCCTCACCCAGTCTGGCCATGCCCCCCCCCCAGTGGGGACCCTCACCACATGGGGGCGTGGCTGGCCTGCAAACCACCACAGGCCCCTCACCCAGGCTGCCCCATGTCCCAAGGGAACCCCCACCCTGATCCAGGACACCCTTCAAGCAAACCAGCCGGCCCCCACCAGTGCACCAGGCCTCTATACTAATAAAAGGGTAATATGCTAATTAGACTGGGAGACCTTCCAGGAGACCTTCTGGACGTTCTTCTGGAAAAAGCCATGGTGGCGGGGCCAAGATAGAGGCAGTTAGAGGCCAAGAGGGGAGGGGAGTTGTGGGTGATCAGGCCAGGATGGGATGGCAGTTGTGGGTGATCAGTCCAGTGGGGGGGCCATTGGGGGTGATCAGGCCAGCGGGGGGGCAGTTGGGGGTGAGCAGACCAGCAGGGGGGCCAGTTGGGGGTGAGCAGGCTGGCAGGCAGAGTGGTTAGGGGCATCAGGCAGGCAGGCAGGTCCCGGATTGCTAGGGGGATGTCCGACTGCTGGTTTAGGCCCGATCCCTGTAAACTGGCAGTAGGACATCCTTCAAGGGGTCCCAGATTGGAGAGGGTGCAGGCCGGGCTGAGGGACAACCCCCCCCCGCCCCCCCGTGCACAAATTTCGTGCACTGGGCCAATAATATATATAAAAGCCTAAGCCAACTGTCCGGTAGCTATGACATGTACTAACCACCAGGGGACAGATGCTCAACACAGGAGTGGAAACCACAGGCATGGAAACATGGAACAGACTGATGAATCTCAGAGGGAAAGGGGGAGGGAGAGGGTGGGAAGACATTAAACAAAGATCTTACTATTATATGCACAATAGATGCCCAGTGCACAAATCCTTCAGCCTGGCCTGCACCTTCTCGCAATCTGGGACCCCTCGGGGGATGTTGGAGAGCCAGTTTCAGCCTGACACCCACAGGCCAGACCGAGCGGCCTTCAGTAATCAATATATGAACAAACAACAAGTGTTGGTGAGGATGTGGAAAAATGGGAACACTTGTACACTGTTGGTGGGAATGCAGATTGGTGTAGCCACTTTGAAAAGCATTATACAGTTATCTCAAAAAATAAAAATGGAAATGCCATCTGACCTAGCAATTGCACCCCTGGCGATTTATCCAAAGAAACAAGAAACACTAATTCTAAAGAATATATACAGCCCTAACCGGTTTGGCTCAGTGGATAGAGCGTTGGCCTGTGGACTGAAGGGTCCCAGTTCGATTCCAGTTAAGGGCATGTACCTTGGTTGCAGGCACATCCCCAGAAGGGGGTGTGCAGGAGGCAGCTGATCGATGTTTCTCTCTCATCGATGTTTCTAACTCTCTATCCCTCTCCCTTCCTCTCTGTAAAAGATCAATAAAATATATTTTTTTTGAAAAAAGAATATATACAATAGCAAAGCTATGGAAGCAACCAGTAGATGAATGGATAAAAAGTTGTGGTACATTTACACAATGGGATACTATTTGGCCATAAAAAGAAGGTAATCTTATCTTTTGTGATAGCATGGATGGGCCTAAAAGTATTATACTAAGTGAAATAAGCCAGTCAGAAAAAGGCAAGTAACATATCATTTCACTTATATGTGTGGAATCTAATAAACAGAATAAACAAACAAAATCCCATATAATAAAGAGGTAATATGCAAACTGACTGTCACGTCCTTGCACAAGATGGCTGCCCCATGTGATCACAAGATGGCCACCACAAGATGGTCAGCAGGGGAGGGCAGTTGGGGGGGACCAGGCCTGCAAGGGAGGGCAGTTGCGGGCGACAAGGCCTGCAGGGGAGGGCAGTTAGGGGTGACCAGGCCTGTAGGGGAGGGCAGTTGGGGGAAACCAGGCCTGTAGGGGAGGGCAGTTGGGGGTGACCAGGCCAGCAGGGGAGGGCAGTTGGGGGCAACCAGGTCGGCAGGGGAGGGCAGTTTGGGGTGAATGGGCTGGCAGGGGAGTGGTTAGGGGGTGATAAGGCTGGCAGGCAGATGCAGTTAGGGGCAATCAGGCAAGCAGGCAGGTGAACAGTTGGGATCCAGCAATCCCAGATTGTGAAAGGTATGTCTGACTGCCTGTTTAGGCCCGATTCCACAGGGATCGGGCCTAAACCAGCAGTCAGACATGCCCTGGGGGGTCCCAGATTGGAGAGGTTGCAGGCTGGGCTGAGGGACACCCTCCAGTGCATGAATTTCATGCACTGGGCCTCTAGTAGAAATATATTAATAGATACAGAGAACAGACTGACGTCTGTCAGAGGGAGAGGATTTGAGATGCTTGGAGAGAAGAGTGAAGGAATTAAGCAAAAGCAACAACAACAACTAATAGAAAGACAATAGTTTGGTGATTGCCTTAGGGAAAGGGGGTGAATGCAGTAGAAGAGAATAAAGGGGAAATAAATCATTATAGAAAGAGATTTGACTTGGGGTGGTGAACACACTGTACAACATACAGATCTCATGTATTATAGAATTGTACACCTGAACCTATATAATTTTATTAACCAATGTCACCCAAATAAGTTCAATTTTAAAAAGCAATGAAAAAAAATGAAGCAGAGGAAATGCAAGTATGTGGGCTTACTGATGCCACATAACAGAAGTGGCTCAGGAGTAAGAGGCCATTAATGAGAAGGTTTCAATTAACTATGACTTTGAAGTTACTCTTGGGAAGTGAGGAGCACTCAGTTGTGAGAGGTGCATTGACCTCTTCAGACCACTACAGTTCAAAGTGTTCCATAGGGCTAATTTATTAAAGGGGTCCTAATTGCTTATTAATATACCTTCT
This sequence comes from Plecotus auritus, assembly GCF_963455305.1. NCBI lineage: Eukaryota > Metazoa > Chordata > Mammalia > Chiroptera > Vespertilionidae > Plecotus > Plecotus auritus. The sequence goes on from NC_137772.1 coordinate 110,888,544, forward strand.
AAAAGTCACTTCACTGTGCTCTGATTAGGCTTGGACTTGCAAAGTGCTATGTTTCTTTTTGTAATTTCATAATCAAATTCAAGGATGTGGGTAGCTAATACAGTGGAGAGCTATATATCTAATTTGGATCCAGAGTCCTACCAACGAAGTCATGCAAACTTTCATTTTATTTTCCAGTGTGTAAACAAAAAGATACAAAATTGATACACCTTATAGTACAATATGCCTTTTATTAAATAAATATGCATGCTAATATAAAAAAGTAAAAGTGTCTTGAGACATATTAAGCAAATCAATGTATGGCCTTTGGATTCTGATTTGAACACATTTTCTCTTCTATTGTGAAAACTAGAAAAATGTAAGCTTTGAATATCAGATGATATTAAGGAATCATAGTTTACTTTTTAGGTGTGATATTGATATTATGATAACTCTTTAAATGATCTCTTAATGCTATATGTGAAGTGTTTACTATTGGAATTTTTAAATATTACAAGTAGAAAAATGTACAGATGCAAACGCAGATTTTGAGAAGATGTCTTCTTGGGGATGTTAGAAACATAGGGTTTTGTGGGAATTTTAATGATGTTTGTCCACAACAATTTGGAAGCCATCAGAGTATTTTTGCAGAGAACTGATACAATCAGATTTATATGTTTAAAAGGTTATTCTCTCTAAAAAGAAGACTGTTGACAAGCAAAGGTGAAAACAGGGCAACTAGTTAGGAAGCTATTATCATAATTTACCATAAGGAAGATGGTGGCCTGTACAGCATGGGGAGAAGTGGTCATATTTATTGATATCTCAAATGTAGAGCTGACAGGATTTACTGACAGCTAAATGTGAGTGTGAGAAAAAGAGAAAAGTCTAAATGACCACAATTTTGATTTCATATCCAGAGTAGGTCCTGATCAGTACAGTTGCTAGAATCTGTTCTAATTAGTCTGTGAACAGGCATTTTTTCCTGTACTATGCCTGGAGCTCTTCTGAAGATACACTAACACACCTGTACAACAACTTGCATAGTGTGGTCCAAGTTAAGCCTCTCAGTAATCCAGCCTGAGGGTGAATCCCACCAAGAACAGGACAACAGTAATAACTATGCAATTACAACAGGAGAGCCCATATAACCAACACAAGGAACATTCCTAGAGCATAGAGCTCAGAAGATCAAGGAGACTGTGCAACTGGGTCCCACAGAATACCTACTACATAAGCCCTCCCCATGAAGACATTGACTCAAAACATTTCTACCTAATACATAGAAACAAACACAAAAGACAGCCAACAAGGGGAAACAAAGAAACAGGCTCCAAATGATAGAACAGGAGGAAGCTCCAGAAAAAAAGAGGTAAAGGAAGTGCAGGCAAGCAATTTATCAGATATAGAATTCAAATTAATTGTTATAATGATGCTCAAGGAATTTAGTGAGAATTACAAGGAAAAAGTGGGAAATATAACAGCATGAAAAAGGACATAGAGACTGTGAATAAGAAACAGCCAGAAATTAATAGTACCATATATGACATCAAATACACTGGATCTATTTTTGTTCATCAGTTTATGTTGTTCATTATATTCCACAAATAAGTGAGATCATGTGATATTTATCATTCTCTGACTGGCTTATTTGACTTAGCATAATGCTCTCCAGGTCCATGCAAGCTGTTACAAATGGTAAGAGTTCCTTCTTTTTTGACCACAGTGTAGTATTCCATTATGTAGATGTACCACAGTTTTTTAATCCATTCATCTGCTGATGGGCACTTAGGCTGTTTCCAAGTTGTAAATTGTGCTGCTATGATGCATCAAACTGACTGTCAAATATCAGAGGGAAGAAGGGGAGGGGGGGTAAAAGATCAACCAAAGGACTTTTATGCATGAATATAAGCATTACCAATGGACACAGATAATAGGGGGTTGTGCTGAAGGGTGAGAGTGTCTGGGAAGAGGTGAATGGGGGGAAAAAGACATATGTAATACTTTAATCAATATAGAATTTTAAAATAATAATAATATTCTAATAACCATGTATGGTGCCAGATGGGTGTGACATTTATCAGAATGATCACTTAAAAAGTTATGCTATATCTAATGACTGGGCTGTATACTTGAAACTAATATAATAATTTATGTCAACTCTAATTGCAAATAAAAATGGTAGAATGGTGGAAAAGTTAAAAAAATACACTGGAAAAATAAAAGTAAATTGGATGAAGCAGGGGATTGAATCAATGATTTAGAAGACAAGGTAGAAAAAGAAACACCAAATCAGAGCAGCAAAAAGAAAAAAAGTGTAAAAGAATGAGAACAGGTTAAGGAAACTTGGGGACAACATGAAACATACTAACATCCACATCATAAGGGTTACAGAAGGAGAAGAAAGTGAGCATTGGGCAGAGAACCTGTTCAAGGAAATAATGACTGAAAACTTCCCTAAACTGCTGAAGAAAAATGTCACATGAGTTCAGGAATCACAGAGTCCCAGTCAAGATGAACTGAAAGAGACCCACACCAAGACATATAATAATTAAAGTGACAAAGGTTAAAAACATAGAGAGAATCTTAAAGGCCACGAAAGAAACAGTTACCTATACGAAAATTCCCATATGGATGTAAGTTGATTTCTCACCAAAACCTTCAGACCAGGAAAGATTAGCATAAAGTATTCAAAGTAATGAAAAGCAAGAACCCAAAACCAAGACTACTCCTTGCAGCATGGCAATCCTTTAAAATTGAAGATAAAATTAAAAGCTTCCCAGACCAAAGAAAGCTAAAGGAGTTCATCAGCACCAAACCACTATTTTAAGAAATGTTAAAGGAACTGATTTATGAAGAAGAAATAGAGAGAGAATCATAGTTTTTTTTTTAAAAAAAAAAGGCAATAAATAAGTACCTATCAATTAATTTGACCCAATGATCCCACATCTATGATTATATCCTAGAAAACCGAAAACACCAATCAGAAAGAGTATATGCACCCTTATATTCATAACAGCACAATTTACAATAGCTAAGATCTGGAAACATCCCAAGTGCCCATCAGTAGATGAGTGGATAAAAAAGCTGTGGTACAGTGAGAGCAAAAATGGGTAGACAAAGAAACCCCCAAATGAAAGAAAAGGAGGAATCACCAGAAAAGCAGCTAAGTGAAATGGAGGCATGCAATATGTCAGAAAAAGAATTCAGAATAAGGGTCATACAGTTCATAAACAGGATGGATGAAAATATCAACAACTTATGTAACAATCATGAAGAAATAAAGAGTGATATAGCTGCAATAAAAACAACATGGAAAGTTTCAACAGTAGACTAGGAGAAGAGGAGGACCGAATTAGCGAATTAGAACATAGGAAAGCAAAACACACCCAAATTGAACTGTAAGTGGAGAAAAAATTAAGACAGGAGTAGAGCCTAAGGGAGCTTTGGACAACATTAAACAAAGCAACATATGAATAATAGAGGTTCCAGAACGACAAGAAGAGGAACAAGGGTTAGAAAACCTATTTGAAGAAATAGCAACAGAGCCCTAGCTGGCTTGGCTCAGTGGATAGAGCGTCGGCCTGTGGACTGAAAGGTCGCAAGTTCGATTCCCGGTCAAGGGTACATGCCTGGGTTGTGGGCTTGATCCCCAGTGTGCGGAGTGCAGGAGGAAGCCAATCAATGATCCTCTCTCATCATTGATGTTTCTATCTCTCTCTCCCTCTCCCTTCCGCCTTGAAATAAATAAAAATATATTTTTTAAAAAGAAATAACGACAGAAAACTTCCCTGGTGTGGGGACGAAAAAAGTCACACAAGTACAGAGAGTCCCAAACAAGATGAACCCAAAAAAACCCACACCAAGAAAAGTCGTAATTACTATGGCAAATGTTAAGGACAAAGAGAGAATCTTAAAGGCTGCAAGAAAGAGATAAAAAGTTATGTACAAGGGATCTCCAATTAGATTATCAAATGATTTCTCAACAGAAACCAAGGACCCAAAACTAAGACTACTCCATGCAGCATGGCAATCCTTTAAAATTGAAGGTAAAATTAAAAGCTTCCCAGACCACAAAATAAAAAAAAAATAATAATAAGCTAAAGGAGTTCATCAGCACCAAACCACTATTTTAAGAAATGTTAAAGGAACTGATTTAAGAAGAAGAAATAGAGAAAGAGAGAATCATAGGTTTTTTTAAAAAGGCAATAAATAAGTACAGAGGCATAAAAGAATAAAAGGAGATTTACAAAGTGATGTAAAGCAAGGGACTGAATCCAAGAATACTCAATCCAGCAAGGCTATTTCAAAATTGAAGGGGAAATAAGGAGCTTCACAGACAAAACAAAACAAAAAAGCCTAAGGAGGTTTATTGCTACTAAGCCAGCAATGCAAGAAATGCTAAAGGGACTGGTATAAAAAGAATAAATATAAAGCGAAGAAGGAACACAGGAACAAAAATTTAAAAATAGCTGCAAAAAAAGTACCTGTCAATAATAACTTTAAACATAAATGGACTAAATGCTCCAACCAAAAGACATCAAGTGGCTGAATTGATAAAAAAAAATAATAATAATAAAAAAATAAAAAAAAACACCAAAAAACAAAAAAAAAACCAACATGACCCATATATATGCTGCCTACAAGAGACCCACCTCAGAACAAGGGAATCAAACAGATTAAAGTGAAGGAATGGAAAAACATCTCTCAGGCAAATGGAAATGAAATAAAACCTGGGGTAGCAATACTTATATCTGACAAAATAGACCTCAAAGTGAAGGCCATAACAAGAGATAAGGAGGGCAACTTCATAATACTAAAGGGAACAATACAACAAGAGGATTTAACCCAGATAAACATATATGCACCCAATGCAGGAGCACCCAAATACATAAAAAAAAAACAACTCCTGGAAGATATCAAGGGAGAGATCAACAACAATACAATCATACTAGAGGATTTTAATACACCACTGGATAAATCCTCTAGAAAAAAATCATCAAAGAAACAGAAATCCTAAATGACTCACTAGATCAGAGGGACTTAATTGATATCTTCAGAACATTGTACCCAAAAGCCACGGAATATACATTCTTCTCAAGTGCACATGGGACATTTTCAAAAATAGACCACATATTGGGTCACAAGCAAAGTCCCCCCAACATTCAAGAAGATTGAAATCATATTAAGCATCTTCTCAGACCATAATGGTATAATATTAGAAATAAACTACAATAAAAACAATCCAACAAATTCAAACACTTGGAAGCTGAATAGCATGCTATTAAACAATGTTGGGTTTCCAAAGAGATCAAATAAGAAATTTAAAACATCCAGGAAACTAATTACAATAAAAATACAACAATCCAAAATCGATGGGACACAACGAAAGCAGTCCTGAGAGGAAAGTTTATAGCTCCAAAGGCCTACTTCAAAAAAAAATAAATGAATAAAAAAAAAAACACAAGAAAAAATGGTAGTAAATCATCTAACTCTACAACTTAAAGAATTACAAAGAGAGCAACAAGAAAAGCCCAGAGTGAGAGAAGGAAGGAGATAACAAAGATCAGAGTAGAAATAAATGACATAGAGAGGGAGAAAAATGGCGGTGGAATAGACAGACGTGTTCCGAGCAGAAAGAAAGAACAGCTGAGGGTTGCACGAGGAGTGTTTGTTGGCAAGTTAAGGGACAGCTAAACTCCAGAAGAAGGTGGGGGACTGCTAGATGGGGTTCCCGACCTGGCAGCCCCCACTGCTACTGGGTCCCCTCCCGGAGCTATGGGCTCGGACACGGAGACTGCGCCATCTTGAAAAGGAAAGTAGAGCTTATCAGAAGCCTGAGAATCCACAACTGCAGCACCCACCGAACAGCTGCGAGCCCCAAAACACCAGTCCACAATTGGCGCAAACACACGGATTCAGAGGAGCTCTGCACTCCACCACGGAAAGGTCAGATTTAGCCTGGGATAAGGTGAGGTCTCTGGTCCCGGCGGGAGAGAGGAATGCGCGTTTTGCAGGAGCTGGAGGACCAGGGAAGTCTGTGCCTAGAAAAATCCGTGGCTGTTGGGGCTGGCGTGATCCGTGAATATGGAAGGGAGTCCTCAGAGCTGCTAACAGAAGGGATCTCTAAAAAGCAATCCATTTTGATCTGACATGCAGGGACAGCCTAAGGATTTCAAAGGTGTGCCGGATGCTTAGACTTGCGCGCAGACCCATTGTTCGCACACTTGGGCTTTTTTCCTCTTCAAATCCTTGCTTCTGATTACTAAGCCCAATACATAGGATCACCCAGTTGGGGACACCCTGGGAGACTGCAGGGGAAAGCTGTTTTTCTGGAACCTGGGGATCGGAGCTAGGAGTGACCATTGGAGAGCCAGCTCTGAGGCAGCCCACTCCCACAAACCCATAGTGAGTGCCACAGGGAAAGAAGGGTGTAAATACAGGCTAGAGAGGCCATATACAGACCCGGAAGTCAATCCAGAAACACTGCCACCTAGGGGCTGAATCACAAATTGACTCTTGTGTAATCAAAAATAAAGGAATAGGAGAAATTAAGACACACTGCCTGCTTAAAATCAGGACTGTCTTACAACTCTGAAGAGCAGTGGAACGCAGGGAATTGCAATACTGTCTGGACTGAAAAACAGGCATGCCAAACAGAACAACAGAGGAAGTGAATGACCTTTACTACTCCACAATTTATTTTTATTTTTTTATTTTCATTTTTTGCATCTTTTACTCAAGAAACTAATTTTTTTCTTTTTTCCTCACTTGATTTTACCTTTTTAATTATTACATTTTTATTTTCAATCAGTATTATTACCACTACTATTTAACCTTTTTTTTAAGTATCATTTTATTTTCTCTTTATTTTACTTTGGGATTAGTGTTCTACATTCTATTTTCATCTTTCCTTTAGCATCGTTTTACGCTATCTCAATTCTACCTTTATGGCATCACTCTCTTCCTAACCGTTCCCTTGTCAGTGTCCTGTTTATCTTACCCCTTTCCTGCTTTAGATTTTCCCTATTCTTTGTTTACCCCCTGTTAAAATTTCACCCGACTTATATATCTAATCTCCAATCCCCTGCTCCAAGTCCATACACACCTCTCTCTTTGCTGTCTTAACTATCCAAAAAATTGTTTTTCCCTCTGTCCTTTTGTTGTTGTTTGCTTGAATGTTGATTATATCGAATTTTTATGCTTTTTTGTGAGATTGTTTTGCTTATTCTTTTTTTTGTTTGCTTTGTTTTTGTTTGTTTTATGCTTCTGTTTTCCCTTGCCTCACTTGATATTAGTTGGTGTTCTAGTTTGTATTAATCCCCAAGTACTTGTTGCTGGCATTTGCTGGGATTAGTGGTTGTTCTATTGGAGTTTTATCCTGATATATATAGTTTGTTCCCCTTTCTCTCTTAGTATCTTTCTTGTCTCTCTTACTTTTTTTTTCCTTTTCCCAATTTCATTTTGACACTCCTTTTTTTTCTTCCTTTCTTTTTCCTCTTCTTCCTTCTCTCCTGTCCCCTAATTTGCTTTCTCTGGTGGTGACCTTTATTGGATGTTATTAATATCGCGAACACATTTCTGTTCAGTGCCTTGTGTGTTGTACCTGGTTGTGTTGTATTTTGTGCCTTTAAATCAAAAGAGGAGAGAGAGAACTACATAACCAGACATCCAGAGAAGAGAGACCATGGGGAAACAAAGAAACAGCCCGCACTTGAAAGAAAAGCACGCATCACCAGAAAAGGAAGTAAACGAAATGGAGGCAAGCAACCTGCCAGAGTAAGAATTCAGACAAACGGTCATAAGGTGGCTGAAAAGAATGGAAGACAAATTTGACAATATGAGCAAGAATCAAGAGGAAATGAAGAAGAACCAAGAAGAAATGAAAAATGACATCACTGCTGTAAAGAACTTAATAGAAAGAATCAAGAGTAGACTAGAAGAAGCAGAGGACCGCATCAGTGAGCTAGAAGACAAGATGGGAAAAACTACCCAAGTAGAGCAGCTTCTAGAAAAAAAAATTAAAAAGCAGGAGGAGAGCCTAAGGGAACTTTGTGACAACACAAAACAAAACAACATCCACATAATATGCATTCCAGAAGGAAAGAAAGCTGAGCAAGGAATAGAAAACCTGTTTGAAGAAATAATGACAGAAAACTTCCCTGATATAGGGAAGAAAAAACCCACACAAATCCAAGAAGCTCACAGAGTCCCAAGCAAAATGAACCCAAAAGACCGATGCCAAGGCACATTATAATTAAATTGGCAAACACCAACCACAAAGTAAGAATCTTAAAAGCGGCAAGAGAGAGACAGAAAGTTACATACAAAGGAACCCCCATCAGACTAGCAACTGATTTCTCAACAGAAACTCATCAGGCCAGAAGGGAATGGAATGAAATATACAAAGTCATGCCAAGGAAGGGTCTGAATCCAAAAATACTGTACCCAGCAAGGCTATCAATCAAAATTGAAGGTGAAATCAGGAGCTTCACAGACAAAAAAGGACTAAGGTAATTTATTACCACCAAACCAGCAATGCAAGAAATGCTAAAGGGTCTGCTGTAAAAAAAAAAAAAAAAAAAAAAAAAGAAAAGAAAAGAAATAGGAAGCGAAGAAGGAACACAGGGGTAAAGAATAAAAATGGCGACAAATAAGTACCTATCAATAATAACTTTAAATGTAAATGGATTAAATGCCCCAATCAAAAGACATAGGGTAACGGATTGGATAAGAAAACAAGACCCATATATCTGCTGTCTACAAGAAACCCACCTCAGAAAAAAAGACGCACATAGACTGAGGGTGAAGGGATGGAAAAAGTTTTTCCAGGCAAATGGAAATGAAAAAAAAGCTGGGGTAGCAATACTTATATCTGAGAAATTAAATCTCAAAGTCAAGGACATAACAAGAGATAAGGAAGGCCATTTCATAATACTAAAGGGAGCAATCCAAAAAGAAGAAATAACTCTGGTAATCATATATGCACCCAATACAGGGGCACCGAAATACGTAAAAATCTCCTGGAGGATATCAAGGGAGAGATTGACAACAATACAATCATCGTAGGAGACTTTAATACCCCACTTTCACCATTGGACAAATCCTCTAAACAAAAAATCAGTAAAGAAACATCAGTCCTAAATGACTCACTAGACCAGATGGAATTAATTGACATCTTCAGAACATTTCACCCCAAAGCCACAGATTATACATTCTTCTCAAGTGCACATGAGTCTTTTTCAAAGATAGACCATATGTTGGGATATAGGCAAAGTCTATTCAAATTCAAGAAGTTAGAAATCATATCAAGCATTTTCTCAGACCACAGTGGCATAAAACTGGAAATCAACTACAATAAAAACAACCCAAAGAAATCAAACACATGGAGACTAAACAGCATGCTATTAAACCATGACTGGGTTACCAGAGAGATCAAAGAAGAAATAAAAAAAAACATCATGGCAACAAATGACAATGAAAACACTACAATCCAAAATCTATGGGACACAGTGAAAGCAGTCTTGAGAGGGAAGTTCATAGCTCTACAAGCCTACTGCAAAAAACAAGAAACAATGGTAATAATTTACCTAACCCTACAACTCAAGGAGTTAGAAAAAGAGCAACAAGAAAAGCCCAGTGTAAGCAGAAGGAAGGAAATAATAAAATCAGAGCAGAGATATACGACATAGAGACCAAAAAGACAATACAAAAGATCAACAAAACCAAGAGCTGGTTCTTTTTTAAGGATAAACAAGATTGATGAACCTCTAGCCAGGCTCACCAAGAAGCAAAGAGAGAGGACCCAAATAAACAAAATCAGAAATGAAAGAGGTGAAATAACAACAGATCCCGCTGAAATGCAAAGGATTGTTAAAAAATACTACTAACAACTTTATCCCAACAAACTGGACAACCTGGAAGAAATGGACATATTCCTAGAAAAATATAACCTTCCAAAACTCAATCAGGAAGAATCTAAAAATCTCAATATGCCAGTAACTATGGAAGAAATTGAAGCAGTCATCAAAAAGCTTCCAGCAAACAAAAGCCCGGGGCAAGATGGCTTCAAAGGGGAGAATTAACCAAACATTCAAGGAAGAACTAAATCCTATCCTCCTTAGACTATTCCAAAATATTCAAGAGGAAGGAGCACTTCCAAGATCATTCTATGAAGCTAGCATTATCCTAATTCCAAAACCAGATAAAGGCAACACAATGAAAGAGAATTACAGGCCAATATCCCTCATGAACATAGATGCCAAAATCCTCAACAAAATTCTAGCAAATCGGATCCAGCATTACTTTAGAAAGATCATACACCATGAACAAGTAGGATTTATCTCAGGGATTCAAGGTTGGTACAATATCCGCAAATCAATAAACGTGATACATCACATAAACAAATTTAGAGATAAAAATCACATAGTCATGCCCTAACCGGTTTGGCTCAGTGGATAGAGCATCGGCCTGCGGACTGAAGGGTCCCAGGTTCGATTCCGGTCAAGGGCATGTACCTTGGTTGCGGGCACATCCCCAGTAGGGGGTGTGCAGGAGGCAGCTGATCGATGTCTCTCTCTCATCGATGTTTCTAACTCTCTATCCCTCTCCCTTCCTCTCTGTAAAAAATCAATAAAATATATATTTTTAAAAAATCACATAGTCATATCAATTGACGCAGAAAAAGCATTTGACAAAATCCAACACTGTTTCTTGATACAAACTCTCAGCAAGGTGGGAATAGAAGGAGCATACCTCAACAAAATAAAAACCATATATGGCAAACCCACAGAAAACATCATACTCAATGGCAAAAACTAAAACTGTTTCTCCTAAGAACAGGAACAAGACAGGGATGCCCACTCTCACCACTCCTGTTAGACATAGTAGTGGAAGTAATAGCCATTGCGATCAGACAAGAGAAGTAATAAAAGGCATCCAAATTAGAAAAGAAGAAGTAAAACAGTCCTTATTCACAGATGACATGATACTGTACATAAAAAAACATAAAGACTCCATCATAAAATTATTAGACTTAATAAATGAATTCAGCAATGTAGCAGTATACAAAATTAACGCCAAGAAATCTACAACATTTCTATACACCAATAGTGAACTTACAGAAAGAGAGACTAAAATACAATCCCATTGATGGTAACACCAAAAACATTAAGATACCTAGGAATAAACGTAGCTAAGGACGTAAAAGACCTGTACTCAGAAAATTACAGGACACTGAAAAAGAGATAGAGGTAGACATAAACAGATGGAAGAACATACCGTGTTCATGGATTGTTAAAATCAACATTATTAAAATGTCCATACTACCCAAAGCAATCTACAGATACAATGCACTCCCCATTAAAATACCAATGGCATATTTCAGACATAGAATGAACTCTCCAAAAATTCATCTGGAATTTAAAAAATACCCCAAATAGCTGCAGCAATCCTGAGAAAGAAGAACAAAGTAGGTGGGATCTCAATACCAGATATCAAGTTGTATTACAAAGCCACTGTTCTCAAAACTGCCTGTTATTGGCACAAGAACAGACATATAAATCAATGGAATGGAATAGAGAATCCAGAAATCAACCCACACCTCTATGCTCAATTAATATTTGACAGAGGAGGAAAGAACATACAATGGAGTCAAGATAGTCTCTGCAGTAAATGGTGTGGAGAAAATTGGACAGATAAATGCCAAAAAATGAAACTAGACCACCAACTTATACCATGCACAAAAATAAACTGAAAATGGATAAAGGATTTACAGATAAGACAGGAAACCATAAAAATATTAGAGGAATCCACAGGCAGCAACATCTCAGACAGATGCCAAAACAATTTCTTCAACGATATGTCTCCTAGGGCAATGGAAACTAAAGAGAAAATAAACAAATGAGACTATAACAAAATAAAAAGCTTTTGCACAACCAAATAAGCCACCTACAAAACAACAAGCAATCCCACTGCATGGGAGAACATATTTGCCAATATTATCACCGATAAGGGTTTAATCTCCAACATTTACAGGGAACTCATACAACTTAACAAAAGGAAGATAAACAACCCAATCAAAAAATGGGCAATGGACCTATATAGATACTTTTCGAAAGAAGACAGAAGGAAGGCCAAGAGACATATGAAAACATACTCAAAGTCACTAATCATCTGAGAGATGCAAATCAAAATAACAATGTGGTACCATCTCACACCTGTCAGAACGGCTATCATCAACAAATCAACAAATGACACGTGCTGGCGAGGCTGCAGAGAAAAAGGGACCTTAGTACACTGCCGGTGGGAATGCAGACTGGTGCAGCCACTGTGGAGAACAGCATGGAGTTTCCTCAAAAAACTAAAAATTGAACTCCCATTTGACACAGTGATCCCACTTCTAGGAATATATCCTAAGAAACTAGAAACACCAATCAGAAAGGTTATATGCATCCATATGTTCTTAGTGGCACAATTTACCATAGCTAAGATTTGGCAACAGCCTAAGTGCCCATCAGCAGATGAGTGGATTAAAAAATGTGGTACATCTACACAATGGAATACCATGCTGTGGTAAAAAAAAAAAAAAGAAGGAATTCTTACCATTTGCAACAGCATGGATGGAACTGGAGAGCATTATACTAAGCAAAATAAGCCAGTCAGAGAAAGATAAATATTACATGATCTCACTCACTGATGGAATATAATGAACAATATAAACTGATGAACAAAAACAGATTCAGAGACAAAGAAGCATCAATCAGATCGTCAAACCTCAGAGGAAGGTAGGGGAGGGTGGGGGTAAGGGGGAGAGATCAACCAAAGGACTTGTATGCATACATATAAGCCTAACCAATGGACACAGACAACAGGGTGGTGACGGCATGATTGGGGGGTCAGGGGGTGATCAGGCTATAAGGACACATATGTAATACCTTAATCCAGTGGTCGGCAAACCGCAGCTCTCGAGCCACATGCGGCTCTTTGGACGGGGTCGACCTCAGCGATCGTACCTCAATCAGATTGAGGATGTTTTTAGCAAAGGCCAGCTTAGGAGTACCCTAATTAAGTTAATAACTATGTACCTACCTATATAGTTTACGTTTAAAAAATTTGGCTCTCAAAAGAAATTTAAATCATTGTACTGTTGATATTTGTCTCTGTTGACTAATGAGTTTGCCGACCACTGCCTTAATCAATAAAGAAAAAACTAAAAATAAATTTTAAAAATTTTAAATAGTCATATATAATAAGACATGAAAGAGAAGTAAAAACTGACTCCACAAAAATATAAAGGATTCTAAGAAAATAACTATGAACAACTATATGGCAACAAATCGGACAACACAGGAAAATGGAAAAAATTTGTAGAAACATAAAATCTTCCAAAACAGAATCAGCAAAATCACCCAAATAGACCAAAAATAACTAATGAAATTGAAGCAGTAATAAAAAAAAAAAACCTCCCAGCAAACAAAAGTCAAAGCCCAAAAACCTTTACAGGCAAATTTTTCCAAACATTCAAAGAACTTTCATCTACCCTCCTCAAACTATTCCAAAGAATTCAAGAGGATGGAAGTTATTTACACTCATTTTGCAAGGCCAGTATTATCCTAAGTCCAAAACCAAATAAAGATACTACAAAGAAAGAAAATTATAGGCCAATATCCATGATAAACATGGATGCTAAAATCCTCAACAAAAATATTAGCAAATCAGATTCAGCAATGTATTAAAAGTTTCATACACCATGATCAAGTGGGATTTACTCTGGGTAGGCAAGGTTTGTATAATATTCACAAATAAGTAAATGTAATATATCACATAAACAAAAGGAAAGATAAAAATTACATGATCACTTTGCAGGGGCCTGAACCCTCACCCCTTCTGAGGGAGGTCTCCTGCCCCCATGGCTGCTTCGCTTCCCATGCCATCTCAAATCAGGACCCAGGCAACACACAGAGACTTGGCTGACAGCAGCTGCCCTCTCACTGCACCAAGACTTGTTTGAGTTGTCTTGTACCCATGGTGTGGGGAAATGGGTTATTGATATCTAAATCCAACCTAGCACCAGGAATGCTCAGGGCCTACTCAAGAAGGCAAATAATCCTTTCCACTAATATTTACAGGGTAAAATAAGATTGCTGTTAGAGTATTAAATTTGACAGTAAAATAGTAGTCAAGTTCTCAGACTAATTTAAATTGGCTAATTGAAATAAGTGAATATTCTAGAAAAATTAATGGTACTGGACAAAAAGCTGTTCCTAAAGTATTAACTAAAATTTACATTGGTAGTTCATCTCATGGTAAAATTGCGTAACACGTAATGAACCTAAAGCAGTCATATTTTAGTGCTAAAAATTAAAATTTAAAAGCTATCAAGACTACATTATAAAATTTCCAAAAGCCTCCTAATATTTAAATCAAAAAAGGGGGGATAGTAGAAGAATATCATGTAAGGAAAAATATCCTGTAAGTAAATTACATCTAGAAAATTTTTACTTTAGAAAATTAACTTTCATTTGAAATGTTAACAGCAAGACACCCATGAAAAACACACATGGTGTCAAAACAAGCCAAAGGAAAATCGTTTGGGTAAAAAATGAAAAAGGATCCCAAGTCAAATTTATAGAAAGGATTCCTTTATTAACTTTTGGTCGAGAATATGTTTGTATATTTTCAGAAAATACCTTCAAGACCATGTGGATTCCTGCAACAGAGAGGAATTGACAGGACTGCTCCAGCCATGAAGATAGAAGAGAAACAGTCCAGAGATGGAAGACGCTGACGATGCCTTGCCATACTAGCAGTCAGCAGCTGTGCGTCGCTGCAGGTTGCCCAGGACCAAACCAGAGAGGGTCGGACCTGCATTACCACCATTTGTCCACCATCCAGAACTGAAATATAATTGCTGACATGTACACATAAGGAACTGTTTGACATTGAAATTGGGACTCAAAAGAACTGTTGGCCCAGAAAGAAACTCACTACAGAGTGATTCATTTGCCTCCCAGCATAACCATTATTGTTTGTCTCATTTTCGGTTCTTATAAGTGTATTTCTAGTATCACATGATCTCACTCATCTAGGGGAAATAATGAACAACATAAACTGATGAACAAAAACAGACCCGGAGACAGGGAAGCATCAATGAGACTGTAAAACCTCAGAGGGAAGGTAGGGGAGGGTGGGGGTAACGGGGAGAGATCAACCAAAGGATTTGTATGCATGCATATAAGCCTAACCAGTGGTCACGGACAAACAGGGTGGTGGGGGCATGTGTGGGGAGGGGTTTGGGATGGGAATGGGGGGATGAGGACAAATATGTGATATATGTGATACCTTAATCAATAAAGAAATTTTTAAAAAATTACATGATCATATCAATAGATACAGAAAAAGCATTTGATAACATGCAGGACCCATCCTAATATATAAAAATCAGGGGCCAATCACGACCAAAACAACTGGATGGATGGAACAGCAGGCTGCTTGGGGCGACAAGGCCGGAAGGGGGTTTAGTGAGGTATGACCAAATGACTGAACAGCAGACTGTGTGAGTCGGCCATGTCAGCAGGGGGGTTAGTGAGGGACAACCGAACAACTGAACAGCAGGCTATGTGGGGAAACCAGGCTGGCAGGTGGGGCAGTTGGGGGAGACCAAGCTGGAAGGGGGGCATTAAGGGGTGACCAAGCCAGCAGATGGGGGCAGTTAGGGGCAACCAGGCTGGCAGTGGGGGCAGTTAGGGGCAACCAGGCCAGCAGAGGGGGGCAGTTGGTGGCAACCAGGCCAGCAGGGGGGGGCAGTTAGGGGTGGTCAGGCAGGCAGGCAGATGAGCAGTTAGGAGCCAGTAGTCCAGGATTATGAGGGGGATGTCCAACTGCCGGTTTAGGTCTGATTCCTGCAGTCAGACATCCCCTGAGGGGTCCCAGATTGGAGAGGGTGCAGGCTGGGCTGAGTGGACCCCTAGTTTATGATAAAAACCCTCAGCAAAGTGGGAATAGAAGGATCATACCTAAACATAATAAAGGCCATATATAAAAAAATCTACAGCCACCATCATACTCAATGGACAAAAGCTTAAAGTGTTTCGATTAAGATCAAGAACAAGACAAGGGTGTCTACTTTCACCAGTCTTGTTCAACATAACACTGGAGGTCCTAGCCACAGCAATTAGACAAAAGGCATCCAAATTGGAAACGAGGAAGCAAAACTGTCATTATTTGCAGATGACATGATATTGTACATAGAAAAATCTCAAAAGACTCCTCCAAAAAATTCTAGATCTAATAAACGAATTCAGCAAAGTATCAGGATAAAAATTAATACTCAGAAATTGATGTCATTTTTATACACCAATAATGGACTATCAGAAAAATAAACTAAGAAAACAATCTTATTTACTATCACAATAAAAAATAAGGTACCTAGGAATAAAGTTAACCAAAAACATAAAAGACCTATACTTAGTAAGTGATAGGACATTGAAGAAAGAAATAGAGGAAGATACAAACAAGTGGAAGCATATATCACATTCATGGATTGGAAGAATTAACATCATTAAAATGCCTATGCTACCAAAAGCAATCTATAGATTCAATGCAATTTATATTAAAATACTAATAGCATATTTCATAGATATAGAACAAATACTCCAAACATTTATAGGGAACCCCAAAAGACCTCAAATATCCTCAGCAATCTTGAGAAAGAAGAACAAGATTGGAGGTACAACAACTAATATCAAACTATACTACAAGGCCATTGCAATCAAAACAGCCTGGTACTGGCACAAGAATAGGCACATAGATCCATGGAACAGAACAGAACAGAGAGCCCACAAATCAACCTATGCCTTTATGATCAATTAATATTTGACAAAGGAGGAAACAGCATACAATGGAGTAAAAACAGTCCTTTTAATAAATGGTGTGAAAATTGGACAGGTACATGCAAAAAAAAAAAAAATGAAACCAGACAACAACTTACACCATACACAAGAATAAACTCAAAATGGATTAAATAATTAAATGTAAGTTGCAAAACCATAACAATCTTAGAGAGAAAATAAACAGTAAAATCTCAGACATTTGTGGTAGCAAGATTTTTGTCAATGTATTTCCTAGGGCAAGGGGAACAAAGGAAAAAATAAAGAAATGGGACTGTGTCAAATTAAAAAGCTTATGCATAGCAAAGGAAACTATCAATAAAATGAAAGGGAACACACTATATAGGTGAACATATTTACCAGTGATGCATCTGATAAGGAGTTAATTTCCAATATATATAGAATTTATACAACTCACCACCTGGAAGACAAACAATCCCATTTTTTAAAAAATGGGCAAAGGACCTGAATAGACAATTCTCTAAATAAGACAAACAGATGGCCAACAGACGTATGAAAAAATACCCAGCATCATTAATCATCAGAGACATGCTAATTAAAACTACAATGAGGTATCACCTCACACATACCATCAATAAATCAACAAACAAGTGCTGGAAAGGATGCAGAGAAAATAAAACCCTGGTGCACTGCTAGTGGGAATGCAAAATGGTGCAATCAGTGTGTAAAACAGTAGGGAGTTTCCTCAAAAAATAAATTTAAAAATTGGCCTGCCTTTTAACCCAATGATCTCCCTACTGGCAATATATCCAAAGCATCCCTAAACACCAACCATAAAGAATATATGCACCCTTATGGTCATAGCAGCATTGTTTGCAATAGCCAAGATTTGGAAACAACCCAAGTGTCCATCAGTAGATGAGTGGATAAAAAAGCTGGGGTACATATACTCAATGAGATACTACGCAGCTGTAAAAATAAGGAACTCTTATCCTTTATGACAGCATGGATGGACCTGGAAAGAATCATGCTAAGTGAAATAAGCCAGTCAGAGAAAGACAAGTACCTTATGATTTCACTCATATGTGAAATCTAATGAACAAAATGAACTAACAGGCAAAACAGAGAAGACTTATAGATAAAGAGCAGGCTGACAACTTTCAGGGTGGGAGATGTTCAGTTTGGTTGGCAGGGGGTGCTGGAGGGATTGAGAAAAAAAGAGAGAGAGAGAGAGAACTCATGGACAGGGACAACAGTATGGTGATTGCCATGGGGAATGTGTGTGGGGGGGGATATGTGCAGGGTATTGGGAGGGATAAATGGTGATATAATCCAATGAACAAAATAAATTGACAAACAAAATAAAACCACAGGCATTGATACATGGAACAGACTGACAGATCTCAGATAAGAGAGGGTTGGGGGGATTGGATAAAAAGGTGAAGAAAGTAGCCAAAGAACATCTTAATAATAAAGAACTAATATGCAAATTAGACCGAAGAGCCCAACATCCTTCCAGATGACCTTCCGGATGAAGCCTGGGCTGCAAGGGCTGGCCAAGACTGCGAGGGGCTGTGAGGGCCTAGCACCAGCAGCACATGGGAGTGGCAGCAGCAGGATCAAAGACCAGGATTCACGATGGGAGGAGCCGGGCAGGGGCATGGAGGATGGGCTGAGACCCACCCCTGTGCCCACCGCAACCTTGCAGCCCACATTTCCTTTTAAGGTGCACAAATTCATACACTGGGCCCCTAGTATATATATACTAGAGGCCTGATGCATAAAATTTGTGCAAGAGTAGGACTTCCTTCACCCCGGCTACTGGCACCGGCTTCCCTTTGGCACCTGGGACCCGAGCTTCCCTTTGGCTACCAGCAGGTACCAGAGACCCAGACTTCCCTCTGACCACCAGCAGGCATCCGGGACCCAGGTTTACTTCACAGGCCTGGCTTCATTCGGAAGGTCATCCAGAAGGATGTCCAGTCTAATTAGCATATTACGCTTTTATTATTATAGATTTTTTTCTTCATTCTATTTTTATTTTTTATCATTATTTTATTTTATCTTATTTTTCTTTTTTCTCACCCTTTTATTCCTCACTTCTCCCTTTTTCATACTGTTTCTCCTATCCCCATTTTAGTTTTTCTCTCTTCTTTTTTTTTTACTCCTCGTTAAAAATTTATCTTCTTTATCTGCTTTATTGACGTGTTATTATTATTGTAGTCTCTGTTGGCTTAGTCATATATCTAATTTCCTTTCCTTTGCTCCAAGTCCATGCACCCTTCTCTTTTCTCTTTCTATGCTAGCCAAAACTTTTAATGCTTTTGTTTTTTCTCTCCTCTCTTGCTCTCTTCTTCTCCAAATTGCTTAACTGGTTTCACTCACTAAATTCAAGCCCATCTACTTTCTCCTCTATTCTCCTTTTCCAAAAATAGATGAATAAATATATAGATAATTTTTAATTGTGTGTTATCCTTTTATTTTTTAATTTATTATTATTTTATTTTTTACTTTTCTTCTTATACACTCACTCCTTCTACCACCTCAATACTGAATCATGGTCCTTTTCCTATTCATTCAATTCCTTAATGTTACTTTCTGTATATAAGCTCTGCCTCTACAGATTCTGTCCCCACCCCCTTTTTCTGGGTGTTTGTTGTTTGCATACTTTGGTTTGTTTATTTGTTTAGTGGTTTTTTTTCTCTACATACATATTTTTTCTCCTTCTGTTTTCATTTCTCTATTACATTTTTTTCCTTTTCTCAATACCATTTTTGCTCTCTCTTCTCTCTCCTTATTCTCTTTTCTCTGATGGTCACTTTTATTTGGGTTATCAGTTTCACAAGTATATTCGTGTTTTATTCCCTTAGTGTCGTGTCTTGTTGAGTTGTATTTTGTGCTGTTCAGTCAACATGGTAGAGAGTGAGTCTCATAACCAGACACCCTGAGAGAAGACTCCATCCATGAATGGGACAATAACACTCAATACCCAACTATACCAAAAGAAACCAAATATCACAAGTAGGGGGCATTCTAAGAATACCCAGCCCAGAAGACCTGAGAGACTGCACCAATGGGTCCCACAAAACATCTACTATATAAGACAAATGCAAAAAAAAAAATATCTGGGTGACATTGAAGTTTGATCTAATACATAGAAACAACCAAAAAGGAACAGCAAAAATGAGGAGACAAAGAAATAATCCCCATATGAAAGAAAAGGAGGAATCACCAGAAAAGGAAATAAATGAAATGGAGGCAAGCATTTTGTCAGAGAAAGAATTCAGAGCAATGGTTATAAGGATGCTAAAAAGGACAGAAGACAAATTCAACAACATGTGTAAGAATCAAAAGGAAATGATGAAGAATCAAGAGGAAATGAAGAATTACATTACTGCAATAA
Organism: Plecotus auritus; assembly: GCF_963455305.1. NCBI lineage: Eukaryota > Metazoa > Chordata > Mammalia > Chiroptera > Vespertilionidae > Plecotus > Plecotus auritus. Next base: position 110,908,776 of record NC_137772.1, read on the forward strand.
AAAAACACACAATGGAAAGTATCAACAGTAGACTAGAAGAAGCTGAGTGAATTAGAAGACAAGGTAGAAAATACACCCAAACAGAGCAGGAACTTGAAAAAAAAAAAAAAAACTTAAAAAGTAGGAAGAGAACCTATGGGAGCTTTGGGACAATGCAAAATGAAATAACATCCACATAATAGGGGTGCCAGAAGGAGAGGAAGCTGCGCAAGGAATAGAAAAACTGTTTGAAGAAACACATAATAACAGAAAACTTCATGATTTGGGGAAGAAAAAAAATCATACAAGTCAAAGAAGCTCACAGACTCCCAAACAAGATGAATCCAAATAGACCGACACAAAGACAAATCATAATTAAACTGGCAAACATCAAAGACAAAGTAAGAATCTTAAAGGCTCCCAGAGAGACACACAAAGTTACTTACAAGGGACCTCCCATTAGACTATCAACTGATTTCTCAACAGAAACACATCAAGCCTGAAGGGAACGAAATGAAATATACAAAGTGATGCAAAGCAAGGGACTGAATCCAAGAATACTCTATCCAGCAAGGCTATCATTTAAAATTGAAGGTGAAATCAGAGGCTTCACAGACAAAACAAAACAACAACAACAAAAAAAAACATGCTAAGGGAGTTTATTACACCAAGCCAGCAATGCAAGAAATATTAAAGGGACTACTGTAAAAAGGAGAATTAGAAAGGGAAGAAAAAACACAGGCAAAAAGAATAAAAATGGGGACAAAGAGTACCTACCAATTATAAGCTTAAGCATAAAAGGATTAAATGCTCCAATCAACAGACATAGGGTAGCTAATGAATAAGAAAACATAACCTATATATTTGCTGTCTATAAGGGACCCAACTCAGAACAACAGCATATTTCATGACCTAGAAAGAACTCTCCAAAAATTCATCTGGGATAAAAAAAAAAAAAAAACACACCTTGAATAGCTGCAGCAATCCTGAGAAAGAAGAACAAAGTAGGAGGGATCTCAATACCAGATATCAAGCTGTATTACAAAGCCACTGTTCTCAAAACAGCCAGGTACTGGCACAAGAACAGACATATAGACCAATGGAATAGAATAGAGAACCCAGATATCGACCCAAAACACTATGCTCAATTAATATTTGACAAAGGAGTCAAGAACATAAAATGGAGTCAAGACAGTCTCTGCAATAAATGGTGTTGGGAAAATTGGACAGATACATGCCAAAAAATGAAACTAGACCACCAACTTACACCATACACAAAAATAAACTCAAATGGATAAAGGATTTAAATGTAAGATGGGAAACCATAAAAATACTAGAGGAATACACAGGCAGCAAAATCTCAGACATTTGCCAAAGCAGTATATTCACTGATACAGCTCCTAGGGCAATAGAAACTAAAGAGAAAATAAACAAATGGGACTACATCAAAATAAAAAGCTTCTGCACAGCAAAAGAGACCATGAACAAAACAATAAGAAAGCCCACTGCATGGGAGAACATATTTGCCAATGTTATCTCCGATAAGGGTTTAATCTCCAACATTTACAGGGAACTCATACAACTTAACAAAAGCAAGATAAACAACCCAATCAAAAAATGGGCAATGGACCTAAATAGATACTTTTTGAAAGAAGACATAAGGAAGGCCAAGAGGCATATGAAAACATGCTCAAAGTCACTAATCATTCGAGAGATGCAAATCAAAAAGACAATGTGGTACCATCTCACAACTGTCAGAATGGCTATCATCAACAAATCAACAAACGACAAGTGCTGGCGAGGATGTGGAGAAAAAGGAACCCTCTGCCGGTGAGAATGCAGACTGGTGCAGCCACTGTGGAGAACAGCATGGAGTTTCCTCAAAAAACTAAAAATGGAACTCTCATTTGACACAGTGATCCCACTTCTAGGAATATATCCTAAGAAACTAGAAACACCAATCAGAAAGGATATATGCACCCCTATGTTCATAGCAGCACAATTCACCATAGCTAAGATTTGGAAAGAGCCTAAGTTCCCACCAGCAGATGAGTGGATTAGAAAACTGTGGTACATCTACACAATGGAATACTATGCTGCTTTAAAAAAGAAGAAATTTTTACCATTTGCAGCAGCATGGATGGAACTGGAGAGCCTTATGCTAAGTGAAATAAGCCAATCAATGAAAGAAAAATACCACATGATCTCACTCATTTATGGATAATAAAGAACATTATAACCTGATGAACAGAAAGATAGATACAGAGGCAGAGAAACATCAAACAGACTGTCAAATTACAGCGGGAAGGCTAGGGAGGAGGTGGAAGTAAGAGGTCAACCGAAGGACTTGTATGCATGCATATAAGCATAACCAATGGACACAAGACACTGGGGGGTGAGGACATGTATGGGAGTGGGGTTGGGGGGGCAATGGGGATATATGGACACATGTAATACCTTAATCAATAAAAAACATTGGGGGAAAAAAGAATACACTAGAAGGAATTTGGAAGACAAGGTAGAAAAAAACACCCAATTAGAGCAGAAAAAAAAAAGAATTAAAAAGCAGGGCAATAGTTTAAGGGAACTTTGGGACAACATAACAACACTCGCATCATAAGGGAACAAGAAGGAGAATAACATTTTCAGGGACTAGAGAACCTGGTTAAAGAAATAATGACAGAAAAGTTCCCCAACCTGGTGAAGGAAAATGTCACACAAGTTCAGAAAGCACAGCAAGTTCCAGTCAAGAAAAACCCAAGGAGACCCACTCCAAGACACATCATTATCAAAATGACTAACATTAATGAGAAAGAAAGAATCTTAAAAGAAGAGAGAGCCAGAAAATTGCCTACTAGGGAGTACCCATTAGGATGTCAGCTGATTTCTCAACAGAAACACTTTAGACCAGAAGGAATTGTCATGAAGTATTCAAACTAATGAAAAATAAGGACCTGAATCCAATACTACTCTATCCAGCAAGGCTATCATTTAAAATTTAAGGGGAAATAAAAAGTTTCCCAAATTAAAAATAAAGGCTAAATGAGTGTATACAACTAATCCAGTGTTGTAGGAAATGTTAAAGTGCTTTAAGAAGAAGAAGAAATGAGAGAGAGCGGGGGGGGGGGGGGGATGTGGGGGAACATAGTTATTAAAAAATGGCCATAAATAAGTACTTATCAATGATTACCTTAAATGTAAATGGGTTAAATGCTCCAAACAAAAGACATAGAGTAGCTGAATGGATAAGAAAACATAACCCAAATACATGCTATCTACAAGACACACACCTCAGAACAAAAGATTCACAGACTGAAAGTGAAGGGATAGAAAACAATTTTCCATGCAAATGAAAGTGAAAATAAAGCAGGGGTAGCAATACATATATCTGGCAAAATAGACTTCAAAGCAAAGGTCCTAACAAGAGACAAAGAATGCCACTATATAATATTAAAGGGATCAATAAAACAAGAGGATGTAATCCTGGTAAAAATATATGGACTAAAAATAAGAGTATCCAAATATATAAAAAAGCTCTTGGAGCACTTTAAGAGAGAGATCAACAGCAATACAATCATAGTAGGGGATCTTAACACCCCACTATCATCACTGGAAAAAATTAACAAGAAAATGAAGATCTTAAATGACACACTAGATCAGATGGATTTAATTGACATTTATAGATCATTCAACCCCAAAGCTGCAGAGTATACATACTTCTCAAGTGCTCATGGGACATTCTCAAAAATAGACCACATGTTAGGGCACAAAATAAGTCTCTACAAGTTCCAGAGAATTAAAATTATATCAAGCATCTTCTTGGGTCACAATCGCATGAAACTAGAAATCAATTACAATAAAACATTCAAACACATAGAAGCTAAATCGCATGTTATTAAACAATGAATGGGTTACTAATGAAATCAAGGAAAAAATAAAAAACTTCCTGGATACAAAAGAATGAGCACGAAAGACCCCCAAATCTATGGGACACAGCCAAAGTAGTCCTGAAAGGGATCGTAGCATTACAGGCCTAACTCGAGAAACAAGAAAAGGTTCTAATAAACTATTCAACATTACAACTAAAGGAATTAGAAATAAAACAACAATAAAAAAAAATAAAGAAAACAATAAGAAAAGTCCAGAGTAAGTAGAAGGAAGAAAATAATAAAGATCAGAGCAGAAATAAATGACATAAAAACTAATATATATATATATATATATATATATATATATATATATATATATATATAATCAATGAATCAAAAAGCTGGTTATTTGAAAAGATAAACAAGATTGATGAACCCTTACCCAGACCCATCAAGAAGCAGAGAGACAGGACTTAAGTGAATAAAAATAGAAATGAAAGAAGTGAAGTAGCAACTGACACCACAGAAGTACAAAGGACTTTAAGAAATTACTATGAACAACTATTTGCCAACAAACTGAAAAACCTGGACAAATTTTTTAAAAATATGATCTTTGAAAACTAAATCAGGAAGAATCAGAAAACCTGAATAGGCCAATTACAACTGATGAAATTGAAGCAGTAATAAAAACACTCCCAGTAAACAAAAACCCTAGTACAGATTGATTCACAGGAGAGTTTTACCAAACATTCAAAGAAGTAACACCTATCCTTCTCAAACTATTCCAAAAAATCCAGGAGGAAGGAACACTTTAAAATTTTTATTATGAGGCCAGTGTTATCCTAATTTCAAACCAAATAAAGACATTGCAAAGAAAGAGAATTACAGGCCAATATCCCTGATGAACACAGATGCTAAAATTTTCAACAAAATATAAGCAAATTAGATCCAGCAATATATACTAAAAAGATCATACACCATGACCAAGTGGGATTTATTCCAAGGATGCAAGGCTGTTACAATATATGCAAATCAAAAAATGTGATACATCACATAAACAAATTGAATGGCAAAAATCACATGATCATATCAATAGAAGCCAAAAGAGCATTCATCAAAATCCAAAAACCATTTTTGATAAAAATTTTCAGCAAAGTGGGAATAGAGGGATCATACCTCAACATAATAAAGGCTGTATATGACAAAACTACAGCCAACATCATGCTCAATGGGCAAAAATTAAAAGCATTTCTCCTAAGAACAAGAAGAAGACAGGGATGTCCATTTTAACCACTCTTACTCAACATAGTACTGTGAGTCTTAGCCACAGCAATCCGACAAGAAGTAAAAATAAAAGGCATCCAAATTGGAAAGGAGGAAGTAAAACTGTCATTATTTGCATATGACATGATATTGTACATAGAAAACCCTAAAGACCCTACCAAAATCTGTTAGATTTAATAAATAAATTTGGCAATGTAGCAGGATACAAAATTAACACCCAGAAGTCAATGGCATTTTTATATACTGACAATGATCTCTCAGAAAGAGAAACAAATAAACAAACAAAAACCAATCCCATTTACCATTGCAACAACAAAAAAATAAGATACTTAGAAATAAACTTAACCAAGGAGGTAAAATGCCTGTACCTAGAAAACTATAAGACATTGAAAAAAGAGACAGAAAAAAATATAAAAAAGTGGGAGATTGTACCATGCTCATTGATGGTAGAATTAATATAATTAAAATGTACATACTACCCAAAGCAATCTATAGATTCAATACAATTCCTATTAAAATGCTAATGACACATTTCACAGATCTAGAACAAATACTCCAAAAATTAATATGGAACCAAAAAGATCCCAAATAGCCTAAGCAATCTTGAGAAGGAAGAACAATGTTGGTGGGATCACAATACTGGATATCAAGTTATACCATAAAGTCATTGTAATCAAAACAGCCTGGTACTGGCACAAGAACAGACATAGATCAGTGGAACAGAACAGAAAATCCAGAAATAGACACAAGTCATTATCCCCAATTAATCTTTAATAAGGCAGGCAAGAGCAAACAATGGAGTAAAGACAGTCTCTTCAATAAATGGTACTGGGAAAATTGGACAGGTACATGCAAAAAAAATTAACCAGACCACAAACTTACTAGTACACTATACACAAGAATAAACTCAACATGGATAGAAGACTTAAATGTTAAAGCATGAAACACTAAAAATCGTAGAAGAAAACCTAGGCAGCAAAATATCAGATATCTCATGTAGCAGAATTTTCACAGATACATCTCTGAGGGCAAAAGAAACAAAGAAAAAAAATAAACAAATGGGACTACATCAAAATAAAAAGCTTCTGCACAGCAAAGAAACCAGCATCAAAGTGAAAATGGAACCCACTGTATGGGAAAACATATTTTACAATGATACACCTGATAATGGGTTAATTTTCAAAATATATAAAGTACTCATACAACTCAACAAAAGGAAGACAACCCAATTTAAAAAATAAGAAGAGGGCCTGAATAGAAACTTCCCCAAAGAGGACATACAAATGGCCAAGACACATATGAAAAAATGCTTACTGTCAGTAATTATCAGAGAGATGCAAATTAAAACATCAGTGAGGTACAACTTCACACCTGCCAGAATGATTACCATCAGTAAATAAACAAACAACATGTGCTGGTGAGGATGTGGATGAAAAGACCCTAGTACACTGTTGGTGGGAATGCAGACTGGTACAACCACTATGGAAAACAGTGTGGAGTTTCCTCCAAAAATTATATATGGAACTGCCATTTGACCGAGTGATCCCACTTCTAGGAATATATCCTAAGAAGCCTGAAATACCCATCAGAAAGAATATATACACCCCTATGTTCATTGCAGGTTTATTTATACTAGCTGAGATCTGGAAACAACCAAGTGCCCATCTTTCTATATAAAACCCTAATATGCAAATAGACTGAATGGCAGACAACCCAATGGAAGTGAAGTGGTATCTTACTGTGGTTTTTATTTGCATTTCCCTAATAATTAGTCATATTGAGCATGTTTTCATATGTGTATTAGCCATTTGTACATATTTTGAGAAATGTCTATTCAAGGTCTTTGTCCATTTTTTTACAGAGTTTTTTCTTGTTTTTGTTTCTTTCCATTCTCACCCAATGAAATATTTTTCACTGACTAGAGAGAGACAAAGGAAGGGAGAGGAAGAGGGAGAAACATGATTGGGTTGCCTCCTGTATGCACTCTGACCAGGAATTGAACCCACAACCTGGGTAAGTGCCCTGACCAGGAATTGAACCCATGACCCTCCGTGTGCTGTACAATGCTCCAGCCAACTGAGCCACAGTGGCCAGGGCTTCTTTCAGAGTATCTTACTGCAATTTAACTTATAGAGCAGAAATTGAAGTGATAACTTATTTTATGTCATTGGGTTTATACTTACACTAGAGGCCTAGTGCACGAAATTTGTGCACAGGGGCATCTGTCAGCCCAGCCTGCACCCTCTCCAACCTGGAACCCCACAGGGATCGGGCCTAAACCGGCAGTCAGATATCCCTCTCGCATTCGAGGACCACTGGTGCCTAACCACTCACCTGCCTGCCTGCCTGATGCCCTCAACTGCTTCACTGCAGGCCTGATCACCCCTAACTGCTCTCCCCTGCTGGCCTGATCTCCCTAACTGCCTAACTGCTCTCCCCTGCTTACCTGATCCCCCTAACTGTTCTCTCCTGCTGGCCTGATCCCCTAACTCCCTAACTGCTCACCCTGTTAACCTGATCCTTCTAACTGCTCTCCCTTGCCAGCCTGATCTCCCTAACTGCTCTCCCCCTGCTGACCTGATCCCCCTAACTGCTCTCCCCTACAGGCCACATCGCCCCTACTGCTTCTGCCTTTGCCCCACCACTGTGGCTTTGTCTGGAAGGAGGTCTGGAAGATGTGCAGTCTAATTAGCATATTACCCTTTTATTAGTATAGATAAGATGACTTGTCCTCTGGGCAGTTGAAAGAAGCTATTAGCACTAAAAAACAAAAGTATTTCTGAGGTGCAGGCTAATAACACCACTCCCTCTGATGAAAGTGCTTCTCCGTATGAGGTAAATTATCTCTCCAAACAGCCAAGGATGATAATGGTTTTCTGAGGCCAAGTAATGAATCAGCAAGGAGTAAAAATTTTCAATAGCAAGTATGAGTTTAAAGTATCTATTGACTCCTCTTAGCCTTTCACATTAGAAATATAACAAATGACCCAACCATTTGATATGTCTAAACCTAAATGCATTACCCCAATATATAACTGGTTATTAGCAATCATAGCAATATTTAGAACATGGGTTCACTGGCTTTGTAGGTTTATGCCACATAGAGGCTTGATAACACCATTTAAAAATTATAAACTTCATATATTAAAACTAGAGGCGCGGTGTATGGGGGTGTGTGTCCCTCAGCCCAGCCTGCACCCTCTCCAATCTGGGACCATTTGAGGGATGTCCGACTGCCCATTTAGGCCCAATCCCTCTCACAATCCAGGACTGCTCACTCCCAACTGCTCGTCTGCCTACCTTCCTGATTGCCCCTAACTTCTGCCTACCAGTCTGATCACCCCCTAATGACTCCCCTGCCAGCCTGATTGCCCCTAACTGCCCTCCCCTGCAGGCCTGGTCACCCCTAACTGCCCTCTCCTGCAGGCCTGGTTCCCCCCAACTGCCCACCCCTGCAGGCCTGGTCCCCCCCCAACTGCTCTTCCCTGCAGGTCTGGTCACCCCCAACTTCCCTCCTCTGCCAGCCTGGTCACCCCTAACTGCCCTCTCCTGCAGGCCTGGTCCCTCCCAACTACCCTCCTCTGCTGGCCATCTTGTGGAGGCCATCTTGTGTCCACATGGGGGCAGCCATCTTTGACCACATGGGAGCAGCCATCTTGTGTGTTGGAGTGATGGTCAATTTGCATGTTACTCTTTTATTAGATAGGATATGAGCAATCAATATTACACACACAGTGATATTTGAGGAATTACACATATGTCACACACATCTATTCCCTCTCAATAGTAGAGGTAAAAGGTCTACCATGATTTAGTCAGTAATGTTGCCATTTGTCATAAATTATTTTATTTGTTTTCTATTATTATCTACCTCAGCTACAGTAGATGCTGAGTTAGATGATAATAGAAGTATATTTGTTTCCCATCTTTTCTCCAGCTTCTTTTTTAGGAGTATTTGTTATTGGATCTATCTCACTTTCAGCCCTTCCAAATAAATATCTATACTAATAAAAGAGTAATATGCTAATTAGACCAGACGTCTTCCGGACATCCTTCCTAACAAAGCCAGGGATTTGGCCGGCCTGCAAACCTCCTCTTGGCCCCTATCCCAGGCTGCTCCACCCTCCAGTGGGGACCCCACCGACCCTGATTGGGGGCATGACCAGCCTGCAAACAGCCCTCAGCCCCTCACCCAGCATGGTTCCACCCCCAGCAGAGACCCCCACCCCGATGTGAGTGTGGATGGCCTGCAAAATGCCCCAGGCCCCTCACCCAGGCTGGCCCCACCCCAGCAGAGATCCCCACCCTGATGGGGGAATAGCCAGCCCGCAAACTGCCCCAGGCCCCTTGCCCAGGCCAGCCACGCCCCCCATTGGGGACCACCACCCCAATCCAGGGCCCCCATCAAAGCAGGCTGACAGGCCACCACCCATTCACTGGGCCTCTATCCTATATAATAAAAGGGTAACATACAAATTGACCCTAATGGCAGAATGACCAGAACGACCACTGGACCAGTCACTATGAGGCACACTGAACACCTCTTTGTCTCTTTCCCTGGCCGGCAGGCTCCGATTGTCTGATGGCAAATGGGGAACCGGGGGTGGGTGGTGGCCAGGGGCAAGACCAGCTGCGGGCAGCTGGGGAAGATTTCCCTGATCGCAGTCCAGGCCTAGGTACCGTACCTGAGCACGAATTTCATGCTCTGGGCTTCTAGTATAGATATACTGTATATATGGTTGATGGACAATTATGTCTATGGACAGTGGGTACTTCAAATGGTAGCAACAGTGAATTTTCTTTGCCGGGATGTTTAGTTCTACTGCAGCCAATTTAAAAGAAGATATAGTTCAGTCTTCCTTCAATATTACACTGGTCAAAGTACAAAGATCCAAAGCCAAAAGAGCTAAATATATATGTGAGAAAATAGTCTACATTCTCAAGTAATGAAAAATATATCAGCTTATCACATACTGTATATTACTCTAGTTTGACTTCCATTTTTATAAAAGCAGAAAGAAATTGTAGATATCTTTCAAGGCAACTCAAAAAATATTGCAAACTCATTCCAGACACTGGTCTTGCCATCTTTTTTTAAAAAAAAATATATGTTTTTATTGATTTCAAAGAGAGGAAGGAATAGGAAGAGAGAGACAGAAATGTCAATCAGGAGAGAGAATCATTGATTGGCTGCCTCCTGCATGCCCCCCACTGGGGATGATTGGGCCCACAACCTGGACATGTGCCCTGACCATGAATCCATCCATAATGTCCTGGTTCATGGGTCCATGCTCAACCACTGAGCATATCAGTCTGGTGGTCCTGCCATCTTTTATCATCTCTCTCCATATAGTATCCTTTGTATTTTTTTAAAAAAATCCCTGAATGTTGTATTATTCAAAATACGCTTGAAAAAAAAAACATTTTTCTTGATAAAATGACACAAATGATCATCTAGAAGATTAAACTTAAATGAACCTCCAGAAAAATCATTTACCAGTTTATTATAAAGGACATTACAAGTGATATAAACAGTCAGATGAAGAGGTACATATAAAAGGTTGGGAAGAGTCCCAAGCACAGGAATTTCTGTCCCTGTGAAACCTGGATGCTCCACCTTCTAAGCATGTGGATGTATTCATCAACCCAGAAGGCCCTCCTTTGACCATTTTAAATCAAGTTGTTTCTGGGGGGTTTTTGTTGTTGTTGAGTTGTAGGAATTCTTTTTATATTCTACTAGGGGCCCAGTGCACTAATTCATGCACCTTGAAACGATCTATGGGCCGTGAGGCTGCGGTAGGCACAGGGGCGGGTCTTGACCTCCACCCGGCTCATCCTGCAGTGGCCCCTGTCTGTGGGCAGCCCCATTCCCGTTGCTGCTACCACGCTCTGATGGTGCCAGCCCTGCTTGCACCCGCTGATGGCGTGGAGCGATTGGGGCCAGCACCAGCAGTGGGTACAAGTGGGGCCGGTGCCATCAGTGGATGCAAGTGGCGGCTGCTGCCCCAATCGCCGCTCAGGAGCAGAGGGAGGTGGAGAAGCGCCCAGGGGTGTTCAGGGCCAGCAGCAGTCGCTTGCACCTCCTGATGGCACTGAGCTATTGAGACCAGTGCCAGGCATGGGCAGCATGTGCAAGTGGCGGCTCTGGTGCTGGCTGTGGGTGCGAGCGGGGCTGGCGCTGGCTGTGGGTGCCAGCAGCGGGCAGGACCACAGTGTGCGGGAGCAAAGAATTTTCAGTAACCACCAGAGGCTCGCCCCCATGACAGCAACCGGCACCCACCTTGGTCTGGCATCCCCGCTTACCTGCTCCACCATCCCACTGTGGCCAACGCCCTCCATGTTCTGCACAAGCCCCCTGCTGGTCAGCGCACATCATAGCGACTGGTCATTCAGTTGTTCAGTTGTTCCGCCATTCTGTCTATTTGCATATTAGCCTTTTATTACAAAGGATATATTAATCTCTTAGCACAATGTGGAGTTAGGTACCCACAGAAGTTTGGCTCCTACTCTCCCAGCAATCAAGGGGAGATAAGGACATGTCTTCCTGTATGATTACATTTCAAAGGGATGGCTCCCAGGTTATTGAGTCCTGGTTAGAGGCTTAAAAAAACTTATATCACAAAGGGGCAAAGAAAGAATTTACAATTACAAGTTTTCAAGAGTAAATGCTCTAAGAAAAGGGAAGTCAGGGAACTAGAGTCAGGAAGAAGCCTACCTAAAGTTCACTCAAGCTGAGGGAAATATCATTAGTCAAAAATGCATTTAGTACACCTAAACTACCAAACATCATAGTTTAGCCTACTCTACTTGTTCATAACACTTGCATTAGTCTACAGTTGGGCAAAATCATCTAACACAAGGCCTGTTTGTTTACAAACTGTTTATTATTTCATGTAATGTATTTAATACTGCATTGAAAGTGAAAACAGAATGGTTGTATCAGTGTTCATCATTATCATACATAACTGAAAGCATACTGAGCCTTAAGAATGTTTGAAGCATTGAACTAGAACAAAAATCACTGGAATCACAGTGCACTGTAGAGTATCAATTGTTTACCCTCCTGATTTCTTGGTTGACTGGGAGTGGAGGCTCACTGCCACTGCCCAGCATCACTAGAGAGTATTATACTGCATATTGCTAGTACAGGAAAAGATCAAAACTCAAAGGACAGTTTTGACTGAATGTGTATCATTTTTTCAGCATCAAAAAATCATAAGTCAAACCATTGTTAAGTCAGGAACTTTTTGAAAATTCTATATTTTGTATAATAGGTAAGGTCAATTTTTTTTATTTTCATAACCAATGTTATTGCATTGTTGGCTAGGGTTGCCATAACAAATGCCATATACTCTGTGTGCTTGCATCGCTGGTTTCTCTCTGTGTCCTAATCTTATAAGGATACTAGTCAAAATGGATTGGGTCCCACCCCAGCAGTCTCATTTAACTTAATCACCTCTTTCAAGGCCCTATCTCCAAATATAGTCTAAGCTGCTAGGGGTTAGAGCCTCAGTGTATGAATTGGGGGTCGGGGGGATGACACAACTCAGCCCATAACACTTAACAGTAATTCCTTAGTATTATGTAGCCAAGTTTACATTTAATTTTCCTACAGTGTTTACATTATATACTGGATAGGTTGTATTATCGTCTGACTTAACATGTTACCCTAAGCCTCTTTTTTAAACTAACTGGTAGTTAGATCTAGATGCTTTATTGAACTCAGATTTAATTTCTGTTTTATGAAAATATTTCATAAATAGTAATAATATGAAATACATCACATCAGTAGGCATATAATACTTGATCAGCTCACTTGTTAGTATCATTCAGATTGATCAGGTATTGTCAGCCTGGTCAATTCCTTATAAAGTTCCCTTTCAACCTTCCACCTAATGGTTATTTGGCAAAGTGGGGGTTCTGAATGAGTCATTCTTCAATGTACCTCTATGGCAGCCTTGGGCAAACTACGGCCCGCGGGCCGGATCCGGCTGTTCTATCCGGTTCTCTTGCTCTCCCCTCCGCTCCTTTACTTTGAATTTATATTAGTTCACACAAACACTCCATCCATGCTTTTGTTCCGGCCCTCTGGTCCAGTTTAAGAACCCATTGTGGCCCTCGAGTCAAAAAGTTTGCCCACCCCTGCTCTATGGTATGTAGATTGTTTTGAGGTAAAGGCAACTTTACCCACAGGCTCAGGAAAAAATTATGCCTCCCCCCCAACCCCAAATCCTAGAAGATCCTGAATTATGGGCATTGCCCATAAATAGAGTTTAACAGCAATGATCTTTTTTACCAACCTATGTAGCTGGGAAAATTGTATTTACTAAACGTCTGCTCTTTGTATTATCCTCCAAACTCCCAAGGTGCATTACCTCATCCCTAGCTCAGACTGTCTTATATACTCAACCACCCTTTCTAAATCTGAACCTCTCCTGCATGTGTAGACTCTGACTCTCTTATGTGTGCAGGTTCCCATATATTTGTATATATTAAATTGGTTATTTTCTCTTGCTAATCTGGCTCACATCTATTTGATTATTATTACACCAGCCAAAGGAAGTTTGAAGGTAGAGGAAAGTTTGTTCATCCTCCCAAAGCAACCATTAGTGATTATTTCCTCAGCTGTGTCCTGTGTACTAATAGACCCACCAAAGGCATTCTTCATTTCTATTACAGTGTTTTTTATCTCAAGCATTTCTTTTTGGTTCTTTATTAGGATTCTCATCTCTCTGCTTACATTGCCCATCTTTTTTTGCCTGCTGTATACTTCAAGCATTAGAGCCCTTAGCATATTAACCAAAAGTTTTAAATTCCCAAACTAATCATTCCAACATCCATGCCATGTCTGGTTTTCTCTGTCTCTTTAAATTGTATTTTTTGTCTTTTAGTATGCCTTGAATTTTTTCCTGATAGCTAAACATGATGTACTAGGTAAAAGGACCTGCTATAAATAGGCTTTTAGTGGTGGTAAGGTTTGAGGGAGGGAAAGTGTTCTATAGTCCTATGACTATGTCTTTTAGCGAACCTGTGTCTTAACCTATGAACTTCATAAGGGCTTCTCAGCCTCCCTCCACTCCTCATATGTGGGATAGAATAGCCTGAGTAAGCAGGAGTTGAGTATGCCTGTCCACATCAGAAACATTCAAACTTGTGGAGAATTTTTGTGAGTTTATTCAGCCAACTGTTAACAATTGCCAGGAAGCAAAACCTCAACAGATTGAGATAATGCTCCAGAGCAGGGGTCCTCAAACTACGGCCCGCAGGCCACATGGGGCCGCCTAGGACATTTATCCGGCCCTCCGGGTGTTTTTGCCACCCCTGCCTGTCCTGCTTAGCAGCCAACTCATCCCGGGTCCTCAGTGCGCATGTGTGGAATGTGCACAGCACTCTCCGACTCCCCTCCTTCTGTCTCTCAACTCCTCTCAGTCTCGAGTGTGATCAGACGAGTCACGAGCTTGCCTGTGCAGAGCCTGCTGCTGCCCCAGGACCGAGGTAAGAACAAGTTAGGATTTATTTTGTTTTGAAGTTAGGAGGTCTATTATTTTTTTATTATTTTGCAGTTAGTAGGGCCTTTTTTTTTTTTTTTTTGAAGTTAAGGGGGGACCTTTTTTTCTGAAGTTAGGAGGTATTTTTTTGCAGATAGGGGGCGCCTTTTTTTGAAGTTAGTAGAGCCATTTTTTTTTAAGTTAGGAGAGCCTTTTTTTAAAAGTTGGTTAGTTGGTTGGGGGTGGTTTCTAGGGGGTTGCATCACAGTGATAACGCAAATAGTCAGCGCTCAGTGCTAATGCAAATTGTCAGTGCTCAGAGGTAATGCAAATGGTCAGCACTACTCAGAGGTAATGCAAATAGTCAGTGCTCAGTGGTAATGATAATTGTAAGTGCTCAGTGTTAATGCAAATGGTCAGCGCTCAGCATTAATGCAAATTGTCAGTGGTCAGTGTTATCGCAAATGGTCAGCGGTCGGTGTTAATGCCAATGGTCAGTGCTCAGTGTTATCGAATGGGGGCCCCAAACTGTTAATCTGCCTAGGGCCCCATGGGAACTTAATCCGGCTCTGCAGACAGCCGAGGAGTAGGAAACCCAATTTAATTGACAGTAAGTGCATTTATATTTTGATTGCTATTCAGTTGTGTATGATGTTTTATGTTGTGTGCTGTGTAAACCCCAGTTCACACTGTTGCGATCTCTGAGCAGTGCGAGTTCAGACATATGCTTGTATGGCTGAACTTGCATTAGATTTGGAAGAAAAAAGGCATACGTGCCTTCTTTTTTCCTGCAGTGGAATCTGATTGCATAGGTCTTCTCACCCATGCGATCAGATTCCTGTGCCAGTTCACAGATCACAGTGCTGTTTGCACAGGGTAGTGTGAACTGGAAAGGTGGTGGAGGAACCGGCTCTGTAATCGTGCTGGTTCCCGCACCACACCAGTGTGAGCCTGAGGTAAAAGCCGAGTTCCACCAATATGGGCACTGGTGAGGCTGAAATGATGTGGACTGGCAAGGCTGCATTGATGAACACTGGTCAGACTGCATTGATGGGCACTGATCAGACTGCATTGATGGTCAGTGCAGTCTATATGTCTCTGTGTGGGCAAAGTTATTGCTGGTATATTGTTTTTGTAGTGCTGTATATATATATTGGTATTTTACTAGTAGCAATTTGGAATCCCTAGGAAACAATGATATCAAGAAAGAGAAAAATTGACTCTGAGTGTAGGATAGTCAAAGAACAGTGGACTTATGATTACTTTTTCATGCAGTACAAGGAAAGAGCTGTGTGTTTGATATGCCAGAATATGGTGTCTGTGTTCAAAGAATGCAATTTGCGTCAACACTATCAAACTCAACATAAAGATAAATATGATTGTTTGGTTGGAGAAAAGATAAAATATTAAAACTGAAAAATACATTGACAACTCAGCAAAATACTTTTGTGAAACAGAAGCAGCTAAATATTTCATCACTGCGAGCAAGTTTTCAAGTTGCCAAGCTAATAGCCTGCACTGGCAGACCATTCGTGGAGGGAGAATTTGTTAAAGAATGCCTTCTTTCTGTTGCCAAAGAGATGTGTCCAGAGAAGGCCGATTTATTTAGTACAGTGAGTCTTTCAGGACCTACAATTACACGAAGGATTGAAGAAATGGGAGACAATTTGCATCAGCATTTGCAAAACTCCGCAAAAAAACTTTCCTATTTTTCCTTGGCACTCGACAAAAGTAATGATGTTCGTGATTCTGCAGAACTTCTAACTTTTATTCGTGGGACGAATGACTATTTCGAAGTCACAGAAGAGCTTGCTGCACTGCAAAGCATCAAAGGAACAACTACAGGAGAGGATATCTATGAAAAGGTTTGCCAAACTGTGAATGGTTTGGAGCTGGACTGGGCTAAACTAGCCAGTGTGACAACTGATGGTGCTCCTAGCATGGTGGGGTCTAAGAAAGGAGTAATTGCTCGCATTAACCAAGAGATGGACAAACATAACTATTCTCATCCAATAGCCATACACTGCCTCATCCACCAACAAGCGCTGTGTAGTAAATCACTGAAGTGGGACTCTTATGAAAATTGTGGTATCTTGTGTTAACTTCATTAGAACTAATGCACTAAACCACGGACAATTTCAGGAATTTCTGTCTGAGCTAAATGTTGCCTATGAAGATGTCCTTTGCCACACAGAAGTCCATTGGCTGAGTCGAGGGAGAGTTTTGAAACATTTCTATGACTTACTTCCACAGATTACAGCTTTTCTGCTTTCAAAAAACAAAGAAGTACCAGAGCTCAATGATGCAGAATGGAAATGGCACCTTGCCTTTCTGACAGATGAAACACAGCTACTCAACAGTTTCAATGTGCAACCTCAAGGAAAGGGGAAGCTCATCTGTGATATGCAATCACATGTGAAAGCATTTGAAGTAAAATTAGGCCTCCTCATCAAACAAGTGAAGGAGGAAAATTTCTGCCATCTCCCCACAACTCAAAATCTGTTAACGGAAAAACCATTGGTTGCATTCCCAAACAAAACATGTGCGGATTCACTGGAAAAGTTGCAAAAGGAGTTCCAATTTATATTTAAAGAGCTTCATCTCCATGAACAGGACATACAGCTTTTCCGTAACCCATATTCTATTGACATTGAAAATGTGGATACAATTTACCAAATGGAACTGGCTGAACTGCAGAATTGTGACTCTCTGAAAGACGCATTCAAGTCAAGCAGCCTTCCTAATTTCTATGCATCTCTCCCCTCTGAGACACATCCTAATCTCAGGAACCATGCACTCAAAATGGCAACCATCTTTGGCAGCACTTCTGTCTGTGAACAAACTTCTTCCAGAATGAAACATCTGAAATCTCCAACCAGACCTAGACTAACTGATGCACACTTGCATCACTTGTTTTTGTTTTTTTTAATATATCTTTATTCAGATTATTAGAATTGTTTCTCCTTTTTCCCCCCATAGCTCCCCTCCACCCAGTTCCCACCCCACCTTCTGCCCTTAACTCCCCCCACTGTCCTCATCCATAGGTGTATGATTTTTTCCAGTCTCTTCATGAACCCCCCATACCCCTTTCCCCCTGAGAATTATCAGTCCACTCCCTTTCTATGCCCCTGATTCTATTATATTCACCAGATTATTCTGTTCCTCAGGTTTTTAATTCACTTGATTTTTAGGTTCACTTGTTGATAGATATGTATTTGTTGTTCATAATTTTTCTCTTTACTTTTTTCTTCTTCCTCTTCTTTAAGAATACCTTTCAGCATTTCATATAATACTGGTTTGGTGGTGATGAACTCCTTTAGCTTTTTCTTATCTGTGAAGCTCTTTATCTGCCCTTCAATTCTGAATGATAGCTTTGCTGGGTAGTGTAATCTTGGTTGTAGGTTCTTCCTATTCATCACATTGAAAATTTCTTGCCACTCCCGTCTGGCCTGCATAGTTTCTGTTGAGAAATCAGCTGACAGTCGTATGGGTGCTCCCTTGTAGGTAATTAACTGTTTTTCTCTTGCTGCTTTTAAGATTCTCTCTTTGTCTTTTGCTCTTGGCATTTTAATTATGATGTGTCTTGGTGTGGTCCTCTTTGGGTTCCTTTTGTTTGGGGTTCTATACGCTTCCTGGACTTGTAAGTCTATTTCTTTCACCAGGTGGGGGAAGTTTTCTGTCATTATTTCTTCCAATAGGTTTTCAATATCTTGCTCTCTCTCTTCTTCTGGCACCCCCATAATTTTGATGTTGGTACGCTTGAAGTTTTCCCAGAGTCTTCTTACACTATCTTCAACTTTTTGGACTTTTTTTTGCTTTTTGCTTTTTTAGCTGAGTGTTTTTTGCTTCTTTGTATTTCAATTCTTTGACTTGATTCTTGTGTTCCTCTAGTCTGTTTTTGGGTCTCTGTATAATATTTTTTATTTCAGTCAGTGTATGTTTAATTTCTAGTTGGTCCTTTTTCATATCTTCGAGGGTCTCGTTATATTTATTGGCCTTTTCTAGGATATCCTTGAAAAACCTTATAACCGTGGTTTTGAATTCTATATCCAGTCGTTTGTTTTCCTCCATTTCTTTCGTTTGTGATCTGTTTCTTTGAAGCCGCATTTTCACTGCTTCCCTGAGTTGGCAGGGTAGATTTGTGTGCTAGGTTTCCTATATGGCCCAGTGGGTCGGCCTCCCCAGTTAACCTGAGGTGGACACTCTTGGTGCACCCCTTTGTGGACTGTGTGTACAGCCTTGTTGTAATTAAGTCTTGATTGTTGTTGGTATCACTGGGAGGAATTGACCTCCAGGCCAGTTGGCTGTAAGGATCAGCTGCATCTATGCTGGGAGAAGTTCGGTGCTGGAGACAGCCTTATAGGATTAGACTTGCCAAATTGCAATAGCCTCTGTGCTCAGCTTGGATGGGGTGGAGTCTCAGGGCGGAGCAGACAGTCTTGGCTTCCCATCAGCCTTGCCCTTCCGTGCACGCGCGCACCTTCAGACCTCTGCCTTCCCCGGCTCCCGAGTCTCTGCCCGAGAGTCCAGATTCCCCCCACAAGAGAGTGGGTCCCCAGGGGCTCGGCTGGAACTGGTGTTCAGTGCAGTCAGAACTGGGGCTCAGTGCAGTCAGGAGCTTCTGACTCCCTTCCACTAGGGAAAGTCTGTGGCAACCTCCGCAGCCTTTGTGCGCACTGGTACGCGCGCGCCTTCAGACCTCTGCCTTCTCCGGCTCCTGAGTCACTGCCCGAGAGTCCAGATTCCCCCCGTAAGGGCGTGGGTCCCCAGGGGCTCGCCTGGAACTGGGGTTCAGTGCAGTCAGAACTGTGGTTCAGTGCAGTCGGTGGCTTCCTTCCCCCTTCCGCCAGAGAAAGTCAGCCCGGACCTCAGCCGCCCTTTCTCTCTGTGCGCACAAAGACCCTTTGCCGTACCTCCAATTCTCTGTGAGCTTTTCTCTTTCCTTCTAGTTGTAGAATTTTCACTCAGCCAGCTTTCCTGTGGTTCTGGATGGTGTCCATTCTATCTTTTAGTTGTAGTTTTGAAATTGTTGTGCGAGGCAGCAGTTCAGGTGCTTACCTATGCTGCCATCTTGGTTTCTCACTTGCATCACTTGTTACGACTAGCAGTGATAAATATGGAACCGGACATTGACCATCTCATTAGCCAAAAGCAGGCCCATAGTTCCCATTGAAATACTGGTAACTTTGTTGATTTAACTTTACTTGTTCTTCATTTTAAATATTATATTTGTTCCCGTTTTGTTTTTTTACTACAAAATAAGATATGTGCAGTGTGCATAGGAATTTGTTCATATATTTTTTTTAAACTATAGTCCGGCCCTCCAATGGTCTGAGGGACAGTGAACTGGCCCCCTGTTTGAAAAATTTGAGTACCGCCCTGATTGGTTTGGCTCAGTGAATAGAGCATCAGCCTGCGGACTCAAGGGTCCCAGGTTCGATTCCAGTCAAGGGCATGTACCTTGGTTGCAGGCATATCCCCAGTAGGGGGTGTGCAAGAGGCAGCTGATCGATGTTTCTCTCTCATCGATGTTTCTAACTCTCTATCCCTCTCCCTTCCTCTCTGTAAAAAATCAATAAAAAAATAAAATAGTCAGCTTTCAATATCTGCCAATCCCAGTGAGCTTAAAACTATTTAAAAAAATAAAAATAAAAATAAATAAAAATAAAAAATTTGAGTACCCCTGCTCTATATTAATAGATGTCACTGAAAAGGCAAATCTTTGTTTATCTTGCGATGCCAAGGGAATGGTGAAGAAACAATCCTTAAGATCTACTACTATAAGAGACCAATCTAGAGGGATTTCTGAAGGCGCTGGGAGTCCAGGCTGTAAAGCTCCCATGATATGCATAGTAACGTTAACGGCTCTAAGATCATGTAACAATTGCCATTTTCCTGCCACCTTATTAGGTATTGTAAATATAAGAATATTCCAAGGACTATTGGAAGATTCTATATGACCAGCCTCTACTTGTTCCTGTATTAATTCATGAATATGATTTAATTTCTCCTTGGTTAATGGCCACTGATCCACCCATATAGGCCTATCATCTTTCCATTGTATAGGCTCAGCACAGGGGTGAGATTGAGAAGTGACCACTCCTAAAAAGGCTGATATTCTAATCCTTGTTTTCCTGTGTTTTCTTTGGCCTGAATAGGTTCTTTAATCTCCTGATTATCTTTTCCTAAACCTGACCAGCTTGATATGCCATCTGAGTTATTAACTGTTGTCCCTTGCATGTAATAATACAAGCTTGTAAAAACCAATATGTTGACTGCAATTCCAGAGACTATATAGGGCTGAAACCATCCTGTTTGTCCTTCTTCATCTTTCCATTTTAACACTGCAGCGCTGTGTTGCGTTTTATCAGGAATTCCAACACCCGTGATAGAGCCCATAGCTTCTACCATGGACCAACTTGGAGGCCAGAATTCTTGACTGATGACACTAATATCTGCTCCAGTGTCCACTAATTCTTTTTTTTTTTTTTAAATATATTTTATTGATTTTTTACAGAGAGGAAAGGGAGATGATAGCCAGAAACATCGATGAGAGAGACACATCGATCAGCTGCCTCCTGCACACCCCCCACTGGGGATGTGCCCGCAACCAAGGTACATGCCCTTGACCGGAATCGAACCCGGGACCCTTCAGTCCGCAGGCCGACGCTCTATCCACTGAGCCAAACCGGTTCCGGCTCCACTAATTCTTTAAACAGTTTTCCCTCTATTCTTAGATTAATCATAGGACGGGTCTTGCTAATTTCCTGTATCCAATATATATCTGAGCTCCAAATTTTTGTGTCCCTCTCTTCCTATTTATAACTTCACCTTGCTGAATATAAGGTAAAAGCAGGAGCTGAGCAATTCTTTGTCCTGGAATAATTTGCATATGTTTGCATTCTAAAATTACTTTTTTTTAAATGTATTTTATTGATTTTTTACAGAGAGGAAGGGAGAGGGATAGAGTCAGAAATGTTGATGAGAAACATCAATCAGCTGCCCCCCGCACACCTCCTATTGGG
The DNA here is from genome assembly GCF_963455305.1 of Plecotus auritus. Taxonomy (NCBI): domain Eukaryota; kingdom Metazoa; phylum Chordata; class Mammalia; order Chiroptera; family Vespertilionidae; genus Plecotus; species Plecotus auritus. The sequence goes on from NC_137772.1 coordinate 110,930,421, forward strand.
GATGTGCCCGCAAGCAAGGTACATGTCCTTGACCGGAATCGAACCTTGGACCTTTCAGTCCGCAGGCCGATGCTCTATCCACTGAGCCAAACCGGGCTAAAATTACTTTTATTTCTCCCTTATATTCTGAATCTATGACATGAAGTTAGTCCTTTTATCGTATTTTCACTCTTTCCTAAGACTAAACCTGATATTCCTGGTCGCACACGTCCCCAAATTCCTATAGGAACAACTTGTCTAGCAATATTGGGGATCGTGGTGATTGTTTTTGTGCTATTAAGATCAAAGCCAGCATTTCTTTCTGGCATGACTTGCAGGAGGGACTCTACTGTAGTCCTGGCAAGGTGGAACTTCCCCTAATTTAATAACGGGGCTGGGAGGAGCCCCTCTGGCCGTTTCCCTGCGGCTGCCCATTTCCTATATCTTGATTTAATGGCTGGCCGTTTCTATGAAATTTAGATTTACACTGATTGGCCCAATGATTTCTCTTCTTACATCTTGGACATAGACCTGAATTACCTGAGTTGGGTGGCAGAATATTTATGCCTTCTCCCTGAGCATTACCTTGTGTCCCTATTGGTTGCTTACATTCCTTTTTAAAATGTCCTTGTTGTCCACAACTAAAACATGCTTGCCTGAAAAATGCCTGACCCCACATTCTGACATGATAGAATCATTTCTGTAATGGTACTGTTTTTCTTAGAAGAGATTGGAGAAAGAGCTGACGCACAAATTAAAACGCAAGACAGTAAATAATTTTGAGCCCTAACCGGTTTGGCTCAGTGGATAGAATGTCGGCCTGCGGATTCAAGAGTCCCAGGTTCAATTCTGGTGAAGGGCATGTACCTTGGTTGTGGGCATATATCCAGTAGGGAGTGTGTAGGAGGCAGCTGATGGATGTTTCTCACTCTCTATCCCTCTCCCTTCCTTTCTGTAAAAAATCAATAAAATATATTTTTAAGAAAAAGAAATAATAATTTTGAAATTATGGGAGGAAGCTATGGAAAGCTTAACTGTAGTACTCAAGTTCCACTGAATCTCTGTTCCCAGCTGCTTTTATTTACTAGGATACACAATTGCCTTTTAGGAATGCAAACAGACATATCAATGGTAATGTTTAGTAAGCAATAAGATTATCATGTTGTGGGGACTTTGCTTTAGGCCATTGAGTCAGCAGTAGGTAATAAAATGCAAATATTCAGCCTGTGAATATCAAAGGAGCCCAGGTCAGCCTTCTGAATGACTTCTCACATTTAATAGGTTTCTAGCAATTTCCTTCCTTCTACTTTGAGCTTTTCTTGTTTTCTTCCTAGTTCTTTAAGTTGTAGGGTTAGGTAGTTTATTGTTGATTTTTCTTGTTGTTTTGAGGTAGGCCTGTAGTGCTATGAACTTACCTCTCAGACTGCTTTTGCAGTGTCCCAGAGATTTGGGGTTGTTGTGTGTTCATTTTCATTTGTTTTTTTATTTCTTTCTTGATCTCATTTTACCCATTCATCTATCTATCTATCTATCTATCTATCTACCCATCCATATATATATATATATATATATATATATATATATATATATATATAGTTAATATGCTAAGTGTTCTTCCCTTTGTCTGGGTAATGATGTCATGTAGTGATGCCCAGCTTCCTGGCCCTAAGGACTAGCCGCCTTGCAGTTTCTTCAACCCAGGAACACGACTTGCTTTATAGCCAGGTGCAAACACTTTACACTGTAACCAAATGTCTGTGAAGCATTTTCCCATGCCTCATCTCATTTGATCCTCACAGAAATCCTGGAATAGGTAGATAGGAGACTCAGTGAAATCCTATTTCCTTTTCATTAGCCAGAAAAGAGAGATTTAGAAAGTTTAGAAACTTAACCCAACTGAAAAGAAGAAATGATGGTCCTTGAAAATGACTTTAGATTTTCTCACTGCACAGAATAGAGTCAAACACTGCTACAGTTAAATATTTGACCCTTTGTTTTCCCTGTGTGACGTACAATAATAATCTGCTTTGTGTTGACATTTACTGCTGTGTTGCTGACAATTACCTGAAAGAGAAGTTGGGGTGCTTCACTGGGCTGGAAAAAGTTTAGCTAAATCAGAAAGCAGGTCTAATTAAGCAAGTTTGTTCCATCTACACTAATAAAAGAGAAAGATGTAAATTGACCATACCTTCGCAAAGCCCACCAGACAATCAGGATTGAGTGTGCAAATTAACACAACAAAGATAGTGGGTTAATTTGCATATGCAAGCACCAAGCAGCCGGAGGCATTATGTACCACCCCAGCCGCTCCGGGCCTCTGGGGAGTGTGGGAAAGCGGAAAGGCTGCTCCAGCATGGAGGAAAGGCAGAAAGGTGGCTCCGGGCTGGAGTGAAGGCAGTGCCGGCAGCCAGGGGAAAGAAGGCCCATTCTTGCACAAATCTTCCTGCATCGGGCCTCTAGTATATATATAAAAGTCTAAGTTGACTCAAGCATGCGTGATACATATAAAGCTCTCATTGGTGGCAATCGCACGCATGTCTTTCGATCTGTCATTGTCAATCATGAGTTTGGTCAACACTTCTATTATAAAGAAAGGGCAAATAGTGATATTAAAATATTTCTTCTAATTAATTTCCTTTCAATGTGCATGAATTCGTGCATCAGGCCACTAATTGTTTAATAACATGCTCTTTACCCTCCATGTGTTTGAAAGTTTTGGGGCATTTTTACTGTAGTTTGCAGGGGCCAGATGTGGCAGGGGCCAGATATGGTGGGGATCTCCCTTTTCCGCATCCAGCATGGAAAGAAAGATGAATGAACAGGTTCTAAGTGGAAGCGGCCAGGGATTGAGAAATAAAAGAAAGAATGAAAGAAAGAAATAAGACACAAAGATAGATTTAAAAAGCTGGGAACTTTGGCTAATAGATAATAACAAAACAATGCCAATGCAAAACAGCAATAAGAGAGAAATCAAAACTAAAGACATGTTAACATTTTTAACTACTAAATGAAAGAAAGTTTCTTTTGCTGCTGGTTTATATTTACTCAGAGTCCTCGGACTTGGCTGCGCAAGACTTTGTAGAAGACTGGCAGCTAACAGATTCTAGCATGAGCAGGAACATGGTTGAAGAAGTAGCTTCCACTTCTTGCTTTTGTACAATCTGCTGTGCTTCAGTCATTAACTTCTTCAGCTGACCCCATATTGGCACCTCAGTCCCTTGCGTAGCTTTCAGTTTTCTTCTTCTTCCACTTTGCTGTCATGGGACAACTCTCAGTCTTTTTGAGTGAAGGGACACAGGAGCTTCTCTGGGCCCATTGTGGTGACACACATAATGCTCTGGCACCCAAATTGGATGCATTGCTCCTTCTGGAAAGATACAAAACACAACTTCTTCCCCACATTATTACTAAATCTGATAAAACTCTTGTCTGGTTTGTGCTTCCTTCCACCTAGCTAACTTGGTGGAGGCTATTGTACAGGAGGTCTGATGGCTTTCATCTGCTGTACGATCCTCTGCATCGCAATTCAAAAAATTTAAAGTATAAAAGAGCATGACTGAGTTTGTTTTGAGGTGAAACATAACATCCGTCTCCCCCTTTTTGTTTTAGTTATTGCATTTTAAGAGTACGATAGGCTCATTCAACTATTAAGTGATATCCATTTTGCCAGATTTGATAAGTCCTCGGGAATTTACCCTTAAAGTTGGCACAGGGAGGTGGATAACACACTGAGGACATTGCTTCCAATAAAACATGGAAATTGTCGTTCTCAAATAACATTTTTAAGGCTGAAAATTAAATGAAAAAGTTCCTCTGAATTAGTGTGTCCTATAATAGCTGTTTCAATAATTTTTGCCATACTTACCACATAAGCACTATCACTATAGGTTGATGGGCTCCGTAGCAAAATCTGTTAAGGCATAAATAAGAGCTTGTATTTCTACTGAAATATAAGGTGTTTGAATGACCTTTGCTCCCCTGCTGCAGTAGATCCAGCCTTTCCAGAACTGGATCCATCTGTAAAAATGGTTGATGCCTGAGGTATAACATCTCTTTTAAATGAGGCAGTTAATACCATTCCCTGTAATTAGAAATAAGGCAAGCCCCCAAGTCAGGGGTCCTGGTAGAACACAAACATCAAACATTTTGACTTCTATGCAGAAGGGTGCGCACACATGGTCTGGAAGCACGCACACCGACCTTATATGCCCTTGGTCCTGGGCAACCTGCAGCGACTCACAGCTGCTGACTGATAGCATGGCAAGGAGTCTTCACCATCTTTATTTCTGGACTGTTTTTCCTCTGTTCTCAGGGGCCAGTGCTTATTCTGTGGCTTGAACAGTTCTGTCAGGTCCTCTCTGGGATCCGTTCTTGCAGGAATCTATATGGGCTTTTCTGGAAATATACAAACATATTCTTGAGCAAAGATTAATAAAGAAGTCTTTTCTATAAATTAAACTTGGATTCCTTTTCATTTTTGTCCAAAAAATTTTTCTTTGTCTTATTTTGACACCATAAGATTTTATGGGTGTCTTGTTATCAGTATTATAAATGAAAAATAATTTTTAAAGTAAAAAATTTTCTTGGTGTAATTTACTTACAGGATATTTCTTACAGGATATTATTCTACTAATCCCCTTTTTTATTTTATTATTATGAGGCTTTTGTAAAAAAAAAAATTTTTTTTAATGCAGTCTTGATAACCTTTTATTTTTACACAGAAATATGACTGCTTTGGATTCATTGCATGTTGAGCAATTTTACTATGAGATGAACCATCAATAAAAATTTTTGTTAATACTTCAGGAACAGTTTTTTGTGGAGTACAATTAAGGTTTTATGAATATTCAGTTATTTCAATTAGCCAATTTAAGTTAGTCTGAAATAAGGTTAATTTATTCCTTAACTTTAACTTTAATTTGTCCTAGGTTATGGACAGTAAATGACATAAATTTTCTGCTATTAATTTTTAACTTTACATAAAACTTATTTACTTTAGTTTAAGAGGCCAAATATATAGGCTTTTAATTACAATCTTTATGACATTTGAAGGAAATCTCTTCATTTCCTTCCAGAATAATTTTCATGTTACAGAGTTTTATTTAAGAATCTTTGTCTTTTTTTTTTTTTTACAACATACAACCTGCAGAGCTGTAGTTTGGAACTCAAGCTGACAGCCGAGTAGCTAGCTATATTACAAACACTTTTACAGTAAGGCTGACTATTAAATTACTTTTAGATTTAACATTTTGATAACAATCTTAGTTTACACTGTAAATATTAGTGGAAGAGAATTCAAAATTTTCAAATTTCTCTTTTTTGTTAAATTTATAATTATATTTTTAAAGTATCCTCTTAGGCTTATTTGCATATACAGAGGGATCATGGGAAGCCTTCAATAATTTTTTAGAAGACTTATTTAAATTACCGTGTTTCCCGAAAATAAGACATCCTCCGAAAATAAGACCTACTTACAGGTTTCCTTCTGAGTGAAATATAAGGCATCCCCCGAAAATAAGGCCCCCAGGCTCTGTCTCAGAATGAAAATTAATTTACCATAAACTGGTCGCTAGGGCCGCCCCGACTGGCATCTAGCAACCAGTGACGTTACGCAGAGTCCTGACGACACTGCTGTGTGGAGGCGGAGCGGAGGTTGGAGTGAGCAGTGAGCACGGGGCAGGAGAGAGGAGGAGACTTTCGCAGATGCGTGTAGAAGAACAGGAGGATTAGAGCGGACAGGACGCGGCGAAGGTGGTGAGTGCTGGTCTGTCTCTGGTGACACTACCTGATGCTCGCGGCCGCCTTCATGATGACTGAAGGTTCTCAGTCAGTGGCAGACCCTGCTCCAGCCCAGATCCAGGCCCCAGCAAGCCCAGTGACAGTCCCCAGGCAGGCCCCAGGGGGTAAATGTCTGATAAAAGGGTAGGGGGGATGTCTGGTGAAGGTGTTCAGTGGCACAGGGGTGGGGGGAGGGGGATCACTTAAAATGACACAGGAGGATCAGAGGGGACAATCAAAATGACACAGGAGGATCAAAAGGGGTTACTAAAATGGTAATTCCCCCTCTGATTCTCCTGTGCCATTTTGATTCCCCCCTCTGATCCCCCCTGTGTCATTTTGAGTGATCCCCCTCCCCCCACCTTGATACCCCAATTCCTTTTTTTTTTTACCTCTACGGTAGAAATGAGCGCAAAAAGAAAAAGCTACTCCGTGGAGTACAAGAAAGAAATCATGGAAGACTCTTGGGGCAAAATCTTACTGCTTTCTGCAAAGAGAAGATGTTGAGTATCCGATTGGTCCAAAAATGGCGAGCAGAGTATGGTAACCTCATTGAACAAGTGGACAAGGGAAATGCTAAAAAGCGCAAGTGTGAATCAGGTCGGCAACCATTATTTTCCGAGCTGGAAGACCTGATCTGTGAATGGGTTGTTGACAGGAGAGCAAAGGCTTTGGTTGTGAATAGGGCTCAGATTCAAGAATTTGCCCTTGCAATGGCACCACAGTTTGACATAGCCCCCGAAGACTTCAAAGCATCACAACACTGGCTGGATAATTTCCTTCAGCAAAGTGAACTATCTTTAAGAACATCTACAACATTGTTTAGGTTGGAAGATACTCAAGTTATTAAGCGAGCACTTGCATTCAAGTCCTTTATTGATGATGCTGATTTCTCTAAATACAATCTTTCCAACATGATTGCTATGGATGAAACTGCAGTGGTTATGGGCCAATCATCTCAAACAATTGAACAGCGGGGTGCCTCCTTAGCGTACATTCCCTCCACTGCTTATGAAAGTGCACGTGTTTCCTGTATTTTGGCAATTCGTCTGGATGGCACTAAAATCCCACCTTTAATCATTTCTAAGGGAAAGAAGGAAAAGATTGAACGTGGTTTGGGCGTTTTTATTCTTGAAACTGAAAAGGCCTGGGCCACACAAGCAGTTATAAGGAAGTGGGTCGATTTAATGCTGCCGCTTGTTATGCGAGGGAGCCAAAGAGGTCTGCTAGTCTGGGATGCAGCCAGCACTCACTGAGCTAAAGACATGAAGACATTTCTTCACAAAAGAAAAATAGATCAGATAATGATTCCTGCAGGAATGAGGGCCTATCTCCAGACTCTTGATATTGCAATAAACAAGCCATTCAAAGACAACTTGCGCATGGAAATGAATGACTACATTGAAAATAGAATGGAGAGAAATCACCGTGGAAACTTTGTGAAACCTAAACTGCAAGAAGCTGTGACTTGGGTGAAGAAGTCATGGGAGAAAATCACTGACAGTTGCATTGCAAATGCACTGCAAGCAGGCTACCTTGACAAGTACTCATTTAAAGACAGTGCTATTGCTAAACTTGAGAGATTTGGTCCACTGATTCTGAAAGAAATGGAGTCACAAGAAATTCACCAGGAAATTCAGGAATTGGATTGTTATGATGTTCCAGAAGATGATGACATGATTGTCATTGAATAAATGAGTAAATTCTTGATACTGTAGGATTCACAGTTTGTCTGGTTTGTGTTGACAACTACAGTACTACCGTACCATATACAGGTAATAAACTTCCCTTATTTTCATTTAACAATAAATGTGTACCATATTCTTCTTCATGGAAAAATAAGACATCCCCTGAAAATAAGACCTACCATGTCTTTGGGGGCAAAAATTAATATAAGACACTGTCTTATTTTCGGGGAAACACGGTACTTACAAAGACTGGCTTATTTAAAAGAAGGGGGTTGACCTTTGTTATTTCAAGATGGCGGCCCCCATGGGCAAGCCATGTGGCCAACATGGTGGCTGTCTAATCCATTCTTTTAAAATACAATCAAAATCACATTGCAGACAAACAAAATTCTCACTAGCAGTTTCTGGTCTTTATTAGAATTGTTTATAAAATTATTGGCTTTTCATTTAGCTGAAAACCTTGATTATAATTTAATAAGCTAATTTATTTAAGTAATTAAAGTAGGTATCTTCATTTTAAAACAAAGCAAATTTAGTTGCCCCGCCTCTAGCTTAATGAAGAATGCAGGAGGCTACCATGTGAGGCAGTGAATGGTGGCTTCTAATCTGTTCTTAAATTTTACTTGGATTGAATTACTTATAAAAACATTGGCTTCTTATGTAACTTAATTTATATGAGACCTTGATTATATTATAAAAGCTAATTTATAAAGTAACTTAAGTAGGTATCTTTAATTAAAAAGCAAAGAAACTTATTCAGTAAAACTTATAGGTCTGATACTTATTGGTCTGATCCAAAAGCACAAACACTGTCCCACCCCCAGCCCATTCAAAATGCAGGCTGCTTGGGGCTTTTTTCTTGAAATTCTACTGCTGTTGAAAATTTTGGTTATATTTAAGAAATATATTGATTTTGCCCTTCTTAGAGGCGAAAACCTTCATAACATTTAATATATATATGTAAAATATATTGATTAAATTTTTATTTGATAAAGCTTTCTATGTGATTTCAAGTATCAATCGGTTTAATTAAAAAATATTTCTTTAAAAAAAAATATTTCTTTTAAGAGAACAGACTTTTGAAAAATATTTCAGGGCCCATGAAATGTCCAAAAGTAACTCAGTCTTGAAATAACTTGGAAAGGTCAAATATATATGTTTATATATATGTTTAAAGATTATATATTTAAATTATCTTAAAGAATATCAATTAAATCTCTACTGGATCACAGAATTAATCCTCTTTTAAATCAGATCAATAAGTTACATTTTGAATTGCTAATTATCAGAGAAAACAACATTTTATTTTTTCAAAAACACGTTATACTTTAGGCATTTAATTATCACATTTATATAATTTCTCCCAATTTAATTTGAACCTTGAACTTTCAGAGCTGGCAAGTCAAATATTTAGCAGTTCCTAGGTTAATAGCACTTGTATATTCTTAAGAATAAATTTCTAAAACACAAGACATAATCAAATAGATTCAATTCTGTCCTCTAGATTTTTTCATGAGGCAAATTTAGATTAATATTTTAGCATTTTGTCATTTCAAAATAACTAAACCTTTAACTTTATTATTTATGTAATTAAGCAAACTTCCAAATGCAAATTACCACTTTCCTCAAAGATGGCTGCTGGCAGGAAACTGGCCTACCTGTTCTTCTGGGGAAAGGGCGTCTACCTCTTCCTCCATTAACAAAGGGTGTAGCTTTAAAACATTTTCATGGTGAGAATAGAGACCTTAAACTTTCAGAGCTTCAAATTTTAGGTAGCAAATTAAATACTTAGCATTTCTCAAATCAATAATACTTTTACATTTTTTAAGAATACATTTCAAATAAAATATAATGCATATTCAATTAATAGATTAAATTCTATCCTATAGACATCATACTAGGCATACTCAGATCAACATTTCAGGATTATATCATTTCAATACATTTATATCTAAGTTTTTATCATTTGATTTAGTAAACTTCAAAGTTCTTTTAAGTTTCCAGCCGATAGGCCTAGCCCAGCAGCTAAGTTTCAAAACCGTCACAATTTTCCTGCTGGGGAAGTCAAGAAGCAAACCCGTAGCTATTCACATGTAAACTTGCTATCTACTTCCTGCTGGTTACTTGCCTCTGGAACGAAAATTTCAAAAGAGCTAGTTTAGATTGCCTTGGGAAAAATCAGCCTGTATTTTTTCCCGGTTTATATCCGTCGTCTTTCTTAGGCTAAAAACACTCGGGTTTTTATTCTGTACACAGTAAAAGGTTAAGCTCAGCTCAAAAACTCTATCTAAAATGCCCAAATACTGGACAGTTGCGCACATTCGTTTTTAAACTGGCCTTTCCCTTTACAAGTGCACAGAAATCTTCGATGCATTTATGAATTTGTAAAAGTTTTAAGTCATTAACTGGAAAAAAAGCATGGCGAAGACGAGACCTTATAAAATGGCTTTCTCGGGGAGTGGTGTCCATATTGGATCGCCACGTGTCTCCCTTCCCCCACCTCCTTCTTTTTTTGGGGGAAAAATTCAGTGATGGTCTGGCATCTACTGTTTTTATTTACATTATTATTTTTTCAATTTTTATTTATTTTTATTTTTTAAGGAAAGAAAAAGATTTTTTAAGATAAAGAATTATTGGCAGTTGCTGAGAAATTCCTTTAATCCTTTCTACTAATACAAGTAGTTTGAGCCTCCAACAAAATGAAATATGAAGTCACTTTTGGCCAAGCGCCTGCATCCAGCCATAAAGGCTGGGCTGCTGCGAGCAAAACCTTTCTTATCCTGCTCACAGTGTTGCTTGTCCTGCTCTGCCTCAAACTCTAGCTCCCGCTCATATTTAGGAGGTGGATCTTTGTCAGGCGGGCTCTTAACTACAGTTGCAGGAACAGCAGGCGGAGGAGGTGGCTATAAGGCTGTGACCACATCCCTCTTAGACGTTCTTAAACTCTCCTGTGCTGAATCAAGAATTAAAGTAGGAATAGGAATTTTCTCTGGACCTTCTGCTGAGTATCAGTCACGCAACTGCTTTCTGACCTTTTCCCACGTTTCATCAACAAAACTTAAGAAAGAAATCAAGAATCTGACTACGCTTAATAGAGCATCCTTGAGCTTTGAGCATAGTTTTAAACATTTGAGGACTACCCATATTTTACACCCAGCTAATTCAATTCAATTCACAACAATCCGCTCCCCTACCTTACACTTCCTTAAATCTGTGGCGCGAGCAATTCTTGGAGCGATCCCTTGCCTCTTGCCTCTCGTTGCCTTTTTCGTGGCCCACGTTGAGCACCAGATTCGGGGGCCAGATGCGGCGGGGGACAGATATGGCAGGGATCTCCCTTTTCCGAGTCCAGCACGGAAAGAGAGATGAACGAACCGGTTCTAAGTGGAGGTGGCCAGGGATTGAGAAATACAAGAAAGAATGAAAGAAAGAAATAAGATGCAGAGATAGATTTAAAAAGCTGGGAGCTGGGTGGAACCGCTGCCACCTCTGATGGAGAGGCAGGGACCCCGAGCCCACGCAGCGCATTTATTTTATACCCCCAAATACCAGGAAGTAACACCAAAACTTAGGATAAAAGGAGCTTATTTGCATTCTTGAGTAGGCCCAAGCATTCCTGATGCTTGCCTGGATTTACATATTAAAGCCCGCTCCCGACACCTGGGCTGAAATGAAGGCCAAGCTGATAACATGTCCAGCCTTTTTGGGGAAGCATGTTCCCAGGGCATGGCTCTGCCTATCGCCCTGAGTTCAGCTGACAATAATTAAAGAAATGCCCATGTGCCTTCCCAGGCGCTGTCTACAGTAGTTGATTTCTAATTTCATTCTCCTGTGATCTGAAAAGATGCTTGATATGATTTAAATCTTCTTGAATTTGTAGAGATTTGTTTTGTGTCCTCACATGTGCTCTATCTTTCTGAAAGATCCATGTGTACTTGAGAAGAATTTATATTCTGCAGCTTTGGAGTGAAATGTTCTATAAATTTCAATTAAATCCATCTGATCCAGTGTGTCCTTTAGAGTCACTGTTTCATTGTTAATGTTTTGCCTGGAAGATCTATTTAATGAAATCAGTAGGGTGTTAAATTCCCCTACTGTGACAGTGTTGTTGTTGATCTCTCCCTTAAAGTCCTCAAGAAATGTTTTTTATATGCTTATGTGCTCCTATGTTGGGTGCACATATGTTTACCAGGGTTATATCCTCTTGTTGGATCGATCCCTTTAGTATTATGCAGTGACTTTTGTTGTCTCTTGTGATGGCCTTCATTTTGAAGTCTATTTTGTCCAATATGAATATTGCTACTCCAGTGTTTTTTTTTTTTCCAAATGGAAAAATGTTTTTCATCCCTTCACTCTCATCCTGTGTGTGTCTTTTGTTCTGAGGTGGGTCTCTTATAGACAGCTTATAGTTGGGTTACATTTTTGTCTTTTGATTGAAGCATTGAATCCATTTACATTTAACCAGTTAACTGTAAGTGGAAACCATCCCCACACGCCACGATACTTTAAATTTAATTTAAAAAATCAATTTGCAAAGGCTATTATAAAAATAAATATATTACTCGCAAATCAGGTGTTCTTGAATATTTTCAGTTGAAATTTTTCATGAAAAATAATTGTTAAAGCTTCTATAAATGGTTATGGTGTACAAAAGGTTAAGGTTTTTATTGATAGGTACATATTTATTGCCATTTTATTTCTGTATGCCTAGGTTTCTCTCTCTTATTTCTTCTTCTCATTACAGCAGTCCCTTTAGCATTTCTTGTAATTCTGGTTTAGTGGTGATGTACTCCTTTAGCCTTTTTTTTTTTTTTTTTTTTTTTTGTCTGGAAAGCTCTTTATTTGACTATTTTGAATGATAGCTTTACTGGATATAGTAATCTTCATTTCATATCCTTACTTTCCATTACCTTGAGTACTTCATGTAATTCCCTTCTGACCTGTAGAGTTTCTGATGAGTAATCAGGTGTCAGTTTTATGGAAGCTCCTTTGTAGGTAACAGTTTGCTTTTCTATTGCTGCCTTTAAGATTCTCTTTTTGTCTTTAATTTTTGGCACTTTAATTATGATGTGTCTGGGTGTGGACCTGTTTTGGGTTCTTCTTGCTTGGGGTTCTCTGTGCCTCCTGAACTTGTGTGACTTTTAGCTTTACCAGGTTAGGAAAATTTTCTGCCATTATGGCTTCAATCATGTTCTCTATCTCTTTCTCCCTTTCTGCCTCTTCTGGCACACCTGCTATTAGAATATTGTTACATTTCACATTGTCCCACAGCACTCTTAAGCTGTCCTCCTGTTTTTAATTGATTTTTTCTTTTTGATTCTCTGATTGAATGATTTTTTTAAAAATTAATCTTTATTTTTGAGATTATTACAGATGTCCCTCTTCCCCCACCCCCTCCATAGCTCTCCTACACCTGGTTCCCACCTCACCCCAGGCCCTCACCACCCCATCGTCTGTGTCCATAGGTAATGCATACATGCATATAAGATCTTTGTCTAATCTCTCCCCGCACCCCCACATGCCCTTGCCTCTGAGAATTGTCAATCTATTCCATTTCCATGCCCCTGATTCTATTCCATTCACCAGTTTATTCTGTTCATCAGATTTTTTATTCATTTGATTTTTAGATTCACTTGTTGATAGATATGTATTTGTTGTCACTTTGTTGTTCATATTTTTTATCTTTACCTTTTTCTTCTTCCTCCTCTTCTTAAAGAAGACCCTTTAGCATTTCATATAATACTGGTTTGGTGGTGATGAACTATTTTAGCTTTTTCTTGTCTGTGAAGCTCTTTATCTGACCTCCAATTCTAAATGATAGCTTTGCTGGGTAGAGTAATCTTGGTTGTAGGTTCTTGCTATTCATCACTTTAAATATTTCTTGCCACTTCCTTCTGGCCTGCATAGTTTCTGTTGAGAAATTAGCTGTCAGTAGTACGGACACTCCCTTGTAGGTAACTAATTGCTTTTCTCTTGCTGCTTTTAATATTCTCTCTTTGTCTTTTGCTCTTGGCATTTTAATTATTATGTGTCTTGGTGTGGTCCTCTTTGTATTCTTCTTGTTTGGGTTTCTCAGTGTCTCCTGGACTCGTAAGTCTATTTCTTTCACCATGTTGGAAAAGTTTTCTGTCATTATTTCTTCAAATAAGTTTTCAGTATCTTGCTCTCTCTCTTCATCTGGCACCCCCATAATCTGGGTGTTGGTACACTTGAAGTTGTCCCAGAGGCTCCTTACACTATCTTTATATTTTTGGATTCTTTTTTCTTTTTGCTCTTCTGGTTAGGTGTTTTTTGCTTCCTTGTTTTTCAAATCATTGACTTGATTCTCAGGATCCTCTAGTCTACTGTTGAACCCCTGTATATTATTCTTTATTTCAGTCAGTTATATGCTTAATTTCTGATGGGTCCTTTTTTTTTTTCGGCATTCTCAAAGGATGCTTGGAAGTCTCACTAAGTTTCTTGGAGGTTTCTAGAAGATTCTAGAGTAACCTTATAACTGTGGTTTTGAACTCTATCCAGTAGTTTGCTTTCTTCCATTTCTTTCATTTGTGACATGTTTCGTTGTCTCTGAAGTTTGGGTTCCCTATGTTTGTTTCTGTATATTGGGTAGCTGCTAAGTCTCCTTAAGTTGATAGAGTGGCCTTGTGTAGTAGGTATCCTATAGAGCCAGTGGCTCAGCCTCCCCAATCACCTGAGGTGGACACTCTTGGTGCACCCCTTTGTGGGCTGTGTGCACAGTTTTGTTGTAGTTAAACCTTATTGCTGTTGGTATCACTGGGAGGAATTGACCTTCAGGCCCACTGGCTGTGGGGACCATCTGTAACTACATTTGGAGAGCTTCTGTGCAGGAGACACCCTTATGGACCAGAACTTGCTTCAGTGGGGCTTTGGTGCTCACTGAGTCTGCCCCTTGAGTGTGTCTCTTATGGATGTGAAGAATTGTAATCTGGTATGGTCTCACACTGATCACTGGGTACATTAGCTCTTGGGTCTCCATGGAGGTGCAAAGTCAGCCACTGCCTGAGGCCATCCAGCAGGAGCTACAGAGATATCTGTAGATTTCTCCTCTTTGTATCCGGTTTAGAAGTGCCCAGTCGAGGTCACTTCTAAAGTGAAGCAAGGCTTTTTATTGATAGGTTTTGGGCTCCCTGACCCAGCTGCAGCTTGTTTGACAGAGTTTTAGCCTGAGAAAGGACAGGCCATTCATATGCAAAAGCCACTGCACACAGCTTGGATGGGGTTATAAATTGGGTGGGACAGGGTCTCAGGGAATCACTAGGGTGGAATAAACAGAAATGGCTACCAGTCAGCCATGCACCTGGGAGGTCCAAGCACGGGAACAATGACCACTGTGGGCACCTCAGTCTGGAAGAAAGCCATCCGCAAGTTCCTGCCCTGATGCCAGACAGTCCAGTTTCTCCCCGTATGTGCCTGGGTCCCCCAGAGCCTCAGCTGGCACTGGAGCTCAGAGAAAGTGGGAGCTTGTAAATTCAGTTCATGATGCTGGCCTTGTAAAAGGAGCAGCTGAGTCTCCAGCAGCCTGTGTGTCACTCAGCCCCAGTCTGCACTGATTTTTACAGTCTGTATTGCTTACTGTCCATAGGGACTTCTTTCCCTAGCTCTGAAACCCTGGGTTGGGGGGCTGGTGTGGGACTGAGACCCCTCACTCCTCCAGGCAGCCTTCACAGAGTAATCTCCCTCCCAATTAAAAAAGCTGCACACCCTGGTGCTAGACCAGCACGTTTGCACCTCTACACCTCCTACCAGTCTCAATGTGCTTTCTTCTTTACCTCTCTAGTTCTAGTACTTCTACTCATTCAGCTATCTCATGGTTCTAGATGATAGTTGTTCTGTAATTTAGTTGTAAATTTGATGTGGTTGTGGGAGGCAGCAAGTACAGGCATTTACCTAGGCCGCCATCTTGGTTCTCCTGAGTGATTTTTTTAATCCTGTCTTCTAATTCACTGATTCGATCCTCAGCTTCCCTTAATCTGCTGTGTATTCCTTCCAATGTGTTCTTTATTTGTGCTACGTCATTCTCTAGTTGTGTTTTCATCGTTAGTATATCTTTTCCCATGCTGTTGAGCATCTTTACCATCATTATTCTGAACTCTATATCAGGTAAATTTCTTATCTCCATTTCATTTATCTCTTCTGGAGAATTCTCCTGTTCTTTCTATTGGAGGTTATTTCTTTGTCTCCTCATTTTGGCTAACTGGGTTTGTGACTATGTATTAGGTAGATCTGCTACACATCTCAATCTCTAGTGCAGGACATTATCAAATACAGCTTCTGTCTAATTAGATCAGGCAGACTCAAAGCCTCTAGACTCCTCTGCCTACAGACTGATAGGATTCTGTCTTGAATTGCCCTCAGGCAATTGTCCACAGGTATGGTGAGAGTCTTTTTTTTTTTTTTTTTCAACAGTTCCGGGCAATTGCTTCTGCCCGGAGGCTAATTGTTATTCTCAGTCTCTTATTGGGCTTCAGAAACTCCTCACCTTGGGGCAAGGTATTTTCCAATAGGAAGGGTCAACTGTCTTCCTCACAGGCAAAGCTGCCTGAATAGAAAAGAAAATGTCTGCATGAGAAAGATGACTTCCACAGCATGAGGTAATGGCAAGCACACGAAACCCTGGTGTCTGCCTTTTGAGCTCTATCCCCAGAGCCCCTGATCCTGGATTCTGCTCACACAGCTCCAGTCCACTCTGCCCTCCCTCTGCCGGAGCACAAGGTGAGTGGCTCCATAGGGAATTTTGTGCATTGGCCCTCTAAGAGGGTGCCTGAATTTCCAGCCATCTCTCCCTGGCAGACAGCAACCCTGCTGCTTTTCACAGTCAGATGTTGTGTGGGTACTCTTTTCAGTTCTGGTGCTCTCTCGTGGGGGGTATGGCTTGGGGATTAGACCCCAGAGTTCTCAGTAGCAACCCCCCACAGTTGAGATATCTCTCCCAAACTTCAGTTGCTGTCTATGGGAGCCTGCCAGCCCTTCCTCTCCTCCACCCCTCCTACCAGTCTCTATGCAGTCTCCACTTTCTGTTCTCTCCAGAAAGTCTTTCGTTGATTATTCAGGAAGTTTTTCTGTATTTTAGTTGTAATCCCAGTTTGGTCCTGAGAGTGTGTCCATGCAGCATGCACTTACTCTTGTATAACCAAACCTAAATTGGAATTACTTATGTTGGTGACAAAATGGAGTTGGCCAAGATAAACACATTAAAGAAAACTGAAACTTAGCCATGCCTAATGTAAGTTTCAGGATTTATAGCTCTTCTCAAAAATCAAGACAGGATGCCAGCTAAGCCCCACACACCAAGTCTGTTCACGCCAATTTTGGAATTTCTGTTCTTTGGACTCAGCTACCTTGATACAAATAAGGAAGAAGACTACTAGGCAAACAATAAGAGGAAAAAGCCAAACACCTTCTGCATTTATCCTTTAGTCTATTAGAAACTTGAAAGGCATTGCTCCTTAGTCTTGAGATTACAGGCTTGTAGGTAGAAACTTGTAATAAACTTTCTGCTTTGTTTTATTTAGTGTGAAGAGTTTAGTTTTCGAAAAACTTGGATTTGGGAATGGATTCTTAAGTATGACAAAAAAAGCGTGAGCCACAGGAGAAAAAAATAGATGAATTAGAACATCAAAAATTTTAAAGTTTGTGCATCAAAAGGAATTAGCAAGAAAATGAAAAGACAACCTACAGAATCGGGGAGGGGGGATATTTGCAAGTGATATATCTAATAAGGATCTAGCATTCATATATCTAAAGAAGTCATAACTTTTAAAAAAATATATATATTTTATTGATTTTAGAGAGGAAAGGAGAGGGAGAGAGATAGAAACATCAGTGATGAGAGAGAATCACTGATTGGCTGCCTCTAGCACGCCCCCTACTGGGGATTGAGCCCGCAACCCAGGCGTGTGCCCTTGGCCAGAATCAAACCTGGGACCTTCCAGTCCGCAGACTGACGCTCTATCCATTGAGCTAAACCAGCTAGGGCATAATAACTTAACAAAAATACAAACAACCCAATTAAAGAATGGGCAACAGACTTGAGTAGATACTTCTCCAAAGAAGATATACAAATGCCAACAAGGACATAAAAAGATGTGCAACATTAAGGAAATGTAAATCAAAATCACAATGAAATATTTTATACCTATTAGGATGGCTAGAAAAATAATAATTTTAAGAGCAAGTGTTGGGTAGAATGTGAAGAAATTGGAACTGCAGTACAATTCTATTAGCATCTAAAATGTCTCAATCACTGTGGAAAGAGTTTACTGATTCTTCAGATATTTAAGCAATTCCACCCTTAGGTACTTATTAACCAGCAGTCTCTTCTTCACTAAACTTTAGCCATGCTTCTCTAAGCCAGCATCCACTTTGTGGGACCTGTATCAAGCAGTAGTAGCAAGAACTGCTACCTTGATATCTGTTCACTCTCAACATCTGATCAAATTCTTCATCCCCTTCCCACCCCATTCTTGGAATCTGTAAAGCCTGATCTGTTTTGAGTCAGCATTCTGTCAAGTATGATTATCCAGAATGCCCCCTTACCCCTGATATTTCCTTTTAGGAAATTTCCATCCAATGACCCCACCCTGTTCTTTGGTTCTAAATTCCCCACTAGCCCACAGTGTATGACAATTGGAATTGAGTCCAGTTCTATATTGAGGTATCTCTTTCTGTGAGTTCATTATTGGTGTGTAATAGATCCTGAATGAAATAAAGTTTTTATCACTTAAACAACTGGCAGGTTCTAGCTTTCTTTCTTTTTTCTTTTTTTTTTTTTTTTTTTTTTTTTAAATATATTTTATTGATATTTTACAGAGAGGAAGGGAGAGGGATAGAGAGCTAGAAACATCGATGAGAGAGAAACATTGATCAGCTGCCTCCTGCACACCTCCCACTGGGGATGTGCCCGCAACCAAGGTACATGCCCTTGACCGGAATCGAACCTGGGACCCTTCAGTCCGCAGGCCGACGCTCTATCCACTGAGCCAAACCGGTTTCGGCGCTTTCTTTCTTTTTTCATTATTGTTTAAAGTATTACATATCGCCTTTTTTCCTAATTGACCCTCCCACCCTGGGCCACTCCCACCCCGGAGATAAGTCCCCACCGTCCCAGGATCTGTGTCCATTGGTTATGCTAATATGCATGCAAACAAGACTTTTGGTTGATCTCTAACCCCCATCCCCAGCCTTCTCTCTAAGATTGGACGATTTCTTCAATGTTACCTTGTCTCAGGATCTATTTTTGTTCATCAGTTAATGTTGATCATCATATGAGTGAGATCATCTGAAATTTATCTTTCTAAAACTGGCTTATTTCGCTTAGCAAAATGCTCTCCAGTTCCATCATGCTGTTACTACTGGTAAAAGTTCCTTCTTTTTTATAGTAGCGTAGTATTCCATTGTGTAGATGTACCACAGTTTTCTAATCCACTCATCTGCTGATGGGCACTTAGGCTGTTTCCAAATCTTAGCTATGGTAAATTGTGCTGCTATGAACATAGGGGTGCATATATCTTTTCTGATTGATATTTCTAGTTTCTTGGGGTATATTCCTAGAGGTGGGATTACTGGGTCAAATGGGAGTTAAATTGTAAATTCTCTGAGGAAACTCCATACTGTTCTCCACAGTGGCTGCACCACTCTGCATTCCCACCAGCAGTGAAGGAGGGTTCCTTTTTCTACGCATCCTCACCAGCACTTGTCGTTTGTTGATTTGTTGATGAAAGCCATTCTGACAGGTGTGAGATGGTATCTCATTATTGTTTTGATTTGCATCTTTCTGATGATTAGTGACTTTGAGCATGTTTTCATATGTCTCTTAGCTTTCTGAATGTCCTCTTTTGAAAAGTGTCTATTTAGGTCCTTTGGACAATCTTTTTTTATTGGATTGTTTATCTTCCTTTTGATAAGTTGTATGAGTTCGCTGAAAATTTTGGAGATTAAACCCTTATTGGAGATAACATCGACAAATATGTTCTCCCATGCAGTGGGCTTTCTTGTTGTTTTGTTGATGGTTTCTTTTACTGTGGAGAAGCTTTTTATTTTGATGTAGTCCCATTTGTTTATTATCTCTTCAGTTGCCATTGCCCTAGGAGCTGTATGGGTAAGATACTGCTATGACAAATGTTTGCTATTTTGCTGCCTGTGGCTTCTTCTAAGATTTTTATGGCTTCCCATGTTATGTTTAAGTCCTTTATCCATTTTGAATTTATTATTGTGTATAGTGTAAGTTGGTGGTCTAGTTTCATTTTTTTTGCATGTATCTGTCCAGTTTTCCTAACACCATTTATTAAATAAACTGTCTTGACTCCATTTTATGCTCTTGCCTCCTTTGTCAAATATTAATAGAGCATAATGGCTTGGGTCTATTTCTGGGTTCTCTGTTCTGTTCCATTGGTCTATATGTCTGCTCCTGTGCTAGTACCATGCAGTTTTGAGAACCTTGGCTTTGTAATACAGCTTGAAATCTGGTATTGTGATCTCTCCAACTTTGTCCTTTCTCAGGATTGCTATGGCTATTTGGGATCTTATTTTTTATTCCAGATGAATTTTTGGAGAGTTATTTCTAGGTTTGTTAAATATGCCATTGGTATTTTAATGGGAATTGCAACGAATCTATAAATTGCTTTGGATAGTATGGACATTTTAATGATGTTAATTTTACCAATCCATGAGCACGGTATGTTCTTCCATTTGTTTATGTCGCCCTCTGTCTCTTTTTTCAATGTGTTGTAGTTTTCTGAATACAGGTCTTTTGCTTCCTTAGTTAAGTATATTCCTAGGTATCTTAAATTTTTTGGTGCAATGGTAAACGAGATTATTTTTTCAGTTTCTCTTTCTCTGAGTTCATAATTGGTGTATAAAAAAAGCCATAGATTTCTGGGTGTTAATTTTGTATCCTGCTACATTGCCAAATTCATTTATTACATCTAGTAGTTTTCTGATGGAGTCTTTTGTGCTTTCTATGTACAATATCATGTCATCTGCGAATACTGACAGCTTTACTCCTCCTTTTCCAATTTGGATGCCTTTTCTTTCTTCTTCTTGTCTGATCACTCTGGCTAGCATTTCCAGTATTATATCAAACAAGAGTAGTGAAAGTGGGCATCCCTGTCTTGTTCCTGTTCTTAGGGTAAATGAATTAAGTTTTTGCCCATTGAGTATGATGTTGGCTGTAGGTTTGTCATATAAGGTTTTTATGTTGAGTATGATCCCTCTATTCCCACTTTGCTGAGAGTTTTTATCAAGAAGGGGTTTTAGATTTTGTCAAATGCTTTTTTTGCATCAATTGATATGACTATGTGATTTTTATCTCTCAATTTGTTTCTGTGATGTATCACATTTATTGATTTGCAGATATTGAACCATCCTTGCATCCCCGGAATAAATCCCACTTGATCATGTTGTATGATCTTTCTAATGTAATGCTGAATTCTATTTGCTAGAATTTTGTTGAGAATTTTAGTATCTATGTTCTTCAAGGATACTGGCCTGTAGGTCTCTTTCTTTGTGGTGTCTTTATCTAGTTTTGGAATTAGTGTAATGGTGGCTTCAGAGAAAAAACTTGGAAGTAACTTGAATTTTTTGGAATAGTCTGAGGAGAATAGGTTTAGTTCTTCTTTGAATGCTTGATAGAACTTCCTTGTAAAGATGATTGAACCAGGGCTTTTGTTTGCTGGAAGATTTTTGATTATTGCTTCAATTTCTTCAGTAGTTATTGGCTTATTCAGGTTTTTTTAATCTTCCTGATTGAGTTTTGGAAGCTTGTATTTTTCTAAGAATATGTCCATTACATTTAGGTTGTCCAGTTTGTTGGAATAAAGTTGTTCATAGTATTTTTTCATAATCTCTTGTATTTCTGTGGGCTCGGTTGTTACTTCACCTCTTTCATTTCTGATTTTGTTTATTTGGGTCCTCTCTCTTTGCTTCTTGGTGAACCTGGCTAGAGGTTCATCAATCTTGTTTATCCTTTCAAAGAACCAGCTCTTGGTTTTATTGATCTTTTGATTTGTTGTTGTTATTTGTCTCTTTGTCATTTATTTCAACTCTGATCTTTATTATTTCCTTTCTTCTGCTCTGGGCTTTTCTTGTTGCTCTCTTTCTAATTCTTTGAGTTGTAGGGGTAGATAATTTATTACTTTTTTTTTTTTTAGGTAGGCCTGTAGAGCTATGAACTTCCCCTCTCAAGACTGCTTTCTCTGTGTCCCATAGATTTTTGATTGTTGTGTTTTCATTGTCTTTTGTTACCAGGATGCTTTTTATTTCTACTTTGATCTCTTTGGTAACCCAATCATTGTTTAATAGCATGCTATTTAGCCTCCAATTGTTTGATTTTTTTTCATTGTTTTTATTGTAGTTGATTTCTAATTTTATGCCATGGTGGTCTGAGTAGATACTTGATATGATTTCTCTCTTCTTGAATTTGAAGAGATTTTGCCTGTATCCCAATATGTGATCCACCTTTGAAAATGTCCCATATGCACTTGAGAAGAATGTATATTTTGTAGCTTTCGGGTGAAATGTTCTGAAGATTTTAATTAAGACCATCTGATTTAGTGTGTAATTTAGGATTCCTGTTTCTTTGCTGATTTTTTTGTTTAGATTTTTGTTTATCCAGTGGTGTCAATAGGGTATTAAAATCCCCTACCATGACTGTGTTGCTGTCATTCTCTCCCTTGATATCTTCCACAATTTATTTAATGTATTTGGGTGCTCCTGTATTGGGTGCATATATGTTTACCAGAGTTATAGCCTGTTGTTGAATTGTCCCCTTTTGTATTATGAAGTGGCCTTCCTTATCTCTGGTTATGGCCTTCATTTTGAGGTCTTATTTGTCAGATATAAGTATTCTTACCCCAGCTGTTTTTTTCATTTCCATTCACCTGAAAAAAAATTTTCCATCCCTTTACTATCAGTCTGTGTGAGTCCTTTGTTCTGAGGTTAGTCTCTTGTCAACAACAGATATATGGGACATTTTTTCTTATCCATTCAGTTACCCTATGTCTTTTGATTGGGGCATTTAATCCATTTACATTTAAGGTTATTGATAGGTACTTGTTTGTCACCATTTTTATTATTTTTGCCTTTGTTCCTTCTTCCCTTTCTATTTCTTCTTTTTATAGCAATCTCTTTAGCATTTCTTGCATTGCTGGCTTGGTGGTAATAAACTCTCTTAGCACTCTTTTGTCTGTGAAGCTTCTGATTTCACCTTTGATTTTGAATGATAGCCTTGCTGGGTATAGTATTCTTGGATTCTGTCCCTTGCTGTGCATCACTATGTATATTTCATTCCATTTCCTGTGGCCTGATATGTTTTTGTTGAGAAATCAGGTGATAGTGAATTGGAGATCCCTTGTAGGTAACTTTCTGTGTCTCTCTGGGAGCCTTTAAAATTCTTACTTTGTTGTTGGTGTTTGCCAATTTAATTATGACGTGTCTTGGTGTCACTCTTTTTGGGTTCATCTTGTTTGGGACTCTTTGATCTTCTTGGACTTTTGTGAGATTTTTCTTCCCAATATCAGGGAAATTTTGTCATTATTTCTTCAAACATGTTTTCTATTCCTTGCTCAGTTTCCTCTCCCTCTGACAACCCTATTATGCAGATTTTGTTTCATTTTGTGTTATCCCAATGCTCCCGGAGGCTCTCCTCCTTTTTTTAAGTTTTCTTTTCCTAGTTGCTGCTCTGCTTGGGTGTTTTTTCCTACCTTCTCTTCTAGCTCACTGAGGTGGTCCACAGCTTCTTCTAGTCTACTGTTGATGCTTTCTATTGTGTTCTTTATTGCATCTATGCCATTCTTCATTTCTTCTTGGTTCTTCTTCATTTCCTCTTGATTCTTATACATATTGTTGAATTTATCTTACATCCTTTTCAGCGTCCTATGACCATTGCTCTGAATTCTTTCTCTGACAAATTGAGCCTCCATTTCATTTATTTCCTTTTCCAGTGATTCCTCCTTTTCTTTCATATAGGGGCTATTTCTTTGTCTCCCCATTTTCACTCCTTCCAGGGAATCTGGTTATGTGACTCACTCTCTGCCATAGTGAACAAAAGGTACAAAATACAACTCGAGAAAATGCGACAAAGAGGGAACAAAACACAAGTGTTTTCACAACACCAATAACCCCAAATAAGGGTGACCATGAAATAACAGAGTATTAAGGGAGAGAAAAGAGTGCTAAAATGATATTGAGAAAAGGAAAAAAGGTAAGAGAGAAAAGAAAAAGAAGAAAAAAGAAAGGGGGAAAATTTTTTTTAAATAAACATATATGCTCGGAATACTCCACAAAACCAACAACTAAACCAAAAAATGCAAACAACAAACTCCCAGAAAAAAAGGAAGTGAGCTGAGTCTGAAAAGGTAGCACTTATTTCCAGAATGTAAGGTAAAGGAATTGAATGAATGGGGGAATTGCTATGATTCAGTATAGAGGAGGTAGAAAGAGAATGAGTGTATAAGAAGAAAAGTAAAAATTAATTTAAAAATAATAATAATTGAAAATATATATTAAAAATATACGTTTAGAACAGAGAAACCAAGATGGCGGCATAGGTAAACACCTGAAATTGCTGCCACACACAACTACTTCAAAACTACAACTAAAAGACAAAATGGACATCATCCAGAACCACAGAAAGGCTGGCTGAGTGGAAATTCTACAACTAGAAGGAAAGAGAAAAGCACTCTGAGACTCAGAGTAGGTGCGGAAGTAAAATGCAGAGGTATGGAGGTGCACACATGGAAAGTGCTGGCATGGTTGTCTTTTCAATCAGGAGGGAGACACAAGCTCCCGACTGCTCTGAATTCCAGTTCTGGGCAAGACTCTGGGGACCCAGACTCATATGGGGAGAAACTGGACTGTCTGGCATCGGGTGGAATTCAAGGGCGGCTTTCTCCCAGAGGTGCTTGCAGTGATTACCATGGGACATTGAGACCCAGGGGGCCTCTTAGGGCAGGGCTGATGGTCAGCCATAGCTGTTTGCTCTGCCCTGTTAATTCCCTGAGACCCTGCCCGACCCAAGCTGTGCGCAGAGGCTTTTGCATATGAATGGCCTGGCCCTTTACAATCTAAAATTACCTAACAAACTGCAGCAGGGTCAGAGATACCCAGAACATCCAAAAGAAGGGCCAAGGCCCCGCAGCAGCTTGCATTGCTTCACAGCTGGGCATCATCTGGGCACCTCCAAACCCCAAACAAAGAAGAGGAATCTACAGATCTCTCTGTAGCTCCTACTGGGTGGCCTCAGGAAGAGACTAAATTAGCACTTCCTTAGAGATCCAACAGCCAGTGCACCCAGTTGTCAGAGTGGGACCATCCAGATTACAACTCCTCAGATCTCTAAGGGACACACTCAGGGGGCAGACTCAGTGAGGACCAAAGCCCCACTGAAGTAAGTACTGCCCCATAAGGGTGTCTCCAGCACAGAAGTTCTCCAATAATAGACACAGCTGATTCTCACAGCCAATTGGCCTGGAGGCCAATTCCTCCCAGTGATACCAACAACAATCAAGGCTTAACTACAACAAGACTGTGCACACAGCCCACAAAGGGGTGCACCAACAGTGTCTACCTCAGGTAACTGGGGAGGCTGAGCCACTGGGCCCTATAGGACACTTAGCACACAAAGCCACTCTATCAACACAGGGAAGCAGCCAAAATGCGGAGACAAAGAAACAGGTCACAAATGAAAGAAATGGAGGAAAGCAAACTACTGGATATACAGTTCAAAACCACGGTTATAAGGTTACTCAAGAATCTTCTAGAAACTGCTGATAAATTTAGTGAGACCCTCGAGGATATGAAAAGGACCAACTAGAAATTAAGCATACACTGACTGAAATAAAGAATAATATACAGAGATCCAACAGCAGACTAGAGGATCCCAAGAATCAAGTAAAAGATTTGAAATATGAAGAAGCAAAAAACACCCAACAGGAAAAGAAAAAAGAAAAAAGTATCCGAAATTATGAAGATAGTGTAAGGAGCCTCTGAGACAACTTCAAGCGTACCAACATCCGAATTATTGGGGTGCCAGAAAAAGAGAGAGAGAGAGAGAGAGAGATTGAAAACCTATATGAAGAAATAATGACAGAAAACTTCCCCTACCTGGTGAAAGAAATAGACTTACAAGACCAGGAAGCGTAGAGAACCCCAAACAAAAGGAATCCAAAGAGGACCACACCAAAACACATCATAATTAAAATGCCAAGAGCAAAAGACAAAGAGAGAATTTTAAAAGCAGCAAGAGAAAAACAGTTAGTTACCTACAAGGAGTACCCATATGATTGTCAGCTGATTTCTCAACAGAAACTATGCACGCCAGAAGGGAGTGGCAAGAAATATTCAAAGTGATGAAGAGCAAAAACCTTCAACCAAGATTACTTTACTCAGCAAAGCTATCATTCAGAATTGAAGGTCAGATAAAGAGCTTCACAGATAAGAAAAAGCTAAAGGAATTCATCACCGCCAAACCAATATTATATGAAATGCTGAAAGGTATTCTTTAAGAAGAGGAAAAAGAAAAAGGTAAAGATAAAAATTATGAACAACAAATACATATCTATCACAAGTGAATCTAAAAATCAAGTTAATAAAAATTCTGATTAACAGAATAAACTGGTGAATATAATAGAATCAGGGGCATAGAAAGGGAGTGGACTGACAATTCTCAGGGGGAAAAGGGTGTGGGAAGAGACTGGACAAAAATTGTACACCCATGGGGAGGCTGCGGAGGCGGCAGTAGCCGTCGCCGCTGTGGGTGTTGGCCCTGCTGGAAGCCCTTCCCTGGGGTCGGGCTAGTTGGAGACCCGTGGCCCTG
Organism: Plecotus auritus; assembly: GCF_963455305.1. Classification (NCBI taxonomy): domain Eukaryota; kingdom Metazoa; phylum Chordata; class Mammalia; order Chiroptera; family Vespertilionidae; genus Plecotus; species Plecotus auritus. The sequence goes on from NC_137772.1 coordinate 110,956,698, forward strand.
AGGAGAGCTAGTCGCGAGGTGACCACGGAGAAGGCCGGAGGCCGGCCTGCCCTCACCCCGGGCTGGCGGCAGCAGTGTTCGCAGCGGCGTCATCGTCCTGGCAAGCGGGCCCGGGGGTGGCGGCACCGGTGGTGACAGTGGCCCTGGCGGAGCAGCCCTTCCCGGCCGAGTGCGGGGCCCGGAGGGCGGGTGCATGCCGGCGGGTGCTGTGCGGAGGCCCTGGCCCCGCGTCCTCCAGCCCGCGCAGCCTGGCTGCTTTGAGTCCCAGGCGGCGGCGGTCCATGGAGCTGGAGAACCTCGTGGTGAACTCACTGCTGCTGAAGGTGCGCCTCGAAAAGGATTATAGCAGTCTTTGTGACAAGCAGCCAATAGGAAGACTGCTCTCCCGGCAATTCTGCGACACCCAGGACAACCTGAAGCGGTGCATTGAGTTCCTGGATGCGGTGGTGAGCTTATGCTACTCATACGAAACCAAAGACTCCCTGTGCTTGGTGCTTACCATCATGAATGGAGGGGACTTGAAGTTCCACATCTACAACCTGGGCAGCCCCAGCATCGACGAGCAGAGAGCGGTTTTCTACGCGTCAGAGCTGTGCTGCGGCCTGGAGAACCTGCAGAGGGAACGGATCATGTACAGAGACCTAAAGCCCGAGAACATTCTCCTCGACGACCGTGGCCATATCCGGATTTCAGATCTTGGTTTAGCCATGGAGGTCCCAGAAGGGGAGACAGTTCGAGGAAGAGTTGGAACAGTCGGCTACATGGCTCCTGAGGTTATCAATAATGAACCCTACGCCTATGGCCCTGACTGGTGGGGGCTTGGCTGCCTGCTCTATGAGACGATACAGGGACATTCTCTGTTCAGAAGATTCAAAGAGAAGGTCAAGCAGGAGGTGGAGCGGCACGTGAAGGACACGGAGGAGTACTCCCCGCAGTTCTCGGAGGTCGCCGCGTCCATCTGCAGGATGTTACTCACCAAGAACCCCAAGCAGCGCCTGGGCTGCAAGGGTGAAGAAGCCGCTGGCGTGCGAAAAGCACCCCGTGTTCAAGAACATTAACTTCAAGAGGCTGGAAGTACACATTAGCGCCTCGGTTCTGCCCTGACCTGCATGCGGTTCATTGTAAGGACGTCATGGACATCGACCAATTCTCCACGGTGAGAGGCATCTACCTGGACGCCGCCGACACCACCTTCTACAGCCAGTTTGTCACGGGCTGTGTCTCCATCCCCTGGCAGAATGAGATGATCGAGTCGGAATGTTTCAAGGACATCACCGAAAGTGAAAACGAGGAAACTCGGGACTTCCATCTGGAAGACAAAAGCTGCCACCTGGGGAAAGGAGGCTTCTTCCACAGGCTCTTCAGCAGAGGGGTGAGGGTCCCGGCCTTGTCACTGTGGTTTGGGACTTTTCCATGTGATGAGCTCAGAAAATACTTCACCAAGTTAAAGCTTGCTTTTCCCTTTCCGATGCCTCCTACCTCAGGCAAGGCACATAGTTTAAGAGCCAGCTGTGGTGCTATTGGAGGCCAGCCAGAAACCCCTCATGCTCTTTGCTGTGTGTGAGGACTCTGCTCTGACCCAGAGGGAGGACGGCAGGTGTAGGCGCCACTCTGGCGGTGGCAGCGCTGTCCGCTGGGCTCGGCAATGAGTGTCTCACAGAGCAAACCTCAAACGACGCACGTCACTCACATCTCAGTTGCTGCCTCATCCGCCCGCGTTCACGGGGAAGGCTGCTTCTCCTTTGAAAACCGGAGCGGGGTTTGGAGACTTTGTGTAGCAGCATAAAGTTAGCATTCTCCCAGTGACATTCTCTCCTTGGACCGGTGGGTTATCCTGCTTGCACCCTGGGCCCACTTCCGAGGGCTTCCCTCAGAGCTGTCCCCTCACACTCTGAAAACACGCCATAGGGGGCACGAGTCTCGGAGTGCAGTGACGATGACTGCTCCCTCTGCGAACTGTGAGGCATGGGTGACACCGGGCATCTCCAGAGAGCCTGTCTCAGTGCGGCCAGTCTTGTGAAAGCCTCCTCACTGTGCCCCACGGGAACCGCAGCTGAGGGTGTGCTGTGCAGGGGTGGGTGGGTGGATAGGAGCGCCTGTGCCACCGGGAGCTCGGAGAGCCACCCGGAGGGCTGTGTGCACCGAGAATCCTGCACTCACGAAGTAAAGAAAATGGTTGCCTGAGCTAACCCTGGATGGAGCCTGCGAGGAGGAGCTGCCCACGGGACTGTGCCGCTGGCGCAGAGCTGGCCCCAGGACAGGAGCTGGCTCAGTGTTCGTCCTCTGTGAATTGCAATAAACAGGTCTGACGCATCTTAAAACGTGAAAAAAAAAATTGTACACCTATGGATGAGGACAGTGGGGTGGCTAAGAACAGAGGGTAGGGTGGGAACCAGGTGGAGGGGAGCTATGGGGGAAAAAAGAGGAACAACTGTAATAATCTGAATAATAAAGTTTTATTTAAAAAATATATATAGCCTGACTGGTTTGGCTCAGTGGATAGAGCGTCAGCCTGTGGACTGAGGGGTCCCAGGTTCGATTCCGGTCAAGGGCATGTACCTTGGTTGCGGGCACATCTGCAGCGGGGGATGTGCAGGAGGCAGCTGATCGATGTTTCTCTCTCATCGATGTTTCTAACTCTCTATCCTTCTCCCTTCCTCTCTGTAAAAAAATCAATAAAATATATTTAAAAAAATAAATAAATAAAATAAAATAAAATATATATATATATGTTTATAGAATAATAATCTACACTAATAAAAGAGAAAGATGCAAATTGACCATACCTTTGTGACACCCACCAGCCAATCAGGAGTGAGTATGCAAATTAACTCAACAACAATGGCGGGTTAATTTGCATATGCAGCCACCAAGCGGCCAGGAGCGGGGCTGGATGCTTGCATTGTTGCCATGGTGACGATGCAGGCATTCCACACTGCCCCAACCACTCTGGGCCTCTGGGTAGTGTGGGAAGATAGAATGGCGGCTCCGGGCCTGAGCGAAGGCAGAAAGGCTGCTCCAGGCCGGAGCAAAGGCAGTGCCGGCAGCCAGGGGAAGGAAGGCCCATTCTTGCACGAATCTTCATGCACTAGGCATCTAGTAATAATAATAATAGTGATTCCCCTTTCTTTAATCTATCTATACATTCATCTATTTTGGGAAAAGGAGAATAGAGTAGGGAGCAGATAGGCCTGAGTTTGGTGAGTGAAAGTAATTAAGGTATTAGTAGAAGAAGAGAACAAGCTAGGAGAGGAAACACGAAACCATAAAATAAACAACAAAAACTAATGAATAATCAAACAAACAACAATAAGAAAAAAATTGGCTAGCAAAATAAAGAGAAAAGAGAGGGTGCATGAACTTGGAACAGGGGAGAGGAAATTGGATATATGAGTAAGCCAACAGAGACTACTAGAAAGCAATGCGTCAATAGAGCAGATAGAGAATATCAATTTTTTTAAATAAATCTTTATTCAGATTATTACAATTATTTCTCCTTTTCCCCCCATAGCTCCCCTCCACCCAGTTCCCACCCCACCTTCTGCCCTTACCTCCCCTCACTGTCCTCATCCATAGGTGTATGATTTTTGTCCAGTCACTTCATGAACCCCCCATACCCCTTTCCCCCTGAGAATTATCAGTCCACTCCCTTTCTATGCCCCTGATTCTATTATATTCACCAGATTATTCTGTTCCTCAGGTTTTTAATTCACTTGATTTTTAGGTTCACTTGTTGATAGATATGTATTTGTTGTTCATAATTTTTCTCTTTACTTTTTTCTTCTTCCTCTTCTTTAAGAATACCTTTCAGCATTTCATATAATACTGGTTTGGTGGTGATGAACTCCTTCAGCTTTGTCTTATCTGTGAAGCTCTTTATCTGCCCTTCAATTCTGAATGATAGCTTTGCTGGGTAGAGTAATCTTGGTTGTAGGTTCTTGCTATTCATCACATTGAAAATTTCTTGCCACTCCCGTCTGGCCTGCATAATTTCTGTTGAGACATCAGCTGACAGTCGTATGGGTGCTCCCTTGTAGGTAACTAACTGTTTTTCTCTTGCTGCTTTTAAAATTCTCTCTTTGTCTTTTGCTCTTGGCATTTTAATTATGATGTGTCTTGGTGTGGTCCTCTTTGGATTCCTTTTGTTTGGGGTTCTGTGCACTTCCTGGACTTGTAAGTCTATTTCTTTCACCAGGTGGGGGAAGTTTTCGGTCATTATTTCTTCAAATAGGTTTTCAGTATCTTGCTCTCTCTCTTCTTCTGGCACCCCCATAATTCTGATGTTGGTACGCTTGAAGTTGTCCCAGAGTCTTCTTACATTATCTTCAACTTTTTGGATTTTTTTTTTTGCTTTTTGCTTTTTCAGTTGAGTGTTTTTTGCTTCTTTGTATTTCAATTCTTTGACTTGATTTTTGTGTTCCTCTAGTTTGTTTTTGGGTCTCTGTATAATATTTTTTATTTCAGTCAGTGTATGTTTAATTTCTAGTTGGTCCTTTTTCATATCTTCGAGGGTCTCATTATATTTATCGGCCTTTTCTAGGATATCCTTGAAAAACCTTATAACGGTGGTTTTGAATTCTATATCCAGTCGTTTGTTTTCCTCCATTTCTTTCGTTTGTGATCTGATTCTTTGACGCCGCATTTTCACTGCTTCCCTGAGTTGGTAAGGTAGATTTGTGTGCTAGGTTTCCAATATGGCCCAGTGGGTCTGCCTCCCCAGTTAACCTGAGGTGGACACTCTTGGTGCACCCCTTTGTGGACTGTGTGTACAGCCTTGTTGTAATTAAGTCTTTATTGTTGTTGGTATCACTGGGAGGAATTGACCTCCAGGCCGGTTGGCTGTAAGGATCAGCTGTGTCTATGCTGGGAGAAGTTCGGTGCTGGAGACAGCCTTATAGGATTAGACTTGCCAAATTGCAATAGCCTCTGTGCTCAGCTTGGATGGGGTGGAGTCTCAGTCTTGGCTTCCTGTCAGCTTTACCCTTGCGCGCATGTGCGTGCCTTCAGACCTCTGCCTTCCTGGCTCCCGAGTCTCCGCCCGAGAGTCCAGACTCCCCCCACAAGAGCGTGGGTCCCCAGGGACTCGCCTGGAACTGGGGTTCACAGCAGTCAGAACTGGGGCTCAGTGCAGTCAGGAGCCTCCGATTCCCTTCCACTACGGAAAGCCTGTGGCAACCTCCGCAGCCTTTGTGCGCACTGGCACGCGCGCGCTTTCAGTCCTCCGCCTTCCCAGGCTCCCGAGTCTCCGCCCGAGAGTCCAGACTCCCCCCGTAAGAGCGTGGGTCCCCAGGGGCTCGCCCGGAACTGGGGTTCAGTGCAGTCAGAACTGGGGTTCAGTGCGGTCGGGGGCTTCCTTCCCCCTTCCACCAGAGAAAGTCAGCCAGGCTCTCAGCCGCCCTTCCTCTCTGCGTGCACAACGACCCTTTGCCATACCTCCAATTCTCTGTGAGCTTTTCTCTTTCCTTCTAGTTGTAGAATTTTCACTCAGCCAGCTTTCCTGTGGTTCTGGATGGTGTCCGGTTTGTCTTTTAGTTGTAGTTTTGAAATTGTTGTGCGAGGCAGCAGTTTAGGTTCTTACCTATGCCACCATCTTGGTTTCTCTGAGAATATCAATTTTTAACAAGGAGTAAATAGAAAGGAGAGAGAAAAGCTAAAGCAGGAACATGAGAAGAGAAACAGGATGAAAAAGTGGGAGGTGAGGAAGAAAGGGTTGGCATAAAGAAAAAAATGAGAGTAAAATAATGATAAAAAAATAATAAAATAAAAATAGAGTGTAGAACACTAATCTAAAAATAAACAAATAAATAAATAATCATATATATATAAATAAAAGCATAGATGACCAGCTGACCAGCCACCCATCTGGTAGCTATGATGCACACTGACCACCAGGGGGCAGATGCTCAATGCAGGAGCTGCCGACCGACAACAACTTTGCAGAGTGCCTCTCACACTCTGGGACCCCTTGGGAGATGTTGGTCTGCTGGCCTTTTCCCGATCCCCATAGGCCAGGCCAAGGGACCCCACCAGTGCACAAATCCGTGCACTGGGTCTCTAGTAATAATAATAAAAAATAAAAATAATAATAAAATAAAGAAAAAAATTCAGTTTCTTAAGTAAAAGATTTTTAAAAAGTGAAGTAGTGTAGTTCGCTTGCTTCAGCTGAGTATTTAATGTCCCATGGGGGCTGGTCTAAGACCCCTCTCCATTGTTCTGTCTGCCAAATCTCAGCTTCCTGCTAGATAGTCAGCACCATGTTGAAGCTCCCAGAGATCCACTGCTCCTCTGTGTCAGATGCCACTGCCTTGGTTTCAGCCAGCAGGGACCAATCTAACCACTTTGTTTTTTTGCCTGCTTTCCGTCTATTTTGACACACCTCTAGGTGGTAGTGTTTCTGTATTAGTTTCCTGGACCAAATGGCCCCTCAACCCAGTCTTGGAGGGCTCCTTGGGAGTATTTCGAATCTTTGTTTCCCTACTGAGCTAAAGGCTGGGTGTGGCTGTGCTGCTAGGAGGGGCCTGGTTTTCAGGAGAAAAATGTCTATTCAGGATCGGAGGGATCAGACTGTCCCAGACCTGGCTTCCTAATAGCCTCTCCCTATTTTGTTCCCCAGATTCCACAAACCACCTTCCCCTGCACTGCAGCCTAGGTGAGTGTTTGTAATTGAAAGATTTTGGGTTTAGCAGGTAAAAACAAGGGAAATATAAAGACAGAGCAACTGCGCCACTGTGCATCTCCACGTCCCTCCTCCACCCACCCCCCGAACCCCCAGCACTGTACAGCTGGTGAAGAACACCAGGCTGCCTTTCTGCGCATAGCCTCCCACGGCTGTGGGCTTAGATCTAGAGTCCCCCACTGCCAGCAGCACTGTGGACACCCTTCCACAGTGGAGCGCTACATGTGTCCACAATGTATGTGGACTTGGTGCAGTGCAGTCTCCCTCTGGTCTTCCTATCCACTTATTGTCTCTCCAACTGGGTTTAATTCTCCAATTCTGGGTGGATATTATTCGATTCAGCTGTTTCTCCTCTTTGTTCCATGAGAAGGCACTGGACCTTTCTGCCTATTAGGCTGCCATTTTGCCTCCCTCTAGACAAACTTTTTTTAAAAAATATTTTATTGATATTTTACAGAGAGGAAGGGAGAAGGATAGAGAGCTAGACACATCGATGAGAGAGAAACATCGATCAGCTGCCTCCTGCACACCTCCCACTGGGGTTGTGCCCGCAACCAAGGTACATGCCCTTGACTGGAATCGAACCCAGGACCCTTGAGTCCGCAGGCCGACACTCTATCCACTGAGCCAAACCGGTTTCGGCTAGACAAACTTTTCAGGAGCCCGCAGCCCAGGAGACTGGAGTCTTGGTGTCTGTGGGTTTGCAGCCAGCAGGTGGTCCCTGGGCGATGCGGCTATAGGGTCTCCGGAGGTATTGAGGTCTCCCTGGGGGGGAGGTGAGGGTTGGCTCCCAGTCACAGCCACCCTCCCCTTCAAGATGGCATGTTCTCTGCAGCAGAGCCAGCTGCCCTGGGAGAGATTGCAGTGGTAGTAGAGGTTGCCTGGCTAGGGTAGCCTGGTCCACCAGTCCTCAATAGTCCTGCGGAATATAACTGTCCCTCACTCACATGTATACACACATCCCATACGTCCATGCACTCCCCTTTTGCTCTCTCACTGCTGTCCTATTGGGCACCATCTTTAATCTCCCTCTAGTTTTCTTTAATAGAATATACACAAAAGAATTGACACATTCCCACACAAATGTTCATAGCAGCACTACTCACAACAGCTCAAAAATGTAAACAATCCATATGTCCATGAATGGATAGATGAATAAAATTGTGGTATATATTATAGTGGAAATGTATATTAGCCATAAAAATGAATGAAATACTGATAATTGCTACATGGTTGATGAATCTGTAAAACATTTTGCTGAGTGAAACACAAAAAGGTCACATATTTCATTTATGTGAACTATCCAGATTAGGTAAATCCATAGAGTCTGAAAGGAATTGGTATTTGCTGGGGACTGGAAGAGGAAAGAAAAGAAAAGAACTGTTTAATGGGGTTGATAAAAATAATTTGGAACTAAATAGAGTTGATATTTGTGCAACATTGTGAATGTACTAAATGCTACTGAATTGTAAAGTTCAAAATGTTTCATTTTACGTTCTGTGGATTTCACTTCAATAATGATAGATCCTCCCTTCCCCCAACTGACGGACAGAGTATGTCGTAAACTGCACCTGCGGCCTGGACATTCCTGAGGACCTAACCAGGCACCTTATATGGACTATACATTGAACCACCAATCAGCACCTGCCAAATACCCTAAGCCCCCGATTCCTAAGTACCTAAGTGCCTAATCATGTGCCTTATATGAAACCACCAATCAGCGCATGCCGAGTACCCTAAGCCCCATCTCTTCCCATTCCTCCCCTCAAAAGGCGTGTTCACTCCTGCACGTGAGCTCTCTTCCTTTGCAAGGCAGCCCAGCAGGGTCCTTCTCCTCTAATAAAGCCTGAGGTCCTGGTTTTTGGCCCTCTGTCTCATCTTTCAAATAACATTTTTTAAAAGTTTATAACCCAACAACCAAAGTTATTTAAAGGTGCAGAATTACAGATATTGCAATATGTGCTTGTTATTCCGTTTCTGAATTTTAAAAACTGTTCAGTGAGGGTTTTTTCCCCCCCTCAATATTAAATTAATTGGCACTTGATATACTATCAAAGGCTACATGGCTTGAACTAGGAAATGTAGGAATCATATCATTCCCTTTCCATTGGAAGGGCTGGGCAACAAAAGCTAGTCCCAAGTTTTTTCATCTTAGAAATTCTACAGGGGCACCCTACACCTCAAATAACAGCCACATCCTACTGTTATAGGACAATAAAAACCTAACGAAGTTCCAGGACTGTGGATATTTCTCTCTTTTCCGAGTCCAGCATGGCTAGAGAGTGATCTGGTTTCTGAGTAGGGCCTGCTGGGGATTGAGAAAATGAAAGAAAGAGACAGACACAGAGATAGAAGGAAAAAGCTGAGGCCAGGTCAGACCACTGTCCTCTGACAGGGACAGGGACCCAGAGTCAATACAGTGTGTTTATTTTATACAGCAAAAACCAGGAAGTTTTACTAAAAGTCAAGACAAAGGAGATTATGTGCATTCTTGGGTGGGCCCGAGTCCTATTCATTCCTGGTGCTTGGCTGGATTTAAATAACAAAACCCACCCCCTGGCACCTGGGCTGAAGGTCAAGCTGACAACACTCCTGCCTTTTGGCAAAGCGTGTTTCCAGGACATGGCTTTGCCAACGCCACTGGATTCAGCTGACAATAATTAAAGAAATGCCCATGTGCCTTCCCAGGTGCTCTCTACACAGGACAAGTGGTATAGGGAAACTGAGGCAGGAAAACTAAACAAAGCCAAAAAGTTTTGCAGGCTGCTTGTTGCAGGACCTTATCTTAAGGACAATGTGTTAAAACCTCTCTTCACAGAAGAATGCAGAAGAGAAGGGAAAAGGGAAGGAGGAGAGGAGAAGGAATCTTAATGCAACTAGAGAATACGTAATTTTTTTTTTTAAATCTCATTGGAGGATATTTTTTCCATTGATTTTAAGAGAGAGTGGAAGGGATGGAGGGAAGGAGAAAGAGAGGAAGAGAGAGAGAGAGAGAGAGAGAGAGAGAGAGAGAGAGAGAGAGAGAGAGAGAGAGAGAAACATCAATGTAAGAGAGCCACATTAATTGGTTGCCTCCCGAATGTGTCCTGACCTGGGCCTGGTATCAAACCTGAAACTCAGGCACATGCCTTTGACCAGGATTGAGCATGGGACCCTTCTGTGCACGGGGCCAACACTCTAACCATTAAGCAACATCAGCCAGGGTGAAACACGTAATTTAAATCACCCTAAAAGCAACTAAAAGAAGAGAGGAGGGAGGAGGGGGAGGAGTGCAGTCTTTTCTCATCCCACTGTTTAAACAGAGAAGCCAACACTCTCGAGATTTAATTGCCATGTGCTTTAATTGGAAAAGCCATAACAAAGAAAAGGGGAGACCTTCAGGGTTCATCTGTACCATGATATCTAACAGGGGAATTAAAAACAAAACAAAACAAAACAGGGAATATAGTCAATAATACTATAATAACTAGGTGTGGTGCTGGATGGGTGAGGGATTTATTGGGATGATCACATAGTAAATTGTGTAATATCTGGTCACTGGGGTGTACAAAAAATAACAGTTTAAATTATTTTTAAAAGCCTTATAGACACAGGGTATATAAGGCAGAAACCCCACCCCACTCGCTCTTCAGAGGGGCTTATAGCCCATCTGCACTGCATAAGCCAGATGTATAGATTTGCTTGCCTCGCTTCTTTAATAAATGTGCATGTTTTAAAATAAATTCACTTTAAAACAACACAATCAGGGCTTCTCCTTTAAATTCATTTATAGGCGCATGACAAGAATTGAGGTGGAGACAGCCCTCTCCCTCTGTCTGACTCATGGGACTGCCAGATAACACCTCTCCGAAGTCTGTGAAAGATGCCTGTAACACCACCTGCATACTACGGACCTGGATGACTAGGCCTGCAGGGCTTGGAATCAGGATGAGCCAGGACGGGGGGCTGGGGGTGGGAGGTGGGGCTGTTAACCAACCCCTAGCGGCCACGCCCCCTGGCACCCACGTTCCCAACCGCGCAGGTCCTCCAGCTCCACCTTCTCCTTTCGCTGTCGCCAGCGCCCGCCCCCCAGCAGCCGGACGGAAATGGAGGCGCCGGAACCGGCCCTGGACCGCGCCAGATAGAGGGCGTGCGCTGGTGGCGGGTAGGAGCGAATCCCCTTGCGAGTCCCAACCAAGCGGTGGTCGGCACTAGAGGTGGGCCACGGCCTGCGGGGTAGTCGCGCGAGAGCCGGCGGCCGAGGTCAGAGGTGAGCGAGCCGCTTCCGGCGTTACGTCGCTTTCCGGTGGCCGGAAAAGGAAGACGTTGTGCCGGGAGACTCGGGCCAAGCTGAGCCAGCCACTGTTCCGGCGGCCACCTCCGTTGACTTTCACGTTGCCACGAAGCACGCTCTTCATTTTAGTTTGACTTTTGGGTTCCAGTTACAGGTATTTTGAAGCGCAGTAATTTCGCGTAGCGCTTCTTTGGGGGCGGGTTTCTTGGTGTCCATATTGAATAAAGGCTGTTCCTTCGCTTTTGAGTTGCGGCGTATTACAGGAAAAGCCTAAGTTGTTACAAAAGCTCGAGCAGTTGGAGGAAACTCGGGTCCATCATAGAAATCGATGGAATCGATTACGATGTGACTATTGTATTAATTACTGATTCTCGCCATGGTTACCGGGAGTTCAGAAACGATCTTGGTGAATAACTGCCCCTGGAAACCATCCCCCGGAACAGTGGTATGGGAAGGACTGTATTTCTCTGAATACAATATATGAAATATAAAATGTTTAGCAAGATTTTCCAAGTTAAATTAAGTACAGTACGGTGGTTTAATAACCATGATGTAAACTTACAGCAAAATTAAGAAAAAAATTATGTTAATCTGAGCAGAATCGGGTCTTTATTTTAAATGCTTTGCTTTTAGAAACCTAAAAACAGGTGCTGGGTTGACTGGTCTGAAGGTTGTAAGATTTAGTAGAAAGAATCTAAAATTAAAAATTGATAGTGATTTGAATTCCACTAGTGTGACTTTGGGAAAGTCACTGGTTCTGAGTGCCTTATTCTGTAAAGACGATGATTACAATGGTTTTTCTCACAGACTTCTAGTATGTATATCCAGAATAAGGTAAGAATGTTTGGTTTGTGATAGTAATTGGTTTTTGTCTGTAATACTTAAATAATTTAAAGTCACTAAGCCATCTTCACCCCATTCCCCCAGTTTAGAGACAAGATGTTAGCCAAAAGGCTGAGAAGCTATTAGAGATCTAATTTTAAAGCCATTACATTTGCCTGTATGTATAGTATTTCATCTTTAGATTCACTGGTCAAATTTTTCATCTTGACTTGAATTCATATTAAATTTCCTATGAACTCTTGAAGAGTAGGATTAATGTCTTAATCCTTTTTAATGATTCCTAATTTGGGTCGTTTTTTCCCTCTACCTCCATCTCCTCGCCCCGCCCCCCCCCCCCCCCCCCCTTTTAGTAAACCTAAACTGGCAAAACCTAAGCTATAGGTTCACCAAAACAAGCCAGAAAAATTTTACATGGAAAATACTATTTTCTGTCATTTGCAGATGTGCTTTTAGTTCACCTGTATAGACAGACAGACACGGGTTACAAGGAATTAGGTAAAGAATTCGATTAAAAATAAGCCTTATTTATTTGGCATCTCTTACAGAGTAGACACACACCATCTCTGTTTGAGGCAGAGAGGCTACAGCAGTGGGCTGGCTTTAACCCTGACAGCACCTTTGAATCACTTGGGGAGTTCCAAAAATGTTGATCCCTGGGCCCTACTCCAGACCAGTTAATGAAACTCACTGGAGGGTGATACATGGGTATTCCATTTTTTAAAGCTCCCGAGGTTTCTGTGTTTTGCAGACAGAATGAGAACCCTTGTGTTAGAGAAATGAGATTCTTCAGAAGTGTATCCAGTTTGCTTGAGGGACTGCAGCTGCATCTGGAAAATGTATTTGTGAATTATCAGCAGATATGATGAAGTGTATGATTTGTAAAGTGAACTGTAGAGCAATCAAGGCCAGTGGGAAGGTGGTTACTAGTAATCCAGAGGAACCAATGAGACCAGTAACAATGAACTTTTGTTCTTTTCTCTCCTGGATATTAAATATTTTTGAAGAAAGTGAGTAATCATTTTAACTTGCAAACTGTATTTTGCCCTACGTAGTTAAAAGTGTACTTTTCAACAGTGAATGGATAGATTGTGGCACATGAATTTCATTATTGCTGATTATTAAAAAGTGTGTTAGAAAAACATATCATAATTTTTCTTATTACTTACTAAATTATATCATTTCTTTTATTAGCTTTATGTTAACATGGGGGTTTTGTTTTTGCTTTTACAGTGCTATAAGATTTATCTTAAAGGCATGGTTTTCATCCTACTTCATCAATGCAGTTAAATTTACATTTTGGACCCCTATTTTATACCACAATGGTAAGCTACAGCTCAGTATGTTATTTATGTTTTAGATTGTTCTATTTCTTTATCTCCATAAAAATATCTGTGTTATAGATACAGAAATCCTCTTGCAATCTGTTCAAGTTCTCTAACTGGGAAATTACTTAGTAATTACATGCAAAATTTTCTCCACAAAATAGGGGGCTCATCTCAATTCTGTGTTAAAATTATTATATCCAGGTTATATAGACAATCCACCTGTCTTTATGTTTATGAAACATTAAATAATATGTACTTCTATTTATCATTGTCCAATTCATTGGCAAGGAGGATGGGTATAAGTATGATAGTTTTGGGGGCTTCTCATATTTTAAAGTTTCTCTTAATTTAGATTTAAATTTTTTTTAAACATGTAACGTGCTTACTTTAAATAACATTTAAGAACATCAGTTTTAGTCTTCTAATGGCACATTTCTGTTCACTGACTTACAGTCATGAAACATACATAGGGATGGGCATTTAACTTTTGTAACTAAAAATTAAAGACAAAGGGGGAAAAACACTTTCTAATGTTTTAAAGAAGTAGCAACATTTGACAGTACGAGAATAAATGAACACTGACCACCATGTTGAATTAGCCTCAGAAAACATTTGTCTCCCTTCTCCTCTGGGATCTTGCCTCTCTACCCCTGCTCTATTAGAGACAAGTAGAGCAGTTGCAGCAAGGTTCACATCTTGCTTTATATTTTGTATTAGCTAATCATTTCTTTCTAAAGTATTTGAAGAAGGTAGTATATAAATGATGCTTGTATTTACATATGTAGGCGTATCGCACTAAATTTTTTGAAGTTTTGATTTCAGAAGTGAAATATTTACTTGAGAAGATTTACTATTTTAAATTGTCCTAGAGTGTATATTTGACTATGCTTGCTATAATTCGTTTATATAAACTTTAAGGTTTTATAGCCAAATAATTAAAAGAACCTTATGTATCTGTCAAGTGTATATATCCAGAAAGATGTTTTTGTGCTGGAAAATGCTTTATACTCAGGAATGTCATCTTGCCCAGTTTTGTTGGAAATTTGACCCTCATAAGATTTTTAAAATAAATTGTGAAATATTTATTTCAACTGAATCTTTTGAAAGTATATATTTCACTTATTACACTTTAGGTGTTTGATAATGTGGATTGTTTTTTATTGTAGTCTAAATTAAAAGGCCAGCTATTTTTGTAATCATCTGATTTCTTCATCCTTAGGACTAGGGTGGCAAGATCACTTAAACCTTTCCATGATTTCCAAAGTCTGGCAATATTTATTCTTCCCTTTACCTTTTTGGGTTTTGGTGGATGCTGAGAGGTTTTACCCTATGCAACTTGGTAGATTGAATTGTTGGAGTACAAAACAAAAGAGAAAATTTTAGATCCTTGTAAATAAAAAAAATGAAAGTTCTGTGCCTCTCAGTCATTAAAAATGACTGTCATTGTGAATGAAAAATACAATAACCCTGTGTGGTACCCAAACTAGGAATAGAAATCACTGGCGGTATATTTGCTTAATTTTGTTTAAAACCTAGTACTTTTTATTTTTTTGTGCCCTTACAAAAGAAACTTTATAGATAGGCAAGATAGAAATTATTTTCTCATTTCTCCCTCTGGCCTTAAAATAAGGGTCTCCAAATAACAGATGAAGGATGGGAACCTGCTAGTAGATCTTAAATTGTACATGTACTAATAATACTATATTTTATCAACTCTAAGATGCATTTATTTTCTTTTACATTTTAATATTATTGAATTGAAGATGAATCTACAATCAGTGACATCTTACAATTATAACTGATAGCACATTTTTCTTAATGTTACCTCCATTAATGATGTGTGCTTATAGTTGATGTTATCTTAAAGTTGTTGAAACATGATAATTAGCCATTATTTAATTGCATTCTACTAGGCACTGACCTAAAAACATGTTAAAAAATCTCTGCCTTAATATATTGGGACTTTCTAAGTTGATGATATGTATCAACATAATAAGCACCCCCAATTTTCAGGATTCTTAAAAGATTAAGAGAGTTTAGTCTTTGCTTTTCTTGAATTGCATACTTGATGTCCAATATATTTTACTGAATGGTGCTCTTAGAATGTTGAAGAAGCTAAAGTTTATAAAATGGTAGTAGTTACTATCTCCAGCCCATTACCCTGTATCAGTCTCATGCCCTGGCCAAAGAAAGCTATTTTAGCATTTCTTATCTAATTTGTTGTCGTAATCAGGTGCCTAAGACTGCCATATTTTTTTCTTTATAATATACTAGAGGCCCAGAGCACAAGTTCTTGCGCAGCGGGGGTCCCTCAGCATGGGTGGGGGTCCCTTGGCCTGGCTGGCAATTGGGGCCGATCAGGGCCACGAGAGTTGGCCGGCTGGGGGAAGGGGCTGCAAGAGGTTGGCCAGCCAGCCCAATTGAGGCCATTGAGGCCCTGGGAGGTTGGCCGGCTGGGAGGAAGGGCTGCAGGAGGTTAACCAGCCGGCTTGATCAGGGCCAGCCGGCTGGCCAGGGGAGGGACCATGAGAATTTGGCTGTGGGAGCGCACTGACCACCAGGGGGCAGCTTCTGCGTTGAGTGTCTGCCCCCTGGTGGTCAGTGCACGTCATAGTGACTGGTTGACCGGTTTGGTTGTTTGGTCGCTTAGGTTTTTACATATATAGATATTGAGCATATAATGGGGGGTGTGCAGGAGAGAAAAGGAAATATATTAGACTTATTTTGGAAAATTAAACTTAAGCACTTAATTACAAATGTTACATGTATATTAAATTGTTTTTTGTGAAAATAGCTAATATTACCAAATACACTATTTACTTTTTTGCAGCAACAAGCTTTAGAACTAGCTTTGGATCGTGCAGAGGTAAGACGTGACTAAGTTATGTATTGAAATAGTATTGACTTTAATTGACAAAACTCAGTTTTAAGAGATTTTGTTCTGATTGTCAGAGGAATACATTAATATCATTTTAGGGCAAGTATGCAAATAATTTTCCTGTAAATATATAAAAATACTGGGCAATGTTTGAATCAACTGTTACATGAAGTTCTCAGTTAATGCTGTAGAATAAAAAATAATACTTCAGTATAACTATGATTTAAATGGACAGAATTTCTAAAATCATGTTTTCCTATTTTGACAAGTTTTCTGATTGCTCAATTGAAGGGGGTAATAGCCAAAAAATTAAGTCCTTGCAATTGGATATGCTCTGCATATTCTGAACAACCATAAAATATACTGAGAATATTTCTGAGTTGTGAAATCACATTTGCTTATAACAATGAAATATTGTGCTAAATTTTAGTGCAGTTTAAATTTCACTTATCTATAACACTAGAGGCCCAGTGCATGAAATTCATGCATGGAGGGGGGCGGTCCCTCAGCCTGGCCTGCACCCTCTCCAATCCGGGACCCCTCGGGGGATGTCCAGCTGCCTTCCGCAATCTGGGACCACTGGCTCCTAACCGCTTGCTTGCCTGCCTGCCTGCCTGATTGCCCCTAACCCCACTGCCTGCCTGCCTGATCGCCCCTAACCCCACTGCCTGCCTGCCTGATTGCCCCTAACCCCACTGCCTGCCTGCCTGATCGCCCCTAACCATCTCTGCCTGCCTGACTACCCCTAACCACCTCTGCCTCACCCCATACCTGGGATCCAGGATTCTGTCCTCTGGCTGGTCGCAGGCACCCAGGACCCGGGCTTCCCTCCCTCTGGCTGGCCGCAGGCACCCAAGACCCGGGGCGGCTTCACCCGGGCCAGCCTCAGCTGCAGGGGACTGTGGGGTGGGCGGCTTGTCCCTCTCCCAGGGCACAGGCGCTGGCGCCTGGGACCATGAGGTGGGTGGCTTGTCCCTCTCCCAGGCCATAGGTCCAGCCGCTGGCGCATAGAACTGTGGGGCATGCGGCTTGTCCTTTCCTGGGCCGCAGCCTGGCTAGTCCCCATTCCTCTCTCATGAGCTCATTTGTGCCTGGCTGGTCCCCATTCTGGTCCCCATTCCTTTCTCCCCAGTGTTGAGTGTCTGAGCTGTTACTAACAGCATGAGGGTGTGATGCTATTTGCGTATTAGCTCTTTGTTATATAGGATATTTAGAAGTTAAATCGTTTTGCTTTCTTTATTATTATTATTTTTAAAATATATTTTATTGATTTTTTTACAGAGAGGAAGAGAGAGGGATAGAGAGTTAGAAACATCGATGAGAGAGAAACATCGATCAGCTGCCTCCTGCACACCTCCTACTGGGGATGTGCCCGCAACCAAGGTACATGCCCTTGACCGGAATCAAACCTGGGACCTTTCAGTCCACAGGCCGACGCTCTATCCACTGAGCCAAACCGGTTAGGGCTAATTCGTTTTTCTTATAATGTGTAATTTAATAGGAATCAGAGACTTGAGTGACTGAATAGCGTTTTTAGGCTTACATGTGTTTTAAACATACTTAAAACAGAGTTCATTCACTGAGTAAAAGGCAAGCTATTTCATAAACTTTTCTTTTTTTAGTATGTCATTGAAAGTGCCCGACAGAGACCTCCTAAAAGGAAATACGTATCTACTGGAAGGTATGAATACTTCATTAATTGATGACTTTAGATTCATTGAAATATGATGAGAGCCACCATTTATTGCATTCTAAATAGCCACTACTAGAGATGTTATATTATAGGTACTTGGCATATATTAAAACTTTCTTAGTTGATGTTAGCCATGTCCACTTCACCTCCAGTCTTTAGGAATTTGGGGGGGGGGTGGAATGAGAAAATTTGATAATATATATTTTACAATGATTATTATATTCACATTATTTTTATATTGTCTTTATTAAATTTTAGAAAATCTGTATTTCAAAAACTTTATGACTTATATATTGAAGAATGTGAAAAAGAGCCTGAGGTTAAGGTAAGTACACATTTTATATATTGTTACGGCTTTTGAAATGTAGAGGGTAAAAAAAATGTAGAGGAAGAGGGTAATTTGAAAGAGTTACATTTGAAGCAGATATTTATATTTTTGTGAATGAGCTAACATCTTTTCCAGCCAAATTCTAGCCAGTTTTACAGCTGACCCAGGGCTCCGGCTACAAGGTAGAGATCACATGGTTAGGTAGGAGATGGGAACAGTGTTTACTGAATAACAGAATATCCCATTGGTAAATCAGAAGAAGTATACTAATACTAGAGGCCTGGTGCACGAAATTTGTGCATGGAGTGGGGGGGTTGTCCCTCAGCCCAACCTGCACCCTCATCAATTTCGGACATCCCTCTCACAATCCAGGACTGCTGGCTCCCAACCTTTCACCTGCCTGCCTGCCTGATTGCCCCTAACCGCTTCTGCCTGCCTGCCTGATCACCCCATAACCACTCCCCGGCCAGGCTGATCAATGCCTAACTGCTCCCCTGCCAGCCTGATTGCCCCTAACTGCCCTCCCCTGCCTGTCTGGTTGCCTCTAACTGCCCTCCCCTGCCGGCCTGGTTGCCCCCAACTGCCCTCCCCTGCAGGCCCAGTCACCCCCAACTGCCCTCCCCTGCTGGCCCAGTCACCCCTAACTGCCCTCCCCTGCCAGCCTGGTCACCTCTAACTGCCCTCCCCTGCTGGCCTGGTTTCCCCCAACTGCCCTCCCCTGCAGGCCTGGTTCCCCCCAACTGCCCTCCCCTGCAGGCCCGGTCGCCCCTAACTGCTCTCCCCTGCTGGCCCAGTCACCCCTAACTGCCCTCCCCTGCCAGCCTGGTCACCTCTAACTGCCCTCCCCTGCTGGCCTGGTTTCTCCCAACTGCCCTCCCCTGCAGGCCTGGTTCCCCCCAACTGCCCTCCCCTGCAGGCCCGGTCGCCCCTAACTGCTCTCCCCTGCTGGCCTGGTTCCCCCAACTGCCCTCCCCTGCTGGCCTGGTCACCCCCAACTGCCCTCCACTGCAGGTCTGATCGCCCCCAACTGCCCTCCCTTTCAGGCCTGGTCTCTTCCAACTTCCCTCCCCTGCCAGCCATCTTGTGGTGGCCATCTTTGACCACATGGGAGAGGCCATCTTATGTGTTGGAGTGATGTTCAGTTCGCATATTACTCTTTTATTAGATAGGAAATTGTGTAGGGCAAAAGTAGGCTTACAGTTTCAAATAAGTGAAACAGTTTATTTTTTTTAAATTTTTAAAACATATTTTTATTGATTTCAGAGAGGAAGGGAGAGGGAGAGAGAGATAGAAACATCAGTGATAACAGGGAATCATTGATTGCCTGCCTCTTGCACATCACCCACTGGGGATCGAGCCCTTGACCGGAATCGAACCCGGGACCCTTCAGTCCGTAGGTCGACACTCTATCCACTGAGCCAAACTGCTTAGAGCCCACCCTGTGTATTCTTTGTTTCTTTTCCCTTCTGAGAAAGCATTTGTAGACTGAAGATAGGAGGAAAGTAACCTGTTCTCTTCATGGTGATTTGTACTGGAAAGTTAAAGCTAATATAGGGCATGTAGGAAAATCAGTTGTGGTAATAAAAGGTGAATTTGGTCACAAAATTAGTTCATGGCCAGGTTAAATTAATTTTTTTTTTATTTAACATAAAAATATGGGCAGTTGAAATGTAATTAAAATTGATTTCCTGATATTTATTGTGCTATTAAGTTGTAAGGACCTTAAAGGGCTCTTTGAGCTTCTGTTACCTGTCCTTAATTTAAAAATGAATATCATTTTACCATTTAGGTTAAAAAAAAAATTAGTGGAGCCCTAACCGGTTTGACTCAATGGGTAGAGCATCAGCCTGCAGACTGAAGGGTCCCAGGTTCAATTCCAGTCAAGGTCATGTGCCTTGGTTGTGGGCACATCCCCATTGGGAGGTGTGCAGGAGGCAGCTGATCAATGTTTCTCTGTCATTGATGTTTTTAACTCTCTGTCCCTCTCCCTTCCTATCTGGAAAAAAATCAATAAAAATATATATGTTTTAAAAATCTGTGGAATTCCTGTAGTGCCTAATCTTTGAAATCTTAACATTAGGAGAAAAATGATTGTTAAATTATAAATAAATCTTACAGTAAGTTTTGCATAAGTTTTATTGTGGTATAATTGATGTATAATAAATTTCACATCCTATCTAATAAAGAGGGAATATGCTAATTGACTGCCATGCCCTCAAAGATGGCGGTGCCCACAGCCAATAAGGAGGGAATATGCTAATTGACGGCCACGCCTTCAAAGATGGCAGCGCTCAGACCCGCCGGGGCGGCAGTCACGTGGCAAGGCTGGGCTGGCAGGCGTGTGGCAAGGCCGGGCCAGCCTCCAGGCAGGCACAACCTTGCCACATGCCTGCCTCCGGAGTCCCCCATTTCCCTCAGCCCCCCAGCCGCCCAGGGCTGGCCTGAGGTGCAGGCAAACCTCGGATGCTGGATGCTCAGCCGCCCAGGGCCGGCCTGAGGCGCAGGCAAGCCTCGGATAGTGGCTGCCCAGCTGCCCAGGGCCACCTGAGGCTCAGGTAACTAGGGCCAGCTGAGGCTTGTGCTGCCGGCAGTTGGCAGCAGCAAGGTGTGATGGGGGCGTCACCTTCCCCTAATCACTGGTCGCCTCCTGCCCCTGAGGGCTCCCGGACTCTGAGAGGGGGCAGGCCGGGCTGAGGGACCCCCCCTCCAGTGCATGAATTTTTATGCACCAGGTCTCTAGTTAATAATAAAGTAATGAAAAGATACATTTTGTAATTTTGACATGTATACACCCATAAAACTATCACGGTAATCAATTTAATGAACTTTGTCTTCACCTCAGATACAGAACTAAGATAGGACAGATATATAAAGATTCTATATGAGGAATGGCAACCATTGTCCACCAGCCAAATCTGGCTTACTGGGTATTTTGTAAATAAAGTTGTACTGGAATCCAGCCACACCTATTGGCTTATAATATCTTTTCTATGACTGATTTTACAATGCAATGACAGACCTGAGCAACACAGACCATATGGCCCACAAGCCTGAAGATACTAGCTTGTCCTTTAAGAAATTTTCTGTCCTCTGATCTGTATGTTCACTCCAAAACTACATGGGAACCAACTTGTTTTTAAATTTGGGTCGGGGGAGAAAGAGAGAGAGAGAGGGATCAATTGCCTTCCACACTCATTCTGACTGGTGATTGAATCTGCAATGTGCCCTGCCTGGGAATCAAACCCAGCATGGGATGCTGCTCCAACAAACTTAGCCACATCATTCTGGACCCAACTTGTTATCTTGAAGAGTGCGCATATTGTCAAAATGTATCTAACTATTCTGTCTAATGTCAGATTGTGAGGTTTTTTTCATCATTTAAAAGACTTTAAAATTTTAGTATCTTCAGTAATTTTTTATTTTATATCAAAGTGGTTAAAAGTTATTTTGCCACTTTTTCAAATTTGAAAATGCAATGTTTTGAGTCTATGGTAACAACAGATCAAGAATTATAATTACTTTCTGCATATGAGTCTACATTTTTAATATGTGATACTCAAAACATGTTTTTTGAGATCATGTAAATGAATATTCCATTGACTGATATCTTTCACAAATAAGATTTCTTGACAGGAATTGTTTATCTGTAATTGGGCTTTATTTTAAGTCATGTACATGTCTAAAATAATGGATTTTGAAATATGCGTATTATATTTTCTAATGGATTTTTCCTTTGCTTTTAAAAATTTTTAATTTTAATTTTTTTTAGAGAAGAAGAGAGAGAGAGAAACATTGATTTGTTGTTCCACTTATTTATATATTCATCCGTTGATTATTGTTTGTGCCTTAACCAGGATCAAACCTGCAACCTTAGTGTATTGGGACAATTCTCTAACCAATTGAGCTATCTGGCCAGGACTCTGATGGATTTCTCTAACAAAATGGTTTCTAAGGAGTAGTTAAATTCGATTTACAGAAAATTGCTTTAATTGCCCACTTCCTCTTAACAATTAGATATTTTTGAGTTTAACATTCAATGAATTTGAGCTGTTGAACTTGTATAAATTTAATTTAGGCCATAAGATATTTAAGAAATGTGCTCCTGTAACAGTACAACCAAAGAGAATGCCCCAAATTCTTCATTTGTTTATATAGAATTATTTCACTTTTTTTTTGTTTTATAGATCACTGTTTTTTCTTTGTGATACAAATTAATTTACATAAAACAGCAATAGATAATTAAGTTTACATAGATGTTATGTACTTGGCAACTATAATGTTTGTGAATCTTCCCTATATATTTAGCATCATAATGTGGGATGAGTTCTAAAAGATTAATTCAGGTCTGCTTTTGTTAAGTCATAGTATTTTTTGTTAAGATTATGCTGGATTATTTTCATGATCTCTGCCTCTTTTTAAAGCAGAAGTTAAGAAGAAATGTGAACTTGTTAGAGAAGCTTGTCATGCAAGAGACATTGTCCTGCTTAGTGGTCAACCTATACCCAGGAAATGAAGGATATTCTTTGATGCTCAGGGGAAAAAATGGATCAGGTAAGAACCTCCAGAGGGCAGCAGCCACAAAAGTCTCTCTGCCTGGCAGAATGTGCTGTCTTTATTTTTTTTTTATATTTTATTGATTTTTTACAGAGAGGAAGGAAGAGGGATAGAGAGTTAGAAACATCGATGAGAGAGAAACATCGATCAGCTGCCTCCTGCACACCTCCCACTGGGGATGTGCCCGCAACCAAGTCACGTGCCCTTGACCGGAATCGAACCTGGGACCTTTCAGTCCGCAGGCTGACGCTCTATCCACTGAGCCAAACCGGTTTTGGCTATTTTTTTTTTTTTTAATATATTTTTATTTATTTCAGAGAGGAAGGGAGAGGGAGAGAGAGAGAGATAGAAACATCAATGAGAAAGAATCATCGATGGCCTGCTTCCTGCATGCCCCTTACTGGGGATCGATCCCACAACCTGGGAATGTACCCTGACCTGGAATTAAACTGTGACCTCCTGGTTCATAGGTCCAATACTTAACCGCTGAGCCATGCCAGCTGGGCAGATGTGCTGTCCTTTAGAAGAATTTTCTTAACCTGGTAAATGGTCTGTCCTTCAGATAGTGATGACATGATAAAAGAAGACTTTGATCCCAACTTTTTCTCTATTTTTCGTTAGAATATTAGAAGTTATCTCTAATGTGATTAATCTTCCTGAAATATGCATTTGAGGAGTGTTTTTTTTTGGGGGGGGAAGAACTTCCGATTTTATTCTTGGTGCAATAGAAGCCACTGGAAAGGTTTTTTCCCCCCTATTTTTAAATTTAATTTTTTAAAGTATTACATATGTCTCCTTTTTCCCCCAATCGACCCCTCCCTGGCCACTCCCACCCCCCAGGGCAAACCCCCACTACCCCAGTGTCCTTGTCCATTGGTTATGCTAATATGCATGCATGCAACTCCTTTAGTTGATCTCTTTCCCCTTCTGACCCCCTGCCTTCCCTCTGAGGTTGGAAGGTCTGTTCTGTGTTTGAGGATTGTTTTGATTGAGACAGGTCATTATAGTTAAATTGTAAAAGATGTAATTTTAAAATGTCAAAATTCATTCAGTTGCCGTTAATATTTTAAGATAGCATGAGGTGTTTTAAGTTATGTTTTTCTTCTACATTTTGAATATACTGAGTCTGAAACTTTAAAAATTAAGCAGACTTACTGCCTTTTGAGTAATTTACATATGTTAACATTTTGTTTTTATTTTCATGTGAATATGAAAATAGAGTTTTAAAATGTATATAATCTAAGATTTCACTAAAGAACCATCACAGATTTTGATATGGTGATAGTGTGATTTCTACAAGGAACTCACCTGGTTAAGTGCTGATAATTGTAAAATGTTACACCAAGAGAATTTTGTTCTGTAACGACCATTTTTCAGATTAGGTACCAAATTATCACTGATTTCCAGATTTGATTAAGCAATCTTCAATGACTTTTCAGTTATCAGACATTGGAATTTTGTCATATTCTAATTATTGTACTGCTGGTCATAATTTGTATTTTGATTATTATGCTAGATGTTTTTCCATGAGATGTTAGGTTTTTTTTTTCCTTTCTGATCTAAAATTCTTTTTTCTTTTAAACTATGTTTTTACTGATTTTAGAGAGAGAAGAAGGGAGAAAGATAGATAGAAACATCAATTGGTTGCTACCTGCTCACCTCCACTGGGGATGGAGCCAGCAACCCGATGGGGAATCCAACTGGTGACCTCTTGGTTTTGGTTCAATGCTTAACCACTGAACCATACTGGCCAGGCACCCTGATCTAAAACTCAAGTCTTTTATCAGTATATAAAGTGATTTTTTTATAAGACATACAAAAAGAAGGCCTTTAGGAGCCTTTTGGCTTTATTCTCTTTGGGGTTTTTTTTGGAAAACATTTAAATTATGCATCCAGCCTCATACTTTTCAGAAACTTTTTTTTTTTTTTTAATTAAGATTCTGAGACCATTCGACTGCCTTATGAAGAAGGGGAATTGCTTGAATACTTGGATGCGGAAGAATTGCCTCCTATCTTGGTTGATCTCCTAGAAAAATCTCAGGTGCAATTTTTTTCTTTTAAACATGTCCTTAGATTTGTCAACTATATTGTTTTATAATAAAGGATATTTATCTGTATTCTCAACAGTGCTTAGAGTATGAAATGAAACATTATCAGAAACAATATGAAAATTGGTTTATTGTGGGATATGTATCCTTTAGGCTACACTGAAATGTGTACATTTAGTTGATTCTTTTATAATTGCTATGAAAATGATCTCATCCACAGGAAATCACTCTTTAACTTCAATCAATAAATTATGGAAGAAACCACTTATTCCCTTGGCTTCACCCCAGCCATACTCTGTTCTGTACTGAGGAAAAGGAAGCCTTAAGATGGGTGCTAGGAGATGTTTTCTTCCTAGCACTAGTTTACCAGTATCCCCACATCTCTGTCCACATTTTCTATCTGCCTTCCTGTTAAAATGGATGAAATAAACTGTTCCTAAGGCATCTTCTTCTCCATTTTTTTTTCTGGATCCTCCTCCTTTTCAGTGACTGTTACTATGACCTTTCTCCCTCTCTTCTATCATTTTCCTTTCTCTTTTAGTTAAAAAATACGGGCATATTAGTACTATCTCTTATCTCAGTGTTCGGCAAACTCATTAGTCAACAGAGCCAAATATCAACAGTACAACGGTTGAAATTTCTTTCGAGAGCCGAAAACCGACTTCTGTGCATGAGCCATAAAGTTTCAATCGCACTGTACATGCGTGCCCGCATGTGGTATTTTGTGGAAGAGCCATACTCAAGGGGCCAAAGAGCCGTATGTGGCTCGCGAGCCGCAGTTTGCCAACCGCTGTCTTAACTTAAAAAATCCTTTTCTGTTTGCATCTGAATTGGTCTCTTTGTAAAACTCAGTGCAGATGACTACTTCCTTCTTGAAATAGCTTTCTTTTGGCTTCTGAGACATCACATTTGTGGTTTTCCTCTTTTCTCTGTAATGCTTCAGTCATCTTTGCTGTTAACTCTTCCACCCATAAATATGTTTGATTTCAGGTTCAGTCCTAGGCACTGTATTCTTCAGTAACACTCTCTCCCTGGTTGATCTCAACCAGCTTTGTAAGTTTTAAAATGACGTTTAATTTCTTGCTCACCTCTCTCATAGTTACCATTCCAAACACATATTTACTAGGATATGTAATAAGCTCTTTAACATGAAAAAAAAACATAACTTTTTATATTACCTCCCAAACCAGTTCTATTGCCAGTATTTTGAATCTTTAAAGGGTTACCTTACTCTTACCTTTTACACCCAGTTCTTGTGCAAATGTCAACTGTATCTTAAAAGTATATGGTCATGACCTGCTATATTTACTTTGCTAAACTTCCTGCTTTCATTTTAGAACCTGAGAAATAAACTTTCCAGAGATTAAGCTTATAAAACAAAAACAAAAAGAGGTCCCTGCTTGAAGTTCTGTAGTGTCCTCTCAGTGCACAAAACCCCTGATCTCATTTCCACTCAGTACACTCCAGCCGTGTATGCCTTCTTTCCAAACTAAAACGCTTAAGCTTATTGATCTGCTATTCTTTCTGTTTGGAGTGATCTATTCCACATATCTGGCATTGTTGCGATTCAGATCTCAGCTGAAACTTCACTTCTTCAGAGAGGTGTTTATCTCAGCAAACAATCCAAATTAGCCCCTTCCTATTTTATTTCCTTTGTAGCATTCATCACTGTGTAAAATAATTTTTTAAATTTTTTTACATGTTTATTACCTGTCTTCCCACACTGAGAACAAGTGTTGTCTCACCACTGTATCGGTGAAGCTTTGTGGATAGGGCCTGGCACATAGTTCATATTGTAGTAACTCAAATACTTGTTAAAAAGCATGATGACGGATAGCATGGAGGTCACAGTACGCACTTAAAATTTTGAATGGGAGAAAAAACAATACTGTGAGTGATTGACAAGTGATAATTAGGAAGATTTAAGCCATAAAGGCTCTTTGGACTTAGAAAAAGGACTAGGAAACTATTTTTAAACGAAGATTATTTTAATTTATAGTTAGCTTTCTTCCTTTTATTAATAAAGACTGTCTGCTGGAAATTTTAGCAAATAATAGCAATTTTACCTATAAGCTGAAACTCATAACAGGGCTGATGGACAATTAATAACTGACAAAATTAGCAAAGTATAACTGAGTCTATTAACAGCAATTTCCATGATCTGTAATCTACATATATATATAAAATAGAAATATGCTAATTAACCAGGACACTGTAACGGGTCAACCTGATAGGAGGAGGTTGCACGCGCAGCATTGGGGCCGGGGTGGCAGGGCCTCTGCGCACCTGCACTGGGGGAGGGCCTGATCAGCAGCGGCCATGGCTGCTTCAAGGACTGGAGAGGGAGGCAGGGCTGGACCCGCAACTTGAGGGTGGGCGGTGCCATGCGATTTCGAATCGCACGCTAGGCTCCTAGTATAAAATATAAATACCAAAAGTCAGTCTATAACTAGAAACCATTTAAATTGATTCTTGCGTCAGAGTAATGAACAGGAAATAGTTCCTTTTAAAGGGTTTATATATGTAGTGGTAAACCCTCTAAGAAAAGCTGTTTAAGGGTATGTGAAGGACCAAAAACATTGCATGAGAGTGTAAAGAATCCAAAACATTCAATATAAACTGATTTATTTAGGCTTTTGAAAAAGGACATTTACTCAAGTATTTTCACTTAAAACAGGTTAATATTTTTCATTGTGGATGTGTCATAGCAGAAATACGTGACTACAGGCAGTCCAGTAATACGAAATCTCCAGGTTACCAAAGTAAGCACATTCTCTTACGTCCAACAATGCAGGTAAGGCATGTTTAAGAAGGATTATTTAGAATTTATTTGAAACTTTATTTATTAAATGTCTTCATATGTTTGTATGCCTATACATTAATGTGGTTTTAAATTTTTTATTTGTTCTAGACTTTAATCTGTGATGTACATTCAATAACAAGTGATAACCATAAATGGACCCAGGTTAGTTGCCTCTATTTAATCCCATACAGGCAAAATAGAGGATAAAACAGTTATCATTAAGTTAAGCGAAGGATACTTTCTGCTCATAATTTTATTCATGTGTTAAGTTTGGGATTTCTTTATAAGCTTTATAAGTTAAGGGTCTCTCTGTGTGTAGTAATTCCTCAAGGAACTAAAACAGTTTGGTCCCATTTGCTTTAGGATATGGTGAAGTAGGATCAGGTTGACATCATCTGCCCAATGTGAAACTTAGTTGTTTTTTTTTGTTTGTTTTTTAATATATTTTATTGATTTTTTTACAGAGAGGAAGGGAGAGGGATAGAGAGTTAGAAACATCGATGAGAGAGACATCGATCAGCTGCCTCCTACACACCTCCTACTGGGGATTGTGCCCACAACGAAGGTACATGCCCTTGACCGAAATCGAACCTGGGACCTTTCAGTCCACAGGCTGACACTCTATCCACTGAGCCAAACCGGTTAGGGCGAAACTTAGTTTTTTAAATCCCTCTCAAAGAAAAGAAAGATGTTTTGTTTGTACAGTGGTTACAAATAGATACTGATTTTCTATCATCTAGGATTCTGAAACAGGCTTAGTCTGTCTTTACCATTCATAGTGGGATACTCTTGCTCCTGAGAATAGCCAGTACCCCTCCAGTGCTGGCTCAATATATCTGAAAGGCCCACTCATAGGAATGCTCACTTATTTCTCTGCTGCTATAGAGAGAAATAGTTATTAAACTAAAGAAAATATCAATAATTAGAATTATTTAATCTATGAAAATCCTAACATGCAATAACCTTGGGTCCAGCACATCTACAACGACCGGGAGGCTCGATCAATTGGAAGTCAGTCCTGCAGTCAGCACTGGGTTGCCGTGGCGACCCAGCACTGACTGCTACAGCTGCAGGCATGGTGACCCAGCACTGAATGCTGAGAGGGCTGCGAATCAGGCCCAGAGAGAGGCCTGGAGAGAGAAGCAGGATCTGATCCGTAGCCTCTGTGGCAGCTGTTGATCAGCACTTGACTCTCTCTCTCCGGACCTGGTCAGCAGCCGCGCCTCCATTTCTTTCCAGGCCTCCACCGGGGCTGCTAATCAGCCCCGCGTTTCTGATCAGGCTCCGTTGATAGGCCCAGAGATGCTGACTGGCATAGAAACTGACCAATCAGAACCAAATTGGCTGGCAGAGGAGGGCATTTGGTGGCGAGATCAGGCCTGCAGGGGAAGGCAGTTGGCGAGATCAAGCCTGCAGGGGAGGACAGTTGGGGGTGAGATCAGGCCGGCAAGAGAGGGCAGCTGGGGTGAGATCAGGCCAGCAGGGGAGGGCAATTGGGGGTGAGATCAGGCTGGCAGGGGAGGGCAATTGGGGGTGATATCAGGCCAGCAGGGGAGGGCAATTGGGGGTGACCAGGCCAGCAGGGGAGGGCAGTTGGGCGCAATCGGACCATCAGGGGAGCAGTGAGGTGTTAATCAGGCCGGTAGGGGAGCGGTTAGGGCAGGGGTGGGCAAACTTTTTGACTCGAGGGCCACAATGGGTTCTTAAATTGGACTGGAGGGCCGGAACAAAAGCATGGATGGAGTGTTTGTGTGAACTAATACAAATTCAAAGTAAAGGAGCGGAGGGGAGAGCAAGAGAACCCTCTGCTCTTTCGGCTCCGCAGGCCGGATAGAACAGCTGAACGGGCCGGAAACGGCCCGCGGGCCGTAGTTTGCCCACGGCTGGGTTAGAGGGTGATCAGGCTGGCAGGCAGAAGTGCTTGGGGGCATTCAGACAGGCAGGCAGGTGAGCGGTTAGGAGCCAGCATCCCAGATTGTGTGAGGGATCCCAGATTGGAGTGGGTGCAGGATGGACTGAGGAACACCCCCCCACCCTCGTACATGAATTTCGTGCACTGGGCCTCTAGTATTATTATAAAGTAAGACTCAGTTTATCAATAACTATCAAGTGTTATGTTTTACTTGGGGCTATAATCTTTTTTGTTTAAAACAAAACATTAAAAACTATTAAAAGAATATTCAAAAACAAACTCATTGGTCACCATTGGAGGTTGTAAGGGCATTAGTTTCTTACTCTGAAAATTGATAAATAAATTGATAAATAAATACTATAGTATGTATTCTGCTTTTCTGTATGAATTGTACATTAGATAGCCCAATAGTAACTAAAGGTAATTCTTCTTTAGGACAATTTCAGCTAATAGCTACAAAAGAAATGATAGACTTGAAAATATCATCACTTGGCTATCTTAATGAAGTAAGGAATTAGACAGCTGAAATTTTCAGATTTGAAAAACCATTAGATTATAGGTTCATAGGAATATTTATAATGGAGAGATCTGACTAAACCTACTGGTCTAAAAGTGGGATATCATTATGTACGTCCTGGTGTGATGCCTGAAAAGGTACACAATAATACCAATGAACTCTTGTCTAAAAATATAGAACCTGAATTAAGTCTCTCCTCTACATCTAACAGTTATAGAGAATTCAGGAAATAAAAGAAACAGCCCTAGCCAGTTTGGCTCAGTGGATAGAGCACTGGCTTGCAGACTGAAGGGTCCCATGTTCGGTTCGGGTCAGGGGCCTGTACCTTGGTTGCAGGCACATCCTCAGTGGGGGGTGTGCAGGAGGCGGCTGATTGATGTTTCTCTCTCATCAATGTTTCTAACTCTCTATCTCCCTCCCTCTCTGTAAAAAATCAATAAAATATATTTAAAAAAAAAAAAAAGGAAATAAACAAATGGCAAGATGAAGCAACCAGCCAGATTCAGTTAAAAATCATATCATGAGGAAGGAAGTGGTCAAATCCAACAAATCAGTTGTGTTAGAAAAGAAAAAATGTTATCATTACAGAATAAAAGAAAGATGTTTAAGAGAGAAAAACTAAAATACAACATGTAGGTCTTATTTGAGTTCAAATTGAAACAAACCAATTAAAAATACATTTTTGAGATAATGGGAAATTTGTAGACTGGATATTAGAAGTCCTTATCAATTACACTGCACGCTGAAGTGTTTTCAGGTGAAATAATAGTGTCAGAGATGTATTTTAAGTTATTCCAGTAAAACAAACAAAAACAAAAAAATTTAGAGGGGCAAGTAGTTAAATGAAATTGGGTGTTGGTACATCCTGTATATTCTTTGGAATTATGTACTTAGGGTTTACATAGTATTAGTGTAATCATCTATATATATAAAAGCCAAGCAACTGAACCAGTGGAATGATCAGAACAACCAGTCACTATGACATGCACTGTGGCAGCCAATCAGTCCCCCCAACCTCCCATGGCCCCTTCCCCCGCCAGCCCCGCCCCCGGTCGGGTGCCCCCACCTGAATTGGTGGCAGGGCCAGCTGGCCAACCATCCACGGCCCCTCAGCCCGGCTTCAATCCACCCCCATCGGGGCGGGCTAGCCAGACCCCACCCGTGCACGAATTTGTGCACCAGGCCTCTAGTTTTTATTATACTGAAATGAAGTTGAGTATATAATTGGGACTATTATTTCCTAGTTATTAAAAATGCTGTGATCCATCTTGATCACCCTATATGCTTTGTAGAAGAGGATTTTTAACTGTTTTGTTCACTACTTTATCCCCCACTCCTAGAAGAATGCCTAACACATAGTAGGTGTTCCGTAAATATTTGCTAGATTAAGGAAAAGCATCCTTACAATTTGACCACTGTGTACACTGTACTGATTACTGAATTTCCATTAGTAGTTTCATTATGCTACCAAGTTTCTGAAGTTTACCCACTGAATTAGAACTTGAAATAATATATTTTCTGTAATCCTTAGCAGAGTTCAGAGGAATATTTCTAGGTTAAGTGATATGTTTGATTTGAAAATCTTACGTTTGGTACTGACATGTGCTCTTACACATTTCAGGAAGACAAACTTTTGCTTGAGAGCCAACTGATCCTAGCTACAACTGAACCACTGTGTCTAGATCCTTCTATAGCTGTAACATGTACTGCAAATAGATTGCTCTATAACAAGCAAAAGATGAACACACACCCAATGAAACGGTAATTACCTTTGTGAAAAGGTAAACCAAAAGATGCTCCTAAACAAGTAGCTCTAAATTTTGCTATTTCTGGTATCTTATCCCTCTCAAAGTATGGAAATGCTGTGTATTCGTTTTTTAAGTAGGATTTTTAATTGCTTTGTATTACTTTCTTTGTGTTTTATAAGTTTTTTAATACTTTTGGTTTTGTATTGAACTGATGCATTCTTCGATTTTTTTCAAATATACTTTTATTGATTATATTTATTTCAGAGAGGAAGGGAGAGGGGGAGAGAGAAATATCAATGATGAGAGAGAATTATTTTTTTTATTTTTTATTTTTTAAATCTTTATTGTTCAGATTATTACAGGTGTTCCTCTTTTTTTTCCCCCCATAGCTCCCCTCCACCTGATTCCCCACCCCACCCCATGCCCTTACCCCCCCGCCACTGTCTTCATCCATAGGTGTAAGATTTTTGTCCAATCTCTTCCTGAACCCCTCACACCCCCTTCCCCCTGAGAATTGTCAGTCCACTCACTCCCTTTCTGTATCCCTGATTCTATTATATTCACCAGTCCATTCTGTTCTTCAGATTTTTTATTCACTTGATTTTTAGATTCACCTGTTGGTAGGTATGTATTTGATGTCATTTTGTTGTTCATAATTTTTATCCTTACCTTTTTCTTCTTCCTCTTCTTAAAGAATACCCTTCAGCATTTCATTGGTGGTGATGAACTCCTTTAGCTTTTTCTTGTCTGTGAAGCTCTTTATCTGACCTTCAATTCTGAATGATAGCTTTGCTAGGTAGAGTAATCTTGGTTGTAGGTTCTTGCTGTTTATCACTTTGAATATTTCTTGCCACTCCCTTCTGGCCTGCATAGTTACTGCCAAGAAATCAGCTGACAGTCCTATGGGTGCTCCCTTGCAGGTAACTAACCGTTTTTCTCTTGCTGCTTTCAAGATTCTCTCTTTGTCTTTTGCCCTTGGCATTTTAATTATGATGTGTCTTGGTGTGGTCCTCTTTGGATTCCTCTTGTACGGGGTTCTGTGCGCTTCCTGAACTTGTAAGTCTATTTCTTTCACCAGGTAGGGAAAGTTTTCTGTCGTTATTTCTTCTAATAGGTTTTCAATCTTTTGCTCTCTGTCTTTTTCTGGCACCCCAAAAATTCGGATGTTGGTACGCTTAAAGTTGTCCCAGAGGCTCCTTACACTATCTTCATATTTTTGGATTCTTTTTTCTTTTTGTTTTTCTGGTTGGGTATTTTTTGTTTTCTCATATTTCAGATCTTTGGTTTGATTCTTGGGGTACGTTGATCTACAGTTGAGTTTCTGTATATTCTTTATTTCAGACAGTGTATGCTTAATTTCTGACTGGTCCTTTTCCATTTTTTTGGCATTCTCATTAAGGTCCTTGAAGGTCTCATTAAGGTCCTTGAAGGTCTCATCAAGTTTCTCGGCGGTTTTTAGAAGATTCTTAAGTAACCTTATAAATGTGGTTCTGAACTCTATGTCGTCCATTAGTTTGCTTTCCTCCATTTCTTTCATTCGTGACATGTTTCTTTGTCTCCGCATTTTGCTGCTTCCTTGTGTTGATGGAGTGGCTTTGTGTGGTAGGTGACCTATAGGGGCCAGTAGCTCAGCCTCCCCAATCACTTGAGGTGGACGCTCTTGGCACACCCCTTTGTGGGCTGAGTGCAAAGTCTTGGTGTAGTTAAGCCTTGATTGCTGTTGGTACACTGGGAGGAATTGACCTCCAGGCCATTTGGCTGTGAGGACCCTCTGTGTCTATAATGGAAGAACTGCTGCACTGGAGACACGCTTATGGTGCAGGACTTGTTTCAGTGGGGCTTTGGTGCTCACTGAGTCTGCCTCTTGAATGTGTCACATATGGATGTGAGGAGTTGAAATCTGGTGTCTCACACTGACCTCTAGGTACACTGGCTTCTGGATCTCCAATGGGGTGCAGGTCAGCTACTGTCTGAGGCCACCCAGCAGGAGCTACAGCAAGAACTACAGTTTTTTCCTCTTTGCTTGGGGTTTGGAGGTTTTGGAGCTGTCTGACCCAGGCTGCAAGTTTGCTAGGTTAAGCTGCGATAGGGCAGGCCATTCATATGCTAAAGCGGCTGCTTGGAGCTTGGGTGGGTTTGTAGGTTGTGCAGGGCGGCTTCTCAGGGCATCACTAGGCTAGGGCGTGGCAAACAGCCATTGCTGCCAGTAAGCCGGCTCTGCGTCTCTGACTGAGTCTCCGCGTCCCGCGCCCCAGCACAGTAAACAATTATTCCTGCGCGCAGCCCTGCAAGTAACCCTCACTCACTTTCCGACCCCACGGCAGACAGTCCAGCTTCTCCCCGTAGGAGTTTGGGTCCCCTGCGTCTCCCCAGAAACTGGAGTTCGGAGTAATCAGGAGCTTGTCTCCCTTCGGGTTGAAAGAAGCAGCGCACCCAGTTGCCCGCTGCCAGCCCGGTTTGCGCGCCTCCGTACCTCAGCTTTTCAGCGCTTGTGCACGTCTCAATGCTGTTTTCTCTTTCTTTCTAGTTGTAGAACTTCCACTCAGCCAGCTTTCCCGTGGTTCTGGGTGATAGACGTTTTGTCTTTTAGTTGTAGTTTTGAAATTGTTGTGCTGGGCAGCAGTTTAGGTGTTTACCTACGCCTCCATCTTGGATCCTCCTTTCTGAGAGAGAATTATTGATCTGCTGCCTCCTGCACGCCTCCCACTGGGGATTGAGCCTGCAACCCAGGCAATGTGCCCTGACTGGGAATCGAACCACAACCTCATGGTTCATATGTCGACATTCAGCGACTGAACCATGCTGGTGAGACTGTAAGTTTAGAGTCTATTCACCAAAAAGATAAAGACATTTATGAACAAAAAGAATTACTTTTTTTATTACTTTGTAATATCCAGTAACCAGTTTAAATTTTGTTAATATTACTTTTAAAGAAATGATAAAAAACTTATTTTGAGATATAGACAAATATCACAGTTTTAGAAGTCAGTTTATAACTAAATGCCTTTTTATAACATAACTTATCTTTAAATATTTTATTTCTTCTTAATAAAACTAATGCATGTAAATTTGGACTGCAGTTATAGTTGGCTCATCATTAAGTTCTCTACATAATTGTTTGAGTTGCCCATTTTGGATCTTCACCAACTTTGAAGGAGCTTAAAACACCTATGCATTTTCTAAATCTTTGACTTACTATTAAAATAAGATGCTGAGGAAATGGTATGTCTTTGGAAATAATGAAATAAAGCTACATTGGATCTGTCAGAAACCCCAAAGAGTCTCCTTGTATTCTTGTCCACATCTCTTCATGCCCAATGCCATCACCTTGGTCCAGGCCACCATAATCATCATAGCTTCTGTAATAAACTTCTTCCTGATTGATTTTCGTGCTTTCACCTCTGATCCCTTCTGATCTATTCATTATGTAAGCAAGCCAGAGTAATCTTAAAACACCAAATCAGATCATACCACCACTTGCCTAAATTTTCCTAAAAGTATTCCATCACTCATACTAAACCTAAACACCTTATCATTGACCTGTAAGGCCTTGTTATCTTACCTGACTCTGTGGACCCTGATGCACCTAACTTTTCTGTTTTTAAAACAAAATAAGTTTGTTTATATCCAGCACCTTTTAAAATTTTTCTTTCTACTTCAATACTAATTTCCTAATTGTGTATAGCTGGTTCCTTCTTGTCATTCAAGTCTCCTGTCACATTTCATTTCTTCAGTGTTTTTCCTTCTCTAATATTGCCTTTCCTGTCACTTACTGTAGTATCCTCTTTTTCTGCTACTGCTATTGCTGTCTGAAATGATTTTACCTGTTTATACCTGAATGTCTATCTTCCACCCTGGATTGTCAGCTCCATGGTTGTAGGAATTTTGTCTTGTTCATTTTTATTTCACTGGTGTCTAGGGACCATGCTTGGCAAGTGGTGGTATTCTACAGATACTTGTGATTTAATTACATATTTAATGCTTACTTATTTAAACCCATCTTTATTCTGAATTTCTTTTTATTAGCTTGATTTATTTCAAATCTCTTAATATTTCAGGTGTTTCAAGCGGTATTCCAGGTCCTCTCTGAATCGACAGCAGGATCTGTCGCATTGTCTACCTCCTCCTCAGCTTAAATTACTTGATTTCTTACAAAAAAGAAAGGAAAGAAAAGTAGGT
The DNA here is from genome assembly GCF_963455305.1 of Plecotus auritus. Classification (NCBI taxonomy): domain Eukaryota; kingdom Metazoa; phylum Chordata; class Mammalia; order Chiroptera; family Vespertilionidae; genus Plecotus; species Plecotus auritus. The sequence goes on from NC_137772.1 coordinate 110,992,475, forward strand.
CAGCATTATGACCTAAAAATTTCTAAAGCAGGAAATGTAAGTAATATATTTTTAAAATGAAGCTCATTGTTATGCCAAAAGCCTTGCCTTATTTTGAATTTTCAGAATATTTATACTGTTTTTAACTTTGCAGTGTGTAGATATGTGGAAACGGAGTCCCTGTAATTTGACTGTACCTTCTGAAGTGGATGTAAGTTGGTTCATGAATTTCACTTGTATTCATATAAGGTTCCTAAGTTTAACTAATAGTGGCTTATACATTGGGCAAACAAAGAATCTTACTTTTTTTTTTCACTTTTTTTTATTGTTTAAAGTATTACTTATAGTAGTACATATATCTCCTTTTTTTTTTCCCCCACTGACTTTCCACCAGCCTCCCCTACCCCCTGTCGCATGCCCTCATCCCACCCCCCCAGTGTCTTGTGTCCATTGGTTGTGCTTATATGCATGCATACAAGTCCTTTGGTTGATCTCTTTCCCCCCTTCCCCAACACTCCCCAGCCTTCCCGCTGTTATTTGACAGTCTGTTCGATGCTTTATTGCCTCTGTATCTATCTTTTTGTTCATCAGGTTATAATGTTCTTTATTTTCCATAAATGAGTGAGATCATGTGATATTTTTCTTTCATTGCCTGGCTTATTTCACTTAACATAATGCTCTCCAGGTCCATCCATGCTGCTGCAAATGGTAAGAATTCTTTCTTTTTATAGCAGCATAGTATTCCATTGTGTAGATGTACCATAGTTTTCTAATCGACTCATCTGCTGTTGGGCATTTAGGGTGTTTCCAAATCTTAGCCATGGTGAATTGTGCTGCTATGAACATAGGGGTGCGTATATCCTTTCTGATTCGTCTTTCTAGTTTCTTGGGATATATTCCTATAAGTGGGATTACTAGGTCAAATGGGAGTACCATTTTTAGTTTTTTGAGGAAACTCCATACTGCTCTCCACAGTGTCTGCACCACTCTGCATTCCCACCAGCAGGGCACGAGGGTTCCTTTTTCTCTGCATCCTTGTCAGCACTTGTCATTTGTTGATTTGTTGATGACTACCATTCTGACAGGTGTGAGATGGTACCACATTGTCCTTTTGATTTGCATCTTTCGGACAATTAGTGACTTTGAGCATGTTTCCATATGTCTCTTCGCCTTCCTACTATCTTCTTTCGAAAAGATTCTATTTAGGTCCATTGCCCATTTTTTTATTGGATCATTTATCTTCCTTTCATTAAGTTGTATGAGTTCCCTGTAGATGTTGGAGATTAAACCTTTATCAGTGATAACATTTACAAATATATTCTCCCATACAGTGGGGTTTCTTGTTGTTTTGTTGATGGTGTTTTTGCTGTGCAAAAGCTTTTTATTTTGATGTAGTCCCATTTGTTTATTTTCACTTTAGTTTCCATTGCCCTAGGAGCAGTATCGGTGAAGAAATTGCTTCGGCATATGTCTGAGATTTCTCTGCCTGTGGATTCCTCCAGTATTTTTATGGTTTCCCGTCTTATATTTAAGTCCTGTACCCATTTTGAGTTTATTTTTGTGTATGGTGTAAGTTGGTGATCTAGTTTCATTTTTTTGCATGTATCTGTCCAATTTTCCCAACACCATTTATTAAAGAGACTGTCTTGACTCCATTGTATGCTCATGCCTCCTTTGTCAAATATTAAATGCGCATATTGGTTTGGGTCGATATCTGGATTCTCTATTCTGTTCCATTGATCTATATGTCTGTTCTTGTGCCAGTACCAGGCTGTTTTGAGAACAGTGTCCTTGTAATACAGCTTGAAATCTGGTATTGAGATCCCACCTACTTTGTTCTTCATCTCAGGATTGCTGTGGCTATTCGGGGTCTTTTTTTATTCCAGATGAATTTTTGGAGAGTTCTTTCTAGGTCTGTGAAATACGTCATTGGTATTTTAAAGGGGAGTGCATTGAATCTATAGATTGCTTTGGGTAGTATGGACATTTTAATGATGTTGATTCTACCAATCCATGAACATGGTATGTTCTTCCATCTGTTTACCTCTTCCTCTATCTCTTTTTTCAGTGTCCTGTAGTTTTCCGCGTCTAGGTCTTTTACCTCCTTTGTTAAGTTTAATCCTAGGTATCTTAATTTTTTTGGTACAATGGTAAATGGGATTGCTTTTTTAGTCTCTCTTTCTGTAATTTACTGTTGGTGTATAGAAAAGCCATAGATTTCTTGGCATTAATTTTGTATCCTGCTACATTGCTGAATTCTTTTATTAAGTCTAATAGTTTTTTGATGGAGTCTTTGGGGTTTTTTATGTACAATATCATGTCATCTGCAAATAAGGACAGCGTTACTTCTTCTTTTCCAACTTGGATGCATTTTATTTCTTCTTCTTGTCTAATCACAATGGCTAATACTTCCCAGTACTATGTCTAACAGGAGTGGTGTGAGTAGGCATCCCTGTCTTGTTCCTGTTCTTAGGGGAAATGGTTTTAGTTTTTGCCTATTGAGTATGATGTTAGCTGTGGGTTTATCATATATAGCTTTTATTATGTTGAGGTATGATCCTTCTATACCCACCTTGTTGAGGGTTTTTATCAAGAAAGGGTGTTGGATTTTGTCAAATGCTTTTGTGCACCAATTGATATGACTATGTGATTTTTATCGCTCAATTTGTTTTTGTAATGTATCATGTTTATTGATTGGCGGCTATTGTACCATTCTTGCATCCCTGGGATAAATCCGACTTGGTCATGGTGTACGATATTTCTGATGTACTTCTGGATCCGATTTGCTAGAATTTTGTTGAGGATTTTGGCATCTATGTTCATGAGGGATATTGGCCTGTAATTCTCTTTCATTGTGTTGTCTTTATCTGGTTTTGGTAATCGGGTGATGCTGGCTTCATAGAAAGAGCTTGAAAGTGTTCCTTCCTCTTGAAATTTTTGGAACAGTCTGAGGAGGATGGGTTTTAGTTCTTTGAATGTTTGGGAAAACTACCCTGTGAAGCTGTCTGGCCCCAGGCTTTTGTTTGCTGGAAGCCTTTTGATGACTGCTTCAATTTCTTCCATAGTTATTGGCCTATTGAGGTGTTTAGATTCTTCCTGATTGAGTTTTGGAAGGTTGTATTTTTCTAGGAATATGTCCATTTCTTCCAGGTTGTTCAGTTTGTTGGAATAGAGTTGTTCATAATATTTTTTAACAATCCTTTGTATTTTTGTTGGGTTTGTTGTTATTTCTCCTCATTCATTTCTGATTTTGTTTATTTGGGTCCTCTCTCTTTGCTTCTTGGTGAGCCTGGCTAGAGGTTAATGAATCTTGTTTATCCTTAAAAAAGAACCAGCTCTTGATTTTGTTGTTCTTTTGTATTGTCTTTTTGGTCTCCATGTCGTTTATCTCCGCTCTGATCTTTATTATTTCCTTCCTTCTGCTTACACTGGGCTTTTCTGTTTGCTCTCTTTCTTTTTTTTTTTTTTTTTTTTATATATTTTATTGATATTTCACAGAGAGGAAGGGAGAGAGATAGAGAGCTAGAAACATCGATGAGAGAGAAACATCGATCAGCTGCCTCCTGCACACCTCCCACTGGGGATGTGCCCGCAACCAAGGTACATGCCCTTGACCGGAATCGAACCCGGGACCTTTCAGTCCGCAGGCTGATGCTCTATCCACTGAGCCAAACCGGTTTCGGCTGTTTGCTCTCTTTCTAACTCTTTGAGTTATAGGGCCAGGTAATTTATTAGCATTGTTTCTTGTTTTTTGCAGTATGCTTGTAGAGCTATGAACTTCCCTCTCAAGACTGCTTTCGCTGTGTCCCATAGATTTTGGATTGTTGTGTTTTCATTGTCGTTTGTTGCCATGATGTTTTTTATTTCTTCTTTGATCTCTCTGGTAACCCAGTCATTGTTTAATAGCATGCTATTTAGTCTCCATGTGTTTGATTTTTTTGGATTGTTTTTATTGTAGTTGATTTCCAATTTTATGCCATTGTGATCTGAGAAGATGCTTGATATGAACTCTATCTTCTTCAATTTGAAGTGACTTTGCCTGTGACCCAATATATGGTCTATATTTGAAAATGACCCATGTGCACTTGAAAAGAATGTATATTCTGTGGCTTTGGGGTGAAAAGTTCTGAAGATGTCAGTTCCATCTGGTCTAGTAAGTCATTTAGGATTGATGTTTCTTTGCTGATTTTTTGTTTAGAGGATTTGTCCAATGGTGATAGTGGGGTATTAAAGTCTCCTACTATGATTTTATTGCTGAACTCCTTGATATCCTCCAGGAGTTTTTTTTATGTATTTGGGTGCTCCTGTATTGGGTGCATATATTTTTGCTAGAGTTGTTTCTTCTTATTGGATTGCTCCCTTTAGTATTATGAAATGGCCTTCCTTATCACTTGTTATGTCCTTCACTTTGATATCTAATTTGTCAGATATAAGTATTGTTACCCCAGCCTTTTTTTCATTTCAATTCGCCTGAAAAATCTTTTTCCATCCCTTCACCCTCAGTCTGTGTGCATCTTTTTTTCTGAGGTGGATTTCTTGTAGACATCAGATATATTGGTCATGTTTTCTTATCCAATCCGTTACGCTGTGTCTTTTGATTGGGGTATTTAATCCATTTAAATTTAATGTTATTATTGATAGGTACTTGCCTGTCGCCATTTTTATTCTTTACCCCTATTTTCCTTTTTCTCTTCCTATTTCTTTTTTTTTTTTTTTTTTATAGCAGACCCTTTAGCATTTCTTGTATTGCTCGTTTGGTGGTAATAAACTCTCTTATTCCTTTTTTGTCTGTGAAGCTCCTGATTTCACCCTTAATTTTGATTGATAGTCTTTCTGTGTAGAGTATTCTTGGATTCAGACCCTTCCTTTGCATGACTTTGTATATTTCATTCCATTCCCTTCTGGTCTGATGTGTTTCTGTTGAGAAATCAGTCACTAGTCTGATGGGGGTTCCTTTGTAGTTAACTTTCTGTATCTCTTTGGCCGCTTTTAAGATTCTTACTTTGTTGTTGTTGTTTGCCAATTTAATTATAATGTGCCTTGGCTTCGGTCTTTCGTGGTTCATTTTGCTTGGGACTCTGTGAGCTTCTTGGATTTGTGTGGGTTTTTTCTTCCCTATATCAGGGAAGTTTTCTATCATTATTTCTTCAAGTAGGTTTTCTATTTCTTGCTCAGTTTCCACTCCTTCTGGTGCCCCTTTTATGCGGATGTTGTTTTTTTTCGTGTTGTCCCAGAGTTCCCTTAGGCCTCCTCCTGCTTTTTAATTTTTTTTTCTAGAGGCTGCTCTACTTGGTATTTTTTCCTACCTTGTCTTCTAGGTCACTGATGCAGTCCTCTGCTTCTTCTAGTCTACTCTTCATGCTTTCTATTTTGAGTTCTTTACAGCAGTGAGGTCATTTTTCGTTTCTTCTTGGTTCTTCTTCATTTCCTCTTGGTTTTTTCACATATTGTCGAATTTGTCTTCCATTCTTTTCATCGACCTTATGATCATTTCTCTGAATTTTTTCTCTGACAGGTTCCTTGCCTCCATTTTGTTTACTTCCTTTTCTGGTGACTCCTGCTTTTCTTTCATATGCGGGCTGGTTCTTTGTCTCCCCATGGTCTCTCTTCTCTGGGTGTCTGTTTATGTAGTTCTCTCTTTCCTTTTTGTGAGGGAGTGTAGAGCTCCTCTGAATCTGCTTGCTTGCTGCACTTGGGTACCCGTGTTCTCAGGTTCGCAGCTTTTCAGCGGGTGCTGTAGTTGTAGATTCCCCGGGCTTTTCAGGCATCCTATAACATCCACTTTCCCCTTCAAGATTGCTCTGTCTCCGCGTCCGAGCGGGTCGCTCCAGGAGGAAACCCAGCAGCAGTGTGTGCTGCCCGGTCAGGGGTACCTTGTCCAGCAGTCCCCCACAGTCTCCTGGAGTATAGCTGTCCCTCAGCTCACCAACAAACGCTCCCCGTGCGAGCACACACTCTTCCCTTTTTTTCTCACACACTATCTTGCAGTCTGCCTTCCTGTCAGCAGCCATCTTCCTTGCCCACCTTACTCTTAAAAAACAAAATGATGAATTGTTTTTTAAATAAACTCCTCAGTTTTAGAATCTATATTCTTCTTTTACATTTACTTGTGTAATAAGACTGTAACTCCTTAATATAGGTCTGTGTTTAAAGCAAGAATAATAACCAAGGAATTTTGAAATGAGGGAAAAGATGATACATCTATACTAATAAAAACCTATTTGGTCATCACTCCCTCATGCCGTGATGTCCTCACGCCATACAATCCATCAGCAGGAGACTGTGTGCGCAGTGGGCACACGCGGGTGGGTAGGCCTGCATGCACGGTGAGGTGCGTGCAGGTGGGCAGGGACTTGACGCTGCACCCGTGATGTGGAGGGAGGTCCCAGCAGATCCACGCGGCGACGCCGGGGGTCTGGCGGCTTCACGCAGCACAGAGGTGGGGCCCCCGGCTGTAGCCTACCTTTTTGGGGCAATCCATCGAGCCCCGGATGGGTGGGTGGCCTTACCTCTTTGAGGAGATCAATCGCGGGGCTCCCGCACTGTGAGAGGGCACAGGTCAGGCTGGGGAACCCCCAGTCCCCACCCCCTAGTGCATGAATTTTGTGCACTGTGCCTCTAGTATTATATAACATGCATAAAATGCTTCTTTTTGTTTTTAATATTTTACCATAATTTTCTGGTAATGCTTCTTTTCTCAAATGGGTAAATTTAAAAGTTAACAGTATTAGAGCAGTGGCCAAGATGAGGAACCTTGGGTGGCATTCTTTGCTGATCTATAATATGTATGATCAAAGACAGGAAAGGGATCTTCTGATGTCTCTAGTTATTTTATTTTCTTATTTCTTTCTCCTGCATTTTTTATTATTTACTCAACTTTTTATAATTTGTTAGATATTTTAACAGATGTTTGCTCTTCTGCATTCTTTCCAGTCTATCACATGTAGTATTCTTATTATCTACTAGAGTCTTGCACTCGGGGCGGGGGGGGGGGGGGGTCTCTCAGCCCAGCCTGTGCCCTCTTGCAGTCTGGGAGCCCTTCGGGGATGTCCAACTGATGGCTGGGGAGCAGGCCTAAACTGGCAGTCAGGCATCCTTAGCACTGCCACGGAGGCGGGAGAAGCTCCTGCCACCGCTGCTGCGCTCACTGGTCATGAGCGCAGCTTCTGGCTCAGCAGTGCTCTTTTTGTGTGAGAGCACTAACCACCAGGGGGCTCCGTTGAGCATCTGCCCCTGGTGGTCAGTGCATATCATAGCAACCAGTCGATTTGCATATTAGCCTTTTATTATATAGGATGATTTTTTAAAAAATAGTGAAAAGCACAAAGCCAAAGTCATTAAAAGTAGCCTGAATATGTAACTCAATAGAGTAAGCCACATTATCTTTTGGTACTCCTCTGAGAATGCAGCCTGCGAAAGAGATATTTAGTGTAAATACCAAAGTGTGAAATACAGATTTAGAGGGCAGGCTGGATATCTAAAGCAGTGCTTACCAAACTTGAATGTATATATGAATCACCTGGATTGCTGGCAGATTCCAATTTAGCAAGCTTGGGCTCGGGCCTGAAATGCTGCAGTGCTGACAAGCTCTTAGGTTGTGTTGTACTGAGGTCCACAAACCATACTTTAAGTAACAAAGCCCTAATACAAAGTTTCTCAATCTGGCTTGATTAAATGAAGTTGTCCAGGATACCAGTTAAACATATAGATTTCAAGCTTAACTTCATACTTAGTGACTAAATTAGATCTCCTGGGTAGGGACATGGAAATCCCAATTTTTACCAGGTACCCAGGTGAGTCTAAGTTACTCTTAAGTTCATAGTTAGCCCTAGCCAGTTTGACTCAGTGGATAGACAGTTGGACTAAATGGTCCCAGTTTCAATTCTGGTCAGGGGCATGTACCTCAGTTGCAGGCTCCTCCCTGGCCTGGGCCCTGTTTAGGGAATGTGCAGGAGGCAACCAATGTGTTTCTCTCACATTGATATTTCTCTCCGTCTTTCCCTCTCTTTTCCACTTTCTCTAAAAATCAATGGAAAAATACCCTCAGGTGAAGATTAAAAAAAACCACAAACAAAGTCATGGTTATCAGAAATACGAGAGCATTTGACTTGCACAGACTAGTAGGAAATATGCAATATATATGGCCCCAGTCTGACTAAAAACTGGACAAGGTTCATACAGATTTGATCAACTTTAATTTAACTTCCCTAGTTTCCTTCCTGTTTTGTCCCCACTGTTACATGCTAACTCCTGTTTCATTAAAAATCCAGCCAAAGGAAAAGGTCCTGATCCTAATCACCTCTTAGACATTCTGATTTTTTTAAAGGACAAATGTGATAACAGTTTATGGAATAAAAAGAAGAGGCATTGTCCAAGAAAGCACTGTGTTTATTGTGTTTGTTTAATGGCAAATAATTTGATTCTAATTTTGTTTTATTTTAAAAATCAGTGTAATTGAATATATCAGGAGAGTTTTAAACTAAAGATAAGTAGTCGGTGATATTAGTGACTCAATAATTCTTGTGCTAAAAAGTATATTGTACTAGAGGCCCAGTGCACGAAATTCATGCACTTGAGGGGGGTGGTGTACCCAAAGCCCAGCCTGCACCCTCTCATAGTCCGGGATGTCCAATTGCCAACTCAGTCTCACTCCCTGTGACATCCTTAGCACTGTCCTCCACTGCCGCTGCGCTCACCAGCTGTGAGCACTGCTTCTGGCTGAGTGGCGCTCTCTCTGTGGGAGCACACTGACCACCGGGGGCAGCTCCCTGGTGGTCACTGCGCGGCATTGCGACTGGTTGTTCGCTGTTTGGTTGATTTGCATGTTAGCCTTTTATTATATAGGATTGTTAAGTTACTTAGATTCTTCTCTTTGGTCTTAATACTGATTCCATTATATCTCGTGTCTCTTGATTTGATTGCTTAGGTGGAGAAATATGCTAAAGTGGAAAAGTCTATCAAATCTGATGACTCACAACCAACAGTCTGGCCAGCCCATGTAAGTAACAATTATAGTCTTCATTTCTAATGTTCCTAATCTGGGATCTGAATTTATTAAAGTGTGGCTTCCAGTTTAAAGGGCAATTTTAATGCATAACTGCATGTTTACTTTTGCTTTGGTTGCATATTGATAGTTTTGATTTGTTTTGCTTCAGATTAATAAGTAGTAAATTATTTTAAGTATGTTTCTTAAGGAAGTATTCTATGTAAGTTTCCCTATTTGTAATAATAGCAGGAGAAATGGGCATAATTTATTAAATAAAGTGAATCTGGAAGTGAAATGTCTTCCTATGGCCAGATCTGTTAGTATGTCATTTATGTCTCATTTTTGTTAATTATGATTGTGCCCACTAGAGAAGGTGTTTGTCTGGAGTCTAGGAAAGAAAGGTTTAAAGAGTTTATCTGAGCCAAAGCTGAAGGCCAGATCTAGAAGCAAAATCTCAAAAGATTGAGAGAATACCCTAAGGAATAAGTTTTATAGCTTACTTTATATATTTTAATTAAAGGGGAAGACAAGAAGGAAGGTTACATGAAAGCCATTGGTGGTAAATTATGGAGGCAGGAGAAAGTAAAGCAGGGAAATCTCTTGAATTGGATAAAAAGTAAAATAGTGGTAAATTTTTTTTTTCCACTGGTGGCTGCAGGATAGTTAACATTGAACATAACATGGTTTACAGAGTTATGCAGGTCAAAGATAGGAATTATGTGGTTGTCTTACCGCGGGCCTGGGGTGTTTATCTCTGGAGGTTTGAGGAAGAGATCATTCTGACATTTTAAGTATGTTATCCTAGATGCACAAAAACAATGGATAAGATTTGCTTAAGGTAAAGATTAATCTATCATAAATAGGTGCTAGGACCCAGCTTTCATTATAACGTAATCAGGAGTTTTTATGATCAGAACATCCCATGTGGTTACCTTCACTTATTGAATTTGTCAGGTCTGCCAGGTAGTCCCCCCCTTTTTAAAAAATTTCATTTATTGATTTGTTGTTGTTAGTGAGAGAGGAAGGGGTGGGGGGAGAGAGAAATATCTATTTATTGTTCCACTTAATTTATGCATTCATTGGTTGATTCTCTCATGTGCCCTGACCTGAGATCCAACTCACAACCTTAGTGTATTAGGAAGATGCTCTAACCAACTGAGATACCTGGCCAGGGCCAGTCTTTAACCATTAAGTATGTTAGCCATAGATTTTTTTTTTTTTCTGTAGATGCTCTTTCTTGAGAAAGTTTCCCTCTATTTCTATTTTTCTAGTGGTTTTTAGAAATCATGAACAAATGTTGAATTTTCTTATGTGCTTTTCCTGATATCAGCTGATATCTTGAGATTTTTCTTTTAAAAAAAACACCAAAAATCTTTATTTTTGAGAGTATTACAGATGTGTCCCTTTTTTTCTCCCCATTGCCCACCTCCACCCAGTTTCCATCCAACCCCAAGCCTTCATCACCTTATTGTGTATCCATAGGTAAAACATATATGCATATAAATTCTTTAGTCAGTCTCTTCCTGGCTCTACTACCCACTTCCCTCTGAGATTCGTCAGTCCGTTCCATGTTTCCATGCATCTGATTATATTTTATTCATTAGTTTATTTTGTTCATTAGATTCCTGTTCATTTATTTTGATTTTTAGATTCAGTTGTTGATAGATATGCATTTATTGCTATTTTACTGATCATATTTTTTATCTCCTCCTCCTCCGCCCTCCTCATCCTCCCCCCTTTAACATTTCATGTAATACTGATTTGATGGTTATAACTCCTTTAGCTTTTCCTTATCTGGGAAGCTCTTTATCTGACTTTCAATTCTAAATGATAGCTTTGCTGGGTGGAGTAATCTTGGTCCTTGCTTTTCATCATTTTGAATATTTCTTGCCACACCCTTCGGGCCTGCAAAATTTCTGTTGAGAAACCAGCTGACAGTCTTACGGGTGCTCCCTTATAGGTAACTAACTGCTTTTCTCTTGCTGCTTTTAAGATTCTCTCTTTGTCTTTCAACTTTTGCATTTTAATTGTGATGTGCCTTGATGTAGGCTTCTTTGGGATCATCTGTTTGGGACTCTATGTGCTTCCATATCTATTTCTATCACCAGGTAGGGAAATTTTTCTGTCATTATTTTTTCAAATAGGTTTTCTTGATTCCTCTCTTCTCCTTCTGGGGCCCCCATGATGCGAGTGTTGGTACCCTTGAAATTGTCCCAGAGCCTTCTTACACTATGTTCATATTTTTGGATTTTTCTTTTTGCTGTCCTAATTGGGTGTGGGTTTTTTTGCTTCCTTATATTCCAAGTTATTGATTTGACTCAGCACCCTCTACTCAACTGTTGAATCCCTGTAAATTATTCTTTATTTCAGTTAATGTATGCTGCATTTCTTGCTGGTTCTTTTTTATGTTGTTGATCTCATTAAGTTCCTTGAATTTCTCATTAATTCCTTGAGCATCATTATAACCATTGTTTTGAAGTCTGTGTCTTTTAGTTTTCTTGCTTCCATTTCCTTTAGTTCTTTTTCTGGAGATTTCTTTCATTTGTGACATATTTCTTTGTCTCTGCATTTTGGCTGCTTCCTTGTATTTGTTTCTATGTATTAGGTAGATCTGCTATGTCTCCTGGACTTGGTAAGTGTCATATAGGGCCCAGTGGCTCGGCCTCACCAGTTGCCTGAGCTGGGCACCCCAGCAGCACCCCTGTGTGAGCTATGTGCACTGTTATAAGATAGGTGAGCCTTGATTTGTATTGGCATCATTGGGAGGGATTGACCCCCATGCCAACTGGTTGTGCTAATCAGCTGGGACTATAGTTGAAGAGCTGCTGTGCAGGAGCCAAAGAGCTTCCCAGATAAGGAAAAGCTAAAGGAGTTCATCATCATCAACCCTATGGAACTGGACTTGGTTCAGTGGGGCTTTGGTGCTCACTGTGTCCACCCTTTCAGTGTCAACTCATGAAAGTGGTAGGGTTGTAATCTCGTGTGGTTGAAGTTGACCACCAGTTTGGAGCTTCCCAGGAGGTACAAAGTCAGCCTCTGCTTGTGCCCTACCTGGGGCCACCCAGTATGAGTTACAAAGTGGTCTGTAGATGACTGCTATTTATGTTGAGTTTGGAGGTGCCCAGGAGAGGCCAAGCTGTGAACCTGGGTGGGCTGTGGCTAATTCAGGGCCTGGGGCCACTTACTGAGAAGTACCTGGAATGCTGATGTCAGCTGCTACTTGTTTGAGAGATTTTAGGAAAATCCAAAGTATGAGGCAGGAGAGGCCAGTTGTATGGAAAAGCCACTGGAAATGGCTTGGATGAGCTTGCAAGTAGGGATGGTGTCTCGGGGAATCACCAGGGTGGGTGAGAAGTGTAAGCCATGTTAAAGGAGTTTCAGATATGGCCCAGCCTGTCAGCTCTGTGGTAGGGAGAGCTCAGCACAGAAACACTGGCCTCTGGCAGCACTTCTGTCTAGAAGAAAGCTGCCTCTCCAGCTTTTGCCCTGATTCCAGACAAGTTAGTTCCTCCCCAGATGTCCCAGGTTCCTTTCAAACTGCTGCTCCAGCACTGGAACTCAGAGGGAGTAAGTCTAAGTAAGTTTGGAAGTGGGCCCTTTAAGAGGAACTGCCTGGGACTCCCCCCACCTTCATGTCACTCAGCCCAAACCCCTGCTCATTTTTATAGCTAGAAGTCATGGGGACTTTTCTTTCCAGCTCTGGAACCCTCTGTTCCTCAGGAAAACTTCCATGGCCAACATATCCCTCCTGATTTTAAACTGCCACACATGGGTATGGGACCAGCCAGGTCCACAATTCCGCCCCTCCTACCAGTCTTGATGTGCTTCTTTAATTTCCAGCTGTAGGACTTCCATTCAGCTAGATTTCAGGTGGTTCTGAATGATGATTGTTGTATGTTTTGGTTGTAAATTTCGATGTGGTTGTAGGAGGTGGGGAGTACAGAGTTTACCTATGCCACAATCTTTACTGGATGTCTCCGTAGCCCCCTTTTGTTCATAATGGGATGCTCTAACTTTTTCAGGATGTCAAAGATGATTATGTATTTGAATGTGAAGCTGGTAATCAGAAAACAAAGCTGACCATTTTTCAGTCACTTGGTGATCCTCTTTACTATGGTAAAATTCAGCCATGTAAAGAAGATGAAGAGATTAACAGCCAGATGTCTCCATCCCAGTGAGTTCTGTTAAATACATGTAATTGACAAAAACAATCATCAGAATTTATTTAGCAACTACTGGTAAACTATTAGTGAATAAAATTTCCCCCTTGGTGATTCATTTGTTACTTAAATACACTTACTAGATTTGGCTTCCTAAATTTATGAACTACATATATTTAGTACAAGGTACCAGTATTTAGTTTTGTTTTTATTAGTTTTCTATTTTAATCAAGTTGATGATGTTTTAAAAATAAGAAATAACATAGAGGAGAAAAAAGCAGGGATCAGATCTGTGTTAAATCCTTTATAAAGTCTTTATGTACACAAAATACTAATTGAAACTGCAGTAGAAAGATGGATTTTAAAGAATAACCTCACCAATACCTAAGTAAAAGCCTATGGGAGGAAACAGTAGCAGTCATGAATACTCCACTAATTTTTTTTTTACATTAGCAGTTTCTGTTGTATACTAAGTAGAAGGATCTGATATTTTTATTACCTTTATTTTTATTAATCTTCCCTTTAAAGATATATATTGGTCATTTTAAATCAATTTATGAACTTTTCTTAAACACAAGGGAGTAGTAACATATATTCTTATTTTAAAAAATTAGTTAAGAAAGCTACCCAAATAGATTTGACAAGAGGAAAATAAATTTTTTTGCCTTATATTAGGGAATTGCTGCAAAAATGCTGCATGGTTTATTATCTTTCAGTCATTCTCCATATTCATAAATTATTTGATTTAATAACTGTGAAGTTAAAGTTTGAGCTGCATTAACCAGGTTTTTGTTTGTTTGTTTTTTCTACATTTTATATTTCAGCTCCTCCACAGAAGATCATTCAAATTGGTAATTAAAAAAAATAAACTCACTATTAAAATCTGTTAAGAAAACATATAAATTTCAAACTCTTTAAAGACTTAGTGAAGACATTTTTTTTCTGAGTTGCCAATCAACTATCTTCCTTATCTAAAATATATTGTGTTCCTGCTATGTAGACTAATGACTTCTAAAACCATTGGTTGCGATAATCAGTTGGGACTATAGCTGAAGAGCTTCTATAGGTTAAAATGAAAAGAAGGCCTTGCACACAGTTCAGTGAATTTTGTTGTAGAACAGACACTTGCAAAGTTGTAAAGCACTTTTTAACTTTCAGCCCAGATTATGTTTTGATACTTAAGTTCTGTGGCAAAATAAATCTCCCTTAAATTAAAACAAATTATTCACAGTATTATTTTATTGCATGCCAAACTTTTTTATTGTTCACAATTTTAAATGTATTTTAAATTTTGTTTATATCTTGGCAGATTTTAATTTATCAAGTTACTGTCAATAAAATATGGAAGCCTTCAAAAGTAATTCCAGAACTCCCTAAGAGAACTCTATCTAATACTTTTCTTTCTTTTTAAAATATTTTAGGTTCATTATAGGATCAAAGACTGATGCTGAAAGGTAAAAATACTAGCAACTTTATTTTTGATCTGGATAGATATGAAAATCTTCCCTCTCAAAGGATAAAGAGTACTTCATTAGGAATCAAAAGTTTGATTTTAGTTATGCCATAGGTTTTACTAGGATTTTAAAAAATAGAATTAGGAAAGTAACAATGAAAAGAATAATGTTTAAAATACAGCTTTAGTTTAAATTTAAAAATGTAGACATAACTATGGTGGGTAAGGAAGATACTTTCTATGTAGCACTTTAATCAGAATGTTAAGTGAAAGTGGTAATTTTTTTGACTGCTTATTGATTAAAAAATAACCCATGTAATTTCTGTATTTGAAATAAGATACTGAAAGTATATTTTAAGATTGCTAATTTTAGTGCAAAAGATTTGGAGCATTAGCTTGTCATTGAAAAGATTAAAAGAGTACTTTTAACAGAAAGGTAAACTCTCAAATTTTAATTTTTGTGTTAAGTTGATAGAACTTTTTAATTAACAGTTTTTGTTTTCTACATAATAAATTGATGTTTAAAAGAGTTAAGTAATTCTTACCTGTTTTTTTTTCTTTTTCTAATATTTTAGGGTAGTTAATCAGTACCAGGAATTGGTCCAGAATGAAGCCAAGTGTCCAGTCAAGATGTTGCACAGCTCCAGTGGCTCAGCCAGCTTGAGTCAGCTTTCTCCAGGGAAAGAAACAGAAGTGTGTGTTTGTTTTCTTTTTTATGCCAAATATTGTGTGTTGTTCGTTATTTGTGCCTAATTGTTTCTCAAGTAATCTGAGATATGTTATTTTTTGAGGGATGTAGCAATTGTTTCGTTTTCATTGTACTTTTAATTTTATTTAACTTTTTATAATGGAAATTTTCAAATATGCACAAAGGTAGAGCAAAAGGTGTAATGAATCACCTGGCTTCCATAGTTATTACTTTTCTGGAAAAGATTTAAGGATTAAGCTTTGTCTCCATCTTACTCCTCTGCCCCTTTCTCACAAACTCTTTATCCCCACCCGCTAACTCAGAAATTTTTTCTTCATTGTTTATGTATAAGATGACCTTATTTGAAATTTATTCTTCTGTAAACATATGTAATATTCAGTTTATAACCACTGAAAGTACTTTGCAGTTTTAAAATGTTTTTTTTTTCTGCCCAGCTCAGTGGATAGAGTGTCAGCCTGTGGACTGAAGGGTCCCTGGCTCGATTCCAGTCAAGGGCACATGCCTGGGTTGTGGGCTTGATCCCCAGAAGGGGGCGTGCAGGAGGCAGCCAATCCATGATTCTTTCTCATCATTGATGTTTCTATCTCTCTCTCCCTCTTCCTTCCTCTCTGAAATAAATAAAAACATTTTTAAAAAATAAAATGTTTTTTCTTCTGGGAATTATAGTGGTATTAATTTATGAGATATTGATTTGACCTTAATTGTAACAAGTATACTTAATGTCATTGTTTTTTACAGCCTGAGACCGTGTCAGTTCAGTCTTCAGTACTAGGGAAAGGAATAAAACATCGACCTCCACCCATCAAACTTCCCTCAAGCTCAGGAAATAATTCCACAGGTATTACATTCCTTACTTTTCTGTAATCTAGTGTAAGAAACATCATATGGTCATAACTTGTTTTTAAAATTTTACTCATATTTTGATTTTCACAAAATTTTGAATTATAGGAACCAATTTTATATTCTAGGTAACTATTTTACGCCACAACAGGCCAGCAGCTTTCTTAAATCTCCAACTCCTCCTCCTGCTTCTAAGCCACCAAGTCTTTCTCGAAAGTCATCTGTAGATCTCAATCAAGTTAGCATGCTTTCTCCAGCTGCCCTGTCACCTGCCAGTTCATCACAAAGTGAGTCCTGATTTAAATTCTTACATTAACTCTTCATAAGCTTTAGCATTAGTGTTTCTTAGATAGCTTTTTTTGACCATTGAAATCTGGATGAACTGTGTACCCAAAATGTATAAGTTTTGATAATCTTGAGGCAAATCTCTTGTTGATTATATGTATTATGTGTTTAATATAATTGTATTAGTTTTTCTATATTTATGTATGCACTTTTGTATACCTTTCTTATAGACTTACAGCCTGTACATCTCCTTTTAAAAAATCTGGTAGTTAGATATGGCAGTAAAATTCCAAATTATTTTATTTTATTTTATTTTTTTTAAATATATTTTATTGATTTTTCACAGAGAGGAAGGGAGAGGGATAGAAAGCCAGAAACATCGATGAGAGAAAACATCGATCAGCTGCCTCCTGCACACCTCCCACTGGGGATGTGCCCGCAACCAAGGTACATGCCCTTGACCGGAATCGAACCCGGGACCTTTCAGTCCGCAGGCCGACCCTCTATCCACTGAGCCAAACCGGTTTCGGCCAAATTATTTTTTATTTCATTTTATCCTAGGGTCACTTTACATTTTACATAAACTATGCAGCTAATATGAAAAAAATGTCATAATAGTTCTTGTTGCAGTCCTGTCTTTGTATATGTAAGAAGCCAACTATTTCCAAGGTGGTGATACAATAAACTGAAAGCTAATTTTTCTGAAACACTCTTATAAATTGTCAGTTAGTAAAACGTGATGATTATAAAGCATTATTCTAAAGATACTAAAATGTAATTTTTAGTAATGAATACTTTTATTATCATTAAGAGTTATATAATAATTCTTTTGGGAGAATTTCTTCAAATTAATAAATATCTGGGATATTTCAATCCCAATTTGCAAGAAAGCATTCCAATTTTTTAGATTTTTTTTTATAGGTAATTAAAGTGTGCTGAAAGTTTTAGTACACTGCACAGTGATAGGGCGGTCTTCTTCTCATTAGATATAAACATCTTCATCTTGATAGCTCAAAAGGTGTAATTTTTCTGCCTTCTTGTTTTGCACAAAGAAAAATATATCAATTTCCTGAAAGTCTTATTCACACTTCTTATGTTGTGGGTATGAATTATGCTAATCTGCACACAGTTGTTACTTTAAGTAAGGGTTGAGTGACAGCTTCTGGACATTCACATTTCTTTCCTTTCTTTCTGCAGGACATGAAAGCTAAAAAAGAAAACACCTCAAGAGCTTTTGGTTTTACTTTTTTGTTTTTTGTTTTTTGTTTTGTTTTTTCTTAAAAAGTTGATAAACTGTGCATACTTCATTCACAACAGATTTTCTATACATTCTACAATTAAATAGAAGTACACAGTTACTGTTAATGATGCAGTATTACCTATCAAATATTTGCTTTATTACTGTGTTTTGTAAATTTGCTTGTCAGGATAAACTTGATGTGTTAGGACTTAAACATGTTTATTTAGGTGCCACATATGACTATTAACCATATGTAATTTATTAAATATGTTCAGAATTTATCTCAGACTGTTATAGAAAATAAGCAATATTTTTAAATGAAGTCCTAAATTAGTGAAATTGTAAATAACAAAAAATTAATTTGAATTCCTTTTAAACTTTTTAGGCCAAAGGTACCATATAGGAAAATAACTTAAATGAGTACTGTGGTAGAATACAAATGTATATTTTTACTGTTACTATAATAACATCTAATGGGATTTTTAGGTGATATACTGCATCCTTAATTGTAATTGAGTATAGCAACACTCATGTATCATGTGTAGAAATTAACACTTGCAGTTAACTGCTTTAAAAAAAAACTGGAACAAATTGTCAGTGCTAAGTAAAATTCCATTAACCTTATTTTTAAAAAGACTGGCCATTTATAACAAACTAGCAATTTTTATTTTTCTCAATGAGCAGGATCTGGAACTCCTAAGCCATCTACTCCTACACCAACCCTTTCATCGACCCCACACCCTCCTGATGCTCAGAGCTCAACTCCTATTATCCCTTCAACTACCCATACTCCCCAAGATTCAGGCTTCACCCCTCAGCCCACTTTGTTAACTCAGTTTGCTCAGCAGCAAAGGTCTCTGAGCCAGGCAATGCCTGTAACGACCATTCCTCTTTCCACCATGGTAACATCTATAACTCCAGGAACCACAGCTACCCAGGTCATGGCAAACTCTGCTGGACTTAACTTCATCAACGTAGTGGGCTCTGTTTGGTAAGTCTTTATTGATGCCCTGATTTTTTCAAAAGATATTCTCACCAATCTGAATGAATTCTCATTTGTGAAATTAAGAATAAATGTCATCTTACTGAAACTGAAAGAAAATACTTTAAATATGGATAGAAGCTATCTCAACCAAGTATGTTTTAATTTTAGATAATACATCTATTTATATGTAATCCCTCAATCAGTACTTTACTCTTTGAAATTATATTAAAACCTTGATAAATATGCAGTATGTGTACTTAATTTTAGCCAACCTTGCTATAACTTTCTAGCATAAAAAGGAAACAGTCTTGAAATTTATATTTAATATAGAATTATCTTACTGGTTTAATAGTGATGATGCTTTTTCTTTTTGTAATCTAAGGAATTAAGTCTCTAATTTTTTCTTTTATATTGTAAATTTAATGCTTTGTTTATTCTCCTGTAGTGGAGCTCAGGCTTTGATGAATGGTTCAAACCCTATGCTGGGCTGTAACACTGGTGCCATAACTCCTGCAGGAATAAACCTGAGTGGCCTTCTCCCCTCAGGAGGTCTACTACCAAATGCATTACCTGGTACAATGCAGGCAGCTTCTCAAGCAGGTCAGAATATATTGGATATAATAATCTCTTTAAAAAATTAAAATACATGCTAATGTAAAAATGTTATTTTAATGCTGTTATTAAAAATATTTAACATAGTCTCATGTTAAAAAGGCTCTTTTTTAAAGGAAAGGCTTATGTTGAAAGCCTTTAAAGTTCTGATATTTAAATTAAAAATCATCTAGCAATCAGCTTCTGGAAAGAAACTTGATAAGCCCCATAAATCTTTGCAAATTATATCTTTGCCTTCTACACATTATAATAAAGTTAACATTGATATTATTATCAGTGTAGTCTTACTCCAGGTAAAAGGAATGTATCTTGAAAGACGACATAGCGTGGCAATTAAAAGCCCCGTTCTGGAGGCATACTGCCTGAGTTTGAATCCCAGTTGTGTAACTTAACTTTTTGTGTAATCATGGGAAAGGTAGCTTTGTGCCTCACTTTTTCATAAATAAAATGTGGATAATAATAATAATACCTTATTACCTCTTAATTGTGAGCATTAAATGAGTATATACAGATGAACTGCTTAAATTATACCTTAGACCTAAGCATTAAAAAATATGCGCTGTCATCAATAGTAGTTTTATTGTAGTAGTAACTGTTACTACATATACTGGAAAATAGCTATAACAGCTTGTACTATTTTTTAATGCTCCTTAAGAGAATGTAATGTAATATCTTGGTACAATCCAGTTTTCTACTGCTGAGAAAAAATTTAATAGGAAAAACAAACTTGACATAGTAAGAAAATTAATCAAAAACTTTATATGACTTAAGATGATGATTTTCAACCTTTTTCACCTCATGGCACACAAACTAATTACTAAAATTCTGTGGCAAGCACACCAAAAAATATATTTTTGCTGATCTGACAAAAATAGGTATAATTTTGATTTATTTACAAAAAGAAATAATAATAGTAATTACCTACCCTTTTTGCTACAAAGTAACTTTTTAAAAAATCTGATATCTAGCCCTGGCTGGGTTGCTCAGCTGCATCGTCCCATACATCAAATGGTTGGGGGTTTGATTCCTGGTCAGGGCACACCCCAGTTGGTGAGCATACAGGAGGCAGCCAATTGATGTTTTGCTCTCTCTCTAAAAAGTCAATAAAAACATATTCTTTGGTGAGGATTGAAAAAAAATCAGGTGCCTATACTTGTATATAAGGATTTCTGGTACCAAGAATTGACCAATCAGATGCAACCTTATGATGCAACTCTATAATAAGACATATAGTTATGGTTCAAGACAGAGCATTCACACCAAACGGCTATCGTTGTGTAGACTGTTGTCATTTCCTTTATTTAACAATCTAAGCGAAAAGAGGTCCGTACCCCTTGCATGTCTTAAATATTCTTGCAGTACACCGATTGAAAAATCACTGACTTAAGAGAACCCAAAGAATATCATATAAGCATGTTAACATATTTCTGTAATTTCCTAATTTTGGCTGATGTTCTTATTTTAATGTGCATAAATGTGCTGTAGTGGTGGAAGCATTGAAAATCGAATCAGATATTGAATTTAGAATGTTCATATTTACATGTATCTCTACCAGTTACACATGGCTTCAGATGCTAACTGTGGGTCCTGAAAGAAGTTAGTTTTTCTTCCTTAGATTCCGTTTCATTTGATGTAAAGTCTGAGTAAATTTATCTAACTATAATAGGTATTTCAGATTAATAAATGAAGTGCCTTTGATAAGCAATAAGCATTATATAGATGTCATTTACCTTTAAAGGGAGTTTTGACAATTCTTTTCATGAGAATTCCTGGAAGTAAAATCAGTGTCATATTTTCATCTGATTATGCTTTTTTAAATTTCTTTATTCAAAAATTTCCTGCCTCTTACCTTTTTATTATTTACTTATTTGTTTATTTATTTACTTATTTAATCTGAGGCTATTTTTTATTGATTTGAGAGAGAGAGGAATGGAAAGAGAGAGAAACATCTGTGTGAGAGAGAAACATTGATCAGTTGCCTCCCTTATGTACCCACACCAGGAATCAAACCTGCAATGCTCCAGCCAACTGAGCTGCCTTGCCAGGGCCTGTCTCTTACCTTTTAAAATAAAATTTGCTTAGCAGACTAGATACATTTTTAATTAGTGTTCAAATTGGCATATATTGTTAGTGAGAAAAGTATACATGTACTTTGAGACTAGGGTCAGCAAATAAAAATATTACAGTCTAAACTAGATTTTACATTTTTAAAGATGTGTTTAAAATGTAAAGAAAAATGAGGAGGAAGAATATCCAACAAGACTTTTTCAGTTGGCCTACTGAAAATGTTTGCCAACCCCTGATTTATGATGTGCTCTATGTTGTCACAAAATTAACAGTATTATTTTCTATTAGTTTGACCCTACAAACAAAATTCATTGTACTTTAGTATTATTCATATTAGCATTCGGACTTTAAAATAATTGCATGGAGCACACTGGTTCTCAGAGATATATTTGTTATGATTACACCATGTACAACATAGTATATAGCACCTAGGAATGTCAATAGAGGCCAACACCTGAAAATGTGTTTGCATAACTGTGATAGTTTAATTATATTTATGGCCTCTGCATATGTCTAGATTACTTTTTCCAGCTAACAGTCAAAATAGTGATAAAGAAGTCTCAGTTTCTCAAATATAGAATAAAATATACATGTAGTGCTCACATCTTTGATCTCAGTATTGATGGGTATTGTTTTTAAGATCATTTTGAAAGTATAGAAAATAAAGCAAATCTATGCAGAAAGTACTTAAAATATTATATTTATATATACTAAAGTATAAAGTGTTTTCATGTTTAATAGATTTAATTCCCTATTATAACCAGGAATTGTATTTAATAGGTGTTCCATTTGGTTTAAAAACTACTTCAAGTCTCAGGCCCTTGAATCTACTTCAGGTAAAAATGAATCACTGCTCTTGATTAAAGTTTTCGTACTTTGATATTTTTGTTACAATGTATACCTATATATGTCAGCATTTGAAATTTTGAGATGGTTCGCAATCTTGTGAGGGTATGGTTATAATTGCTACCTTTGCATGGTTGAGAGGGTAGGAAGAAAGAATGGGTGTCCTACATATTGCACTTTCAATCAAGAACTGGATGCTTTGATACGGAGAATTAACAACTACAAAGTGAACAGTTGCCTACAATAGCAGTAGTACCTACACTTAAAAAATAATCCCTCTCTCAATAACCATTTTGTGTCTACATATATGTAGTACTTTTTGCTTACAAAAGATTTTGTACTTGAATAGAGGATTTAAAAATAGCTTTGTTCTTTTCCTGACGAGAATTTCTTAGCACAGTGCCAGGCACCTAAGAGTCATTTGGTAAATATTCGTTAGATTACAATTTGTGTCTAATGATGAGGCTTTTCTTTTTTTTTTTTTTTAATATATTTTATTGATTTTTTACAGAGAGGAAGGGAGAGGGAGAGAGAGCTAGAAACATTAATGAGAGAGAAACATCGATCAGCTGCCTCCTGCACACCTCCCACTGGGGATGTGCCTGCAACCAAGGTACATGCCCTTGACCGGAATCGAACCCGGGACCCTTCAGTCCGCAGGCCGACGCTCTATCCACTGAGCCAAACCGGTTTTGGCGAGGCTTTTCTTATAAATGATATCAATGCCAACATACAGAGCATATAAAGAGAGATCAAAAGTGGAGATTTCGTACACGTTGAGTGTGAACTTAAAATATTTATGGTGTTAGGCTCTAGGTCCTTTGTAAGGTTTGGACTCCAGGATTAACCTAGGTTGGTAGTTGATAGGATTATCTACAGAGAATTGAGAAAAGGTAGACAAGAATATAAAGATTTAGAGACACAAAATTGGGAAATAACAGTAAAAGACAGATCAAACTAATCTGGTATCCTATATAATAAAAGCTTAATATGCAAATCGACTGAACAGCAGAACAACCGGTCACTATGACGCGCACTGACCACCAGGGGGCAGATGCTCAATGCAGGAGCTGCCCCCCAGCCTGCAGGCCCCAGGCTGGCCAAGGCGGGTGCCAGTGGGGGACCCTTTGATCACCCCACTCGTCACCCCACTGATAGGCCCTGATCGCTGGCCAGACCTAGGGACCGTACCCATGCACACATTTCATGCACTGGGCCTCTAGTTCAGAAGTAAATTGGGAAATGTGTTTAGAGCCAAATCTTGAAACTTCTTATCCAAGATGCAAACACACTATTACTATATACAGACTGTAATTACAGAACAATTTACTTGTAATATGGATAAATTACATTGGTTTATTCAACTTTCCTACATATTGCTGTTGGAATTTCTGTCAGGGATTAATCTTAGTGAAACGAGGAATGGAATTCCTTAATAGAACTGATAATAAAGAATAACGACAAAGCCACCATAAAAATTAATTTTGCTACATTTATTATTGAATTGATTGAGGAAGGAACATTTGACCTGTGCTATGCCCAAATTTATTTAACAATAACTGTGCTGGGTGTAGAGATTTTTAACTCCATAGATCTCAGAATTCTGTATTTGGTATTTCTTTGGACTTTCTCTTAAGGACTTCAAAGTGCTTATAATTTAAACTCCTATAGAATAAAAAAGAAAAATCATTTGTTTCCTGATTCATTTGGAATTCCTAGTTTTAATTTTTAACAAGAATTTTTCTTTATACTTCTTTTTAAAACCTTTTTTTAATTTAACTTAATTTAGATTCTGAATGACAAAGCTGGTAATGTCTCCAAACTAAATATGGACATCTAATGCACTTTCTTTTCAGCTTTGGAATTTCTTACTATCCTATATAATAAAAGAGCAATATGCAAATTAACCATCACTGCTACACTCACAAGCCACGCCCACCAGCCAAATCAGGAGCGAGTATACAAATTAACCCAACCAAGATGGCTGTGGCCACGGAGAGAGCAGGAGCCTTGGGTTTCCCCAGCAATGGAAGAAGCCAAGCTTTCCGCCTGCCCTGGCCTGCCTTGGCCTCCACTTAAGGCTACAAAGTTTCAATTATAGAAGATAAATAAATCCCAGATCCCAGGGCCTCCACTTGGGTCGCTGGGGGGGCGTGGCCGGCCTGCAAACAACTATAGACTCCTTGCCCAGGCCGCCCCACGCCCAAAGGAAACCCCCACCCTGATCTGGGACACCCTTCAGGGCAAACCAGCTAGCCCCAACCAGTGCAACAGGCCTCTGTCCTATCTAATAAAAGATTAATACGCAAATTGACCATCACTCCAACACAAGATTGCTGCCCCCATGTGGACACAAGATGGCCGCCACAAGATGGTCAGCAGGGCAGGGCAGTTGGGAGGGACCAGGCCTGCAAGGGAGGGCAGTTGGGGGTGATCAAGCCTGCAGGGGAGGGCAGTTAGAGGTGACCAGGCCGGCAGAGGAGGGAAGTTGGGGGCAACCGGGCTGGCAGGGAAGGGCAGTTAGGGGCAATCAGGCTGGCAGGGGAGCAGTTAGGCATCAATCAGGCTGGCAGGGGAGTGGTTAGGGGGTTATCAGGCTGGTAGGCAGAAGCGGTTAGGGGCAATCAGGAAGGCAGGCAGGCGAGCAGTTGGGAGCCAGCAGTCCTGGATTGTGAGAGGGGTCCCAGATTGGAGAGGATGCAGGCTGGGCTGAGGGACACCAGCCCCCCCCCCGTGTACAAGTTTCGTGCACCGGGCCTCTAGTATTATATAAGCATCCATGAAGTCATGGGATCTGGCAAAGCTAGACAAATTTTGAGAGATGAATTTTCATAAGTATATATCTGATTTTCAATAGCTCTTGTTTACTTTCTAATGTACTTAATGCTGTTTTGTGTTGAGGTATAAAAAAGTTAAAAGCCATGTGTATATTTGTATATGTCACTAACTTGAAGCAGAATGATTTATGTTTGATAGTATTAACATATTTGAGAGCCCTTAGTAATAACACTTAAAAATTGTTTTCAAATCTTTCTTTTTAAGGGCAGAGATCTTGTTTTGTTTTTATTTTTGTTTGCCTCTGTTTCCTCAATCCCTAGAAGAGTACTTGACACATAGTGAATGTTCCAAAAATACTTGTGGAATAAAGAAATTTAAACAATATGAAATTGATTAATTAATGAGTTCATGTTTAAATTCTTAATAGCTTCCAGGTGGTTCACTAATTTTCAACACTCTGCAGCAGCAGCAGCAGCAGCAGCTCTCTCAATTTACACCCCAACAACCTCAGCAACCCACAACTTCCAGTCCTCAACAGCCAGGGGAGCAGGTATGTGCTTTTCTAGCTTTTCATGTTTTGTACTATAGAATTGTAACTTTATTTTGTACTAGAGGCCCAGTGCACAAATTTGTGCATGGGTGGGGTCCCTTAGTCTGGCCGGCGATTGGACCAATTGGGGAGGCTGGCCAGGGAGAGGGGCCGCGGGAGGTTGGCTGTGGGAGCAGACCACCAGGAGGCAGCTCCTCTGTTGAGCGTCTGCTCCATGGTGGTCAGTGCACATCATAGCGAGCAGTTGAGCGGCCTTAGCATATAGTTAGCATATTATGCTTTGATTGGTTGAATGGATGACTGGACGACCAGACACTTACCATATTAGGCTTTTATTATGTAGTACTAGAGGCCCAGTGCACAAAATTTGTGCATGGGACTGTGTGTGTCCCTCAGCCCAGCCTGCACCGTCTCCAATCTGGGACCCTTTGAGGGTTGCCCGACTGCCCATGTAGGATCGGTGGGATCGGACCTACACAGGCAGTCGTACATCCCTCTCACAATCCAGGACTGCTGGCTTCCAACCGCTCTCCTGCCTGATTGCCCCTAACTGCTTCTGCCTGCCAGCCTGATCACCCCCTAACCATTCCCCTGCCAGCCTGATCGACGCCTGCTTCTTTTCTAGCCCGATTGTCCCTAACTGCCCTCCCCTGCTGGCCTGGTCGCCCTTAACTGTCCTCCCCTGCAGGCCTTGTTGTCCCCAATGCCCTCCCCTGCTGGCCTGGTGAACTCTAACTGCACTCCCTTGCCAGCCTGGTTGCCCCTGACTGCCCTCCCCCGCAGGCCTGGTCCCCCCCTCCCCCAACTGCTCTCCCCTGCATGCCTCGTCCTCCCCAACTGCCCTCTCCTGCCGGCCCGGTGACCCCTAATTGCCCTCTCCTCCCAGCCTGGTTGCCTCTAACTGCTCTCCCCTGCTGGCCTTGTTGCCCCCAACTGCCCTCCTCTGTAGGCCCAGTCACCCCAAACTGCCTTCCCCTGCAGGCCTGGTCTCCCAACAGCCCTCCCCGCAGGCCTGGGTCCCCCCAACTTTCTTCTCCTACAGACCTGATCGCCCCCAACTGCCCTCCTTTGTAGGCCTGGTCCCTCCAACTGCCCTCCCCTGCTGGCCATTTTCTGGCGGCCATCTTGCATGTTGGAGTGATGGTCAATTTGCATATCACCCTTTTATTAGATAGGATTTGTTCTTGCTAATTCTTCTGAAGTCTTTTCCTTACTGTTTTTATAATAGTTAGTCTTAAAATAATTTTTTGTCCTATAAGGACAATACTAATTTCTTACCAACACAAATTGTTTTTCTTTTTATACAACTCATGTGTGATTTTTATTTAGGGTTATGAACAAGGCTCAACCAGTCAAGAAAAGGCCTTATCTGCTCAGCATGCTGCTGTTATTAATCTTGCTGGAGTAGGAAGTTTTATGCAGTCACAGGCAGCTGGTTGGTATCTTCATGACTTTATATGTTGAGTTTACTATTTAATCTAGTTGGGATCTCACCTTTTTAAATTATTTTTCCTTCTCTTGCAAGCATTAAGTAGGAAAAAGTATAGGTATATTTACTTGTGAACTATTACATCAATTTGATAGCCCCCAGAGTTTTTTCCCACTGACAGTTGATATTTTTTCTCATTCTGGTATCTTGTGCTTGCATGAATTAAGATGTAATATCAGTAACATAACTTCTATAAGCCATTTTTTTTCATTTGTAAAAAAATGAGATTATACTAAATGACTGCTTACCACTTCCAACAGTAAATGGTGAACCAGTTATGGTGAACCATAATCTTTAATGAAGATTATTTTGTAAATTGAAAATAGTAATTACAGAATTTGAGGATTGAATGAGGTCATGTCAACATTTTGAATTATCATTGGTGCCTTTATAATCATATACAAGTAACTCCCAGTATCTGAATTTAGAATAAGCAAGGTCTTACATGTAGAGATTTAGAGCTAGAGAATTTTCTAATGGAAATTTAATTTTTATAATCATTTACCCCACAAGATATATATTTTCTAAAGTACTAGTATAATTTAGTGGAAAAAACTCCAGACTGAAAAATCGTAAAAATGGTCCATGCTCCAGACCTGCCTTTGAGTCATTCAAACCATCTACACCTGAAATTTCTTCCTTTGTACATTGAGAGGGTTAAACGATTATCGTGGTCCCGCTCAGCTCAAAAAGGAATAATGCACAGGCTCAGTTCACCATCTCTGTTGCTACTAGTATAGTCTGATATTCATTGCAGTATCTTTTGTTTAAAAGCACTTGTTTACTAGTTACGTCATTATGGTAGCTTAGATTTCTCCCACCCCCTTTCCTACTTTATTAGTTATATTTTAAAATAACATCCTGTATTTTACAGTTTGCAAGAAAGCTTTCTAAATAGAATAGCACTGTTATCAAATTTCAGTCAGATGCATGAAGGTATACAGTGCTTAGCACATGTGCACTTCTTTCCCCTTCTATGTCCAGGAGGTGCCCTCAACTAACAGGAGACTAAATTTATTCTGAAATGTCTGTGATTTGATACTGAAGAGTAATCATACTGATAACTTTTCTATTTCATTTTCTGTGTTGTCCTTTTCTAACCCTGGTAGCCTTCAAACTTTTGACTGGCCTGCTTTCCCCTTCTCCTCTCTGTAGTGTTGTCTCAGCTTGGCTCTGCCGAGAACAGACCTGAGCAAAGCCTTCCTCAGCAGAGATTCCAGCTCTCCTCTGCCTCTCAACAGCAGCAGCAACAGATACAAGTAATCCAGCAACTTCACTCTGATTACATTTTAGATACTCTGCTCCAAAAGTACCTCAAAAAACCTTAGTTTTATTTTATTGTCTTTTAAGACTACATAGTAATAGATATTTTAGCAAATTTTATTAAAGTCTGACATTTTAGCCAGCTTGGAGCACTGAATATATTTTGTACATTTAAGCCACACTTTTCTTGATTTAAAATCTTTCATGAAGTGCTGGTGGCACATTAACATCCATTTTTGTAGTTTGCATTGTATTTTGAAATAGACAGTTGTCAATGCCCATGGTTAACTTGTACTGCAGAAAAAGACAAGAATGCCAATGTTCCTATTAGTAAATGTCATACCTGTTTTAGAAAAATGCCATTCCATTATCTCAGGAAGTCAGCATATTATAGTTGACTATCTTTATGCAGGGTGGTTTATATTGGTATAAACTATCATACAACAAAATGGTAATTGAAGTTGCTGAGTTACTACAATATAGACTGGCAGGGCAAAGTAACATGTATTTTTGAAGTGTACCAAGAACCGTTTTAAAAGCCCTCAGCAGGCTTCTGTGCCACTGGTGCTGTTTGATTGTGCATTGTCTGAATGTGGTATAGTCCCCTTTTGTTATCTTAGTGCTCTCTCCCTTTCATTTTTGTTTTCATCACTCTCAGGAAAAGCACCTTTTTATACCTGCTTACATTTAATTGATTTCCCCCTCCCCCCCTTTTACAGCAGTTGCGATTCTTACAGCATCAAATGGCCATGGCAGCAGCAACAGCACAAACAGCTCAGCTACATCGTCAACGGCATACAGGCAGCCAGTCAAAAAGTAAAATGAAGAGAGGCACACCAACCACTCCAAAATTCTGAGTCTTGCATTTTTTTTTTTTAAAAACATAAGAACAATGAATCAAAAGGATTGAATTTCTACTTCATTTTTTTAAAAACAATCAGTATTTTACATTGTTTGATGTACAAACTTTATACAGAAGCACAACCCTATGATTTTTAAATAAAAGCAGGGAAATGCTTTAATTAACCATTAGGGTTCATTTGCTTAAGTCACTGCTTTTTCAAAACTGTTCCACTGTACATAAAACATGTAGAAGTGGCCTAAGAAATACTAGAAATGTCCTTCAGAAAAAAGTGGTTTGATATTTATTTAGTATGAAAGATTTGTGCACACTGTAATAAATACAGAATACAGTTTTTACAAATATGTTTAGAAAATGTAGTTATTTGGCTTTCATACTCTTAATTACTTCATCCATCAGTTTTTTTACTTCTTTGTGTCTTGTAACTGCTCGGCTCAGACAGTCCTGAAGTTTAGCTCCAGTCAGCCCACTTCCACCTGAAAAATTATTGTACCAAAACTTTAATATATGCTATTGTACTTTTAATGATCAACATCATGTCAAGTTATAGACCAAAGCTTTCAGTAATGTAAACCAGGGGTTATGGTTAAGATTGCCAAGTTACGTTTTAAGACCTCCAAGTGATTCCAGTGCATGCCATTAAGAACCACTGGTAAACAACATAAAAACATAAGGAATTTGAGGTAACAAACTGTCATTCTAAACTTGCTGCATTAGGTAAACGGTAAATATCCCATATTCCATTTGCCCCACTCCTATGTAAAGAAGTTCACATAGAGTTTTCATCCAAATATTTAGGACTGAAGTAGAAGGAACATGCCTGGTTTGTGAAGACAACATAGCTTGCCTTCTTCGTCCATTACTACTGTTAGGGTTCCAGTTGCCAGATGTTCCTCCTCTCCAGTAGGGTCCACTATGAGCAGAGTGCTATTTAAAAATTTTTTGAAGTGTAAATTATCAATCAATGAAACATTTTATTTTAGAAGAATATTTAAAACACAATTTTTATACATTTAACTTACTCATCAAAGACCGCAAAAGAGGTAGCAACTGGATGAGTTCTAATGTTCAAATAACGTTTCTTCTTTAAATTAACTTCTGCTAAAGCAGTTTCTTCATTTATAGTAACTTCAGGCAACTGTACTAGAAAGGCAAATATGTTAGTAAGTATCTCTAGTATAAGTAACAAATATGGCTTTTTCTAAATTCACTTTTGCCTGTTTAACTTTTCCAGAAGTAATCTTTTAGGAAAAAAAAAATCTTAGAACATTAAGATAAATAGAGTGTATATAAACATTTTTATTAATTTAGAAAGATTAAAATGAATGATGGCTCAAACATAACAAAAGCCTAAAAAGATGAGAAAGTTTAACAAAACAATATTCTGACACAAAAGGAGGAATATTGCCTTTTATTAAGATTGCTTACCATTTTTTAAAGCTGCCAACAAAGCAAATGTACAGGCATCCAAAATATTTCCATCATAGTCAAGGCAAATGAGATCACAGTATAGAACCCAAGCAAGCTAAAATAGAGTTTACACAAAGCAAATTAAAGCCTTCTGATGGGTAGAACATGGGATTTGCTTCAACTTATACACCACAGAACCCTTAAACAAGATAACCTTCAAGGCTCAAAAACTTATCAAAAGAAAAACCTTTACCTTTAAGAAATAAACCAAAAAAAGTGGATATGTTTGGTAAAAGCTGGCTTTTGACTACCAAGCTGACTAAGTGACAAACATTTCCATTCCTGTTGCTAAGTCAGATGAGGGAAATACTTTTGAGAGTCCCAAATGAAAATCAAAATATACTTTCCCAAAGAAACCTTAATACATCAAATGCTTGGTAGGGCATGGCTGGTGTTCCTCAGTGGTTAAGCGACAAACCAGGAGGTCACAGTTCGATCCTGGTCATGGCATATGCTAGGATTGCAGTCTCAAGCCCCAGTAGGGGGAATGCAGGAGGCAGCCGATCCATGATTCTCATCATTGATATTTCTATCTCTCCTCCTCCCTTTCTCTCTTAAAAAAAAAAAAAAAAAATCGTTTCCCTTTAAAAAAAAAATGCTTAGTAGGTTTTACAAGTAAATATGTAATCAAACAGAAAAATCCTATAGGTTCTAGTCAACTTAGTTCTAAGTTTTCAAATAGTTAGAATTTATAGTGTGGATTCACCTTAAACACATTAGCTAATCAGATACCAGTAATCTGCTATAAAGAAAAAAAAAAAAGAATGTTTGCTGTAAAAGGGGAAAAGAATTACCTCAGCTTAATGTAGCTCCAACTCAGGCAATAAATTAGTCAAAATTGGTTGTCTTTTTATGAACTACATAGTTACAGAATAAGACATGTTTTTGCTGAACTTCATCTAAAAATAAGACATCTGTATTGAAGGCTACTGTGGTTTTGTTAATTTCCCCGTCTACTCTCCACAAAACAATTAATAAAAGCTTATAGCTTCTCTATTATTCTTACCTTCCCTGGAGAAATGCATAAGTCCTCTTTCAGAATTATCTGTGAACTGAATGACAAAACAGTAAAGGAAAGGTCAAAACTATCTGAAAATGAATGATAGTAATACTTTATCCCGATTATCTTACTTTTCAATGACATCTGCAATGAACTGGCTAGCTACTTGGGCCTCTTCTCCAGGAGGTCCAGACCGAAATCTCGACGAACACAGAGGTGGTAGATCCACATTAGGAACTGAAAGAAACACTCTGCAACTATGAAATAAATTTCACTTCTGGTTTATGGAAGTGTTAAATGTAAATCCATTGCAAGGGGACTGTTGCTTTGGATAGCTTTTTCCAAGTGGAAAGGATTATAAGACATCAATTATATTCTTCTTAGTCTCTTTAAGACTATTAAGCTTGGATAAAATAATATCTGCATTTCTGACTTTTCACCACACAAATACATATTTTTTTAAAAAGCACTTAAGGTTTAAATCCTTCACAAGTTTTCTTCCTTTTGAAATACCTCAATCTGTTACAGTAGGTAGCCCCTCTACTAATACCCAACTGTTCTGCATTTTAAAAATATTGGTTCCTACCATAAAGAACAAATGGCCCAAGTCAAGAAAAACGATGGCATAGCGGGCCCTGGCCAGGTGTCTAAGTTGGTTAGAGCATCATGCCATGCACCAAAAGGTTGTGGGTTTGATTCCACAGTTAGGGCACATACCTAGCTTTCAAATTTGATACCAGGGTGGAGCATGCTGGAGGCAACCAAATGATGTTTCTCACATTTATGTTTCTCTCTCAAAAACATATCCTTGAGTGAGGATTAAAAAAAAAATCACAAAGTCTCCAATTACAGCCTTTTCCTAGGAGATTTTATTTTCTTGGTTAATGACATCTGAATGTATAAACAAAAATTGATTGAACAAGTTTGAAAAATTACAAAATTCTCTTATGCTATCCTTCCAATAGAAAACTTCAGGAATGTCTGCTTCATTCCTGTATATTTCTGATTATGAATAACTTTCTCAACTACTAGGACTTAACTACAATATTTGTATTAAATCTGTTAAAGCATTTCTATTAAAATTACAAAATTATAACTTACCAACATATCCTTTATCAGGGGCATCTGGTGGTGGTGCTGCAAATTCCTATAGAAGCAAACAAATGTTTCCAATCAAAGAAGCTACTTAATAATTGTGAAAAAAGCCTTAGTTATGGAAGGCTCTACCAAAGACCATATTAACTAGCTAACTACCACATCATGAGCGCATACTATGCTTAAGGAGTTGTGTCAGGGACTCTAATGGCACCAACACTCACTTTAGCTCTGCAGTAATGAGGCAGTACAGCATAGTTACACTACAGTGGTACTCATCAAAATTTAAAAATATTAATTGGATTTCTCTTCCATCCTCACTTGTACTAATTCAGTAGCTACGAATCTTTAACTTAAACCCCAATGTGATTCTGGCACAGCCAGATTTAGGAAATGATGGTAATAGATAAAGGAACTAAGCAAAAGCTCTGGAATCACCTTTCATATGTCAGACCCACACTTTTTGGCTGAAAGACTTTGCGTAAGTTACTTAACCTCTTACCATTCAATTTCCTCATCTGCAAAACGGGAAGTTAATGAGACCTACTTTTAGGGACTGTTAATGAGGGTCAAATGAGATAATGCCATTAAGTCCATAATAAAAAACTTGGCAGTTAGTGTTCAAATCTTACTGTTAGATATCACCCCAGCTTTTCCAAGGAAGAATGAGCTTATGTGAAGTAAGAGTGCAGTGTAGTCAGTTCTATTTATGAGCCTTATGTTCCTGACAAGTTACTGAACTCCATGTAAAACAGGAGACAGAAATTATACCTCAAAAACTGTTCTGAGGATTAAACTTGATTAATTTTGTAAAGTACCTAATTAAAAGGTGTCTGAAACATAACAGGTACACAGGACATGGTAGCTATTATTTCCTCAAGATTTTCTTTTGAACAATCTCAATTTTCTGCACATTTGCATGGATTAAATACCACCAATAGATAAAAGGATGTCACTAAAAATCTCTTAATCTCTCAAATTATACCCAAATTCTTAAAAACTTAAAGGTTGTCAAATTTTGAAAATTATTTGATTTCAAAACATTTGAAGAATACCCATAAATTATAACTGAGTCATTAAACTTGGGTCGTGTTATCTAATACTCAAAGATGAAAGCTCTTTGGAAATGAAAAATACTAAAAGCTGACAACCTGACTGCGTAGTCAACAGAATTACTAGTGTATATTACAATTTAATCAGTATCCTATATAATAAAACCCTAATATGCAAATTGACCAAACAACAGAACGACCAGTTGCTATGACGTACACTGACCGAATGGGACAGCTCCTGCATTGAGAGTCATTACCCCGCCCCCCCCCCCCCCAAGGAAAACAACCAGTGGTGACTTTGCGGGGGAGGGGAAGAGGGCAGGGCCAGTCAGCGGGTGGCGACAGGCCGCCAGCCAAGGCGGGTGCCAGCGAGGGCCCCCCCCCAATCGCCCTGCCCCCCAGTTGCCCCACAAATTGGTCCTGATCACTGGCCAGGCCTAGGGACCCTTCCCTATATATTGGGAACAGTCTCTTAGATTTAAAAATTAAAACTGGCAAGGCTACTCTAAGTAAAAAAACAGGATGATGCAGTGATGACATGCATGGACTCTGGCTTGCACATTTTGTGGTCAGCCCTGATTCTGACACAACTGTGTGACAAAGCCAATTAACTTCTCTCTGCTTCAGTTTTTCCACCCATAAGATGGGGAAAATGGTACTACTGCCTCAGAAGGATCATGTTATGTACTACTTTCCATAATCAGGGCAAAAAAAATGTAGCTGCCCATACAATAGCAAGATGCCTTTCACCTGTATGAAAAGTATGGTCACTGGTGCGTGCATGCAGTGTTCCAGATTGTGAGAGGGCCACTAGTATGAAGATAATCTGGTAACTCATCTTAGTAAGACATATATTAAACCTACCGCTTTAATTCCACAAATGACTGCAGTATTTCCCAGCTTCACTAGAGCAGAACCATCTGCAGTACTAACAGAACCTGAAAAGACAAATAATTAAACAAAACGAAAGGGTCCATAAAAAGTGTTTTTGTTTTCTACATGATTTTATATTGCTATGTAAGCCAGTTGCTTATGAAATTTATTACTAGCTCAAGTTTTTTAAAAGTGGTGTAACTACTTAAAACTACTCTTTTAAGAATTATTCACCTGTCCTTGAATTTGAGTCAATCATTTTTTCATTCAGGCACAGCAGTGAACAGATAAAAAAAAAAAAATCTCTTTACACAAAATCACTGAAATCCCTTAAACATGGTAGAATTTGGCCAAAATACTGGTTAAGTGGATGAGAGGCTAAAATTTGGGAATGCCATAAAGGTAAAATTGGAAAATTCCATATTTGCAACAGCAGGTTTAACTAGTTTAAAACATAATGGATCCATGTCTTGGAGGTATGGAAGGGACAAGGGAAAAGCTCTTTATAGTTACTTTAAAATTGTAAATAATGAGCATACAAATTGAGAGCATATAAAATGAGTTTTAAACTACAAATAAAAATTGTTTACTAGTATTAAAAAAAACAAGGAAAATTATATTTTCAAAACTGAAGCAACTTCAACATTCTTATTTTAGAACTCAAAATATTCTCACCTATGTTAACAGTTGTGGTTCTGAATTCACCAAGTTCTCTTCCATCAGGACGGCAGTTCTCTTTCTAAATAAATTTATATGAAAGTAAAGCACATCTATGTGTATATTTTATACAGAACCAAGGAAAACATTAAACCTTGTTAGTTGAAATTACTTTTGAATTTTTTTATATAACTGACATAACAATTGTTTCAGTTGTACAATGTAACAATGTTCAATATTTGTATGAAATTGTCTTTAAAGCATATGACATCTACATAACCCCTTTTACTCACCAAAAATCTCCTGTAATACTCCAGAGGTTCCACAGTTCTGAAACATATTAAAAATATATGTGAAGTAATGAATCTTAACATAAACCCAGAAACTGGCAAATATCTTAAAAGTGTAGTGAGGCAGAATAAGTCTCCACAACATGTAAGTTTCCTTCATAAATTCTGATGTGTATGTTGCCACATATAACTGTTTATAAAAAAGTAGATACTCTTGCTGTAGCAATCACAGTTATTAACTGCAGTCCTTAACTCTGCCTTAAACAATTACAGTATTGGAGCCCAAAGCCCTTGGGCATCTTTAAGAGGATTAATTCAGGTGTTACTATCACTCTCTCTCTCTCTCTCTCTGAAGAAGGGATTCTTAGCGAGAACGAAAAAAAAGTTACATCTTTATTTTTACTATCCAGTAACTGAATTTAGTATATTCTTCAATTATGACTGTGGGCAATAAACTATTATATTAGCTGTACCTGCGACTTTAACAACCACAGACACTGAAAGTTTTCATTTTTTTTTAATAGTTTGTCGAAGGTATGTGTACTAATCGTTATTTCCTAATTACAGGAGTTATAGAATCCCCACTAGATCTTGCTTAAGAAAGTTAACTTTAAAAGCAGTTTTATGTCCAACACTATATCATACACTTGAGATTTTATACAAATTGGTAACTGTTTCGATAAAATCGGTTTCCTTTGGAATCCTATTTATATGCTTAAAAACTTGACTCTAAGAATGAAAATCTATTGGTTTCACCAGAGTGGAACACACACCCAAAAAGGCCTATTTAAAAAACTGCCAAACAAGGCACAGTCCTTTTAGAAATAAATTACTGAAGGAGAATGGAGTGGCATGTGGTTCTGATAAAACACTTGCCCACAACTCGTGCATGTGCCCTAACCAAGAATCGAACCTTGACATCCGGGTTCAAAGGTCGATGCTCAATCACTGAGCCACGCCAGCTGGGCCTGATGCAACACTACAAACATACAACTGTGTCTCCTGGGGCTGCACATCCACTACCAAGCTACAGTGCTCCTGATACCCTTGAAATTAATCTAGTTATTAATAACCGGAAAGGAACAAAGGGAAAGCCAAGTACCCCACTTCAAGCACCCAATGAGCAAGAGGCTACCCCACTTCCACCGATAACACTCCCAGCGGGTAGTGAACTCATACATACACACACACCCCCTTCCACCTTCCGTCTCACTGGCGGGAAGGAGCCCTCTTTTCTTTTCCTACGACCACCTCCAGGTCCTCCGGCCCCGTGGCCGGCTTCCGCGGGGATAAGTGGGGTGGCCTCCAGGTGAGAAAACCCCAGCTAACGGTTAAGGGAAGCCACCATCTGCCAGGGAACAAACTTGTGCACGCCAGCCGCCAACACTCACTTGAACCCAGCCGCCATCTTCTCTCGAGCCTGCGCCTGAGCCTGCTCCTGCGCCTGCGCGGGAGCGACTTCGGCCTCCAGGACGCGCGCCTGCTCCTCCTCCACACTTTAAAACTAGGAACCGAGTGCTCTTTTCCGGTATAGGGAGACGCAGAAGGTGCAACTAGGGTGGTTATTGACCCGCCTTAGTTTCCACCGTCTCTTGCTAGAAGCCTCTTTCGGTTTCTTTGCCTTCTACAGATTTTGACGAATCTGCTATTAGATAAGTGATGAGCGTCTCTTTAGAAACAGTCGGGTAGTTCAAGAGTTTGAGAGAAAACAATTGATAGCAAATAATACTGTACTGAGTGTGAAGCATTACTGCAAAATTTCTACGCCCTTCCCGCCTCTGTCATTCTCCAGGACCTAGGTAAAGAGCTCCCAGCTGGAGCACCGGAGATTACGTAAATTTCCCGCGGTTACACTTTGCAAGTTCCCGGGCGGGCTTCACAGGAGTTGCTGGTTTTGTAGGCTGTGTCGTGATCGTGGCTCAAGGCTTCCCCCTTCCTTCTGGATAGGTTGCCAGAAAATAAAGTACAGCCAATTAAATTTGAATGTCAGATAAAGTAATTTCCTACTATGATTACGTTTCCAGTGGTGTGTGTTAGTGGTTATTACCAAGGGCTGGGGAGCCGGGAAGGTTTTAGAAATGATGGTGATGGTTGCAGAAAATTGTTAATTTAATTAATGCCACTGTATTGTACATTTAAAATGGTTAAAATATTTTAAAAATCACCGTTTTAAAAAATTATATGACATACCAAAACTTTTAAATGGGTGGGTTATATGGTTTTGCAATTATATTTTAATAAGGTTGTTAATAAAATAATTTATGTTGTTTATCTGAAATTCAAATTAAGTGGACAGCCTGTGTTTTTACTTGCGAATTCTGGCAACCCTACGTTGAAACAAGGCGCCTGGCACACAACTATTACGTTTTCTTCGCCTCGCCGCGCGAGGGCGCTGTGGGCGGCAGGTGCCCGGCGCCGCGGCCTCTCTGCGGGCGGGAGGCGGGGCTGTGCCTCCGGCTTCCGCGTGCGTGTGTGGGTGCCGGAGAGTGCGGCTGCAGTCGGTGTTTGGAGAATGGCTTCACTCTCGCTGCAGCTGGTGGTGCTCGGCGTGGCGCTCGGCGTGGCGCTGGCGGCCGCAGCCCTAATACTGGTGAGAAGAGGGGTTGGGGACTAACGTGGGCCTGGGTTCATTGCTCTTCTGCAGACAAGGCCCAGGCATTCTCTCCTCGCTGCCGGCTCTTCTGTATCCTCTTTCATCACGCTTATCCCCAACCTTTATCCCAGAATTCCTCTTCTGAATTTCACGTCCCCTTTCTTCCTTGTTTATTTTTACTTTGGAGCTCTATGTCCCTACGTACTCAGAGCCTTATACATTTGTTCACTTGGAGACGTGCCCACCCACTCCTCACTAGCCCCCTTGTCCCCGGACCCTTTGTCCATCCCGACCTCTCCAAGACCCTCCTGGGACTGTATCCTCTCCATCTTGCCCCGCCGGGGAGGTCTTAAGCCCCTAGGTGAGTGCTCTCTAGTCTCCTTTTTCCTTATGTGGTTAAGCAAATAGCGGTCACAGAGCACTAACAGGAGCCATCTATTACAGATTGAAATTAGTGGATCAAAAAGACCCACTAGGAACACAGGAACACCAAGATAGGCAAGGCCTGATGTTAACATCTGTTTGGGAATCGTTGTCCCAGAATTAAACACCCTAAATTTGCTGCCTCGAAATGATGCAGTACAGTAAGATTCAAACTCACATATATATATATTTTTGCCATTATTTTGGAAACAGATTGTAAATACTTGCTGATCCATAAGTAGTAGAAAGTATGCCAAGTAAACTTTCTCCCATATGATTTGGAATGAGCCTGCTCTCTAGTTAGTTAATGGAGAGGTTTCAGCTTCCTTGACATTCAGATTAGCAGCCAGGAAGGTCTCTGTCATCTTGCCAGAAAGTCTGTAAACTCACAGCTTAGAAACAGTTTAGCTAGAGCAGTGGTCGGCAAACTGCGGCTCGCGAGCCACATGCGGTTCTTTGGCCCCTTGAGTGTGGCTCTTCCATAAAATACCACGGCCTGGGCAAGTCTATTTTGAAGAAGTGGCGTTAGAAGAAGTTTAAGTTTAAAAAAGTTGGCTCTCAAAAGAAATTTCAATCGTTGTACTGTTGATTGGGGTGATTTGTGTCTGAGTGAGAGAGGAGTCCTCGCCTTTTCTTAGTGATATATGGAGATTTCGGATTTTTTTCAGGGTTTTGAGCAGGTCAGGTTGTGGGCAGGTTAGGGTTTGACGAAAATCCTAAATTGATCTGCCTCATACTGAATCTGTTACAGATTTACATGTGTACATTACGAGTTTGTACTAGAACTAGTTGACCCCACAGCTTGAAGTGATTGTAAGAGCTACCATTTATTGAATACTTACAACATATTGTAAGTATTCAATAAATTTGATCTTAGAACAACACTGACAAATACTAGCTTTATTTGACTGGTGAAGAAACTGAGGTTAAAGAGCGCATATGCACAAATGTCACACTGCTCCTGGAACTTAGTTTTTTAAAATGCCAGACAGAGCGTGTAATTATTACCAAAAACCCCCATAAATCTTGTTTTATCTATCTATATATAGCTAAGTGACCAACCATATGTCCGCCCAACCGACAGCCGATACATATGACGCCCACTGGCAATTGAAAAGTAAATGTTGACTTGCACATGCGCGATACCTATAAAGCTCTTTCTTCTAATTAATTTCCTTTCAATGTGCATGAATCCATGCACTGGGCCACTAATGTTATATTTATCTCCATTCTCCATACATACTTTCTCCCCACCCACTTCCTTCTGGATTATTTTGAAGCAAATCCAAGACATAATATTTTACCTGTAAAGCCTTAGCATTTATCTAAAAAGATAGGACCCCTTTGAAAATATAATGGCAGTAGGATTCTCACAAATTATTTTTTACATTAACCATTATTTAGTGGTTTTAAATACCCTATCAGTTCCAATGCTTGATGTATGTCTTAGAATAGTCAGTTTTTTCCAGTCACATTCACACATACTTAGCACTTCATTGATATGTCTGAAGTCTTTTGATCTATAACAATTTCTCTTCCCTTTTTTCCCCCTTTAATAAGTGGTCATTTTTTCTGTAGAATTTTTCACAGTTTGCATTTTACTGACTGAACTCATTTTGGTGCCTTTTAATATCTAGCTCTGTCTCCTGAATTTCTTGTAAACTAGTAGTTACATCTAGAGACTTATGAAATGTTTGTTTGACTTTTTTAATCAAGAAAAGTGTGTGAGTGATGCTGAATACTTCCTCTTCTATAACATCAAGAGATTTATAATGCGTGATTTCTGTGGTGTTAAGATGTTGTTAGTCTGACCCACCAGTTATAAAATTTGTCACTTACCTAAAGGTTTTAGCATTGATGATCACTACCTAAA
Organism: Plecotus auritus; assembly: GCF_963455305.1. Taxonomy (NCBI): domain Eukaryota; kingdom Metazoa; phylum Chordata; class Mammalia; order Chiroptera; family Vespertilionidae; genus Plecotus; species Plecotus auritus. The sequence continues at coordinate 111,032,905 of NC_137772.1, forward strand.
TATATTATCTCACTGGGAATATACCTAAATTCATTATTTCACTGGCAAAAGTAGAATATTCTAATTTATCATTCCTTCGTATATTACCTAGAAACCAATAATGAAAAATAATTTAATCCTCAGCTACCAGTTAACCTGAAATACTGTTCATATATACAAGGTAAGATAAAAAGCAAGTTTTCAAAATAATGTCATAGTTCCCTGGCATCTTAACAAAGATGACCAATTAATTTTTTATTTTTAGTGTTATGAATCCATGATTTAAAATATTTTTTATTTGTTTCAATGGATTTACAGCAATTTGATGCTCAAATACTCCCATCATAAGGCAATGAGAGCCCCTCAAGTTGGCTACTTTGACCTTTTTTGCATCGTCCTCATTATCATTGATGTGCTATTCCACCATTGCCCATTTCCTGCCCCAACTTGAACCAGACATTCCTCTTAGGACACTGGTTGCTTCTAGTGGGAGATGGAATTTACAAAATACAATCTGGATACCAGAGGTGCAGAGCAATAACTTGAACCCACTAGTCTGGATACTGTCCATGCTTACACCAATCACAAGCATATGCAATTTCAGTGTGTACCCAATGGAACATTATAAATGATTGTCAAATTACAAATGAGTAATATATAGATTGATTGTTTAGAAACAGAAGGTGTGCCAATAGAAGTAGTATTCCAAAGAATAGCTATTTCAAAGCTAGCTCCTAATCATATGTGTAAGGGAGCTATCTACACTAATAAAAGAGAAAGATGGAAATTGACCATACTTTTGCGACGCCCACCAGCCAGTCAGGAGTGAGTATGCAAATTAACCCAACAAAAATGGTGGGTTAATTTGTATACACAGGCACCGAGTGGCCGGGGCGGGATGCTTGCATCGTCACCATGGCAATGACACAGGCGTTCCACACTGCCCCAGCTGCTCCAGGCCTCTGGGCAGCATGGGAAGGTGGAAACGCAGCTCCGGCCGGAGCGAAGCGGTGCCAGCAGCCTGTGGAAGGAAGGCCCATTCTTGCACGAGTCTTCATGCATCGGGCTATAATATTAATAGTGCATGGCACCTACCAATATTTGATACATATTCTACAAGTTTGATACTTTACTCCAGAAAATACTGTATTTTGAATTGAAATATGGGGGTAAGTGCCAAGAATTCTTAAGCATTATTAGTCCCCACTATGGGGATTGGGAGAATCTTTTCTTCATACCCTGGGTCAATCTGGTCCTGGATGGGAGGTCTGCCTTCATCCCACATGTTCCAGTTGTTATATGAACTTGTCCTCTGTCACACATAGGCTCCAAGTAGGGATGGAACCTCACTATATGTGTGTCCAGGATTGGGGGTTTGGCACATCTAAGAATGGATTGTACTTCTGTAATTTGTTCCCTATTAGATCTAGGATGACAGAACCCTAGGGAATGACAAGTGGGAAGAGACAGTCTCTCTTAAGACATTAATACATTACATTGTTCTTAAGACTGCTTTGAATTTTGGAGTCACCTCCATACCATTGTTAATGGACTGAAAACTGAGAATAAATATTCCCACCGAGGGGGGGGAAATTACATAAATGATACAGCGTTTGAACATAACAAATGTAATAAAGGTGAACCTAACAATTTCTTTTTAACATATCTGCTTTTAGATTTCCTTTGTTGCATTTGTAACTGCTACAGAAATGCCACCTCTTCATAGACATGAAGAAGAGAAGTTCTTCTTAAATGCTAGAGGACAGAAGGAAACTCTACCCAGCATAAGGGACTCACCTACTAAACAGCTTTCTATTGTTGTGCCTTCATACAATGAAGAAAAGCGGTGTAAGCCCTTTTTGATTTTCTGGTAAGGGATGATTTGGGAAGAAAGGGAAATTTATAGTATTGCATTTTACTGCCTTTCCCAGAACATTAGTAGATATGGGCTGTGGTGAGTATCTAATTAGTTGGTAGTTGCAGCTCAGAAGAGGAAAAGAGAATATTAGCTATGAGGCTATGAGCAGCAGCATAAAATAGTGAGACTGAAGTGGACTTGAGGAGTAATGAGCAAGATGTGAACAGCGGACAGGTGTTCCAAATGTAAATGGTTAGTGCAGGAAGGACCCAGAGTAGCTTCTTAGATTATATGGATTTTTTCCAAAAGTAAGCTCTGAGTGTGTTAGAACTTGATAAATCATTTTGCTAGAGTTACTTCTCACCAACACCAGTGAGGTGTTCCCAGACCACCCCCTGAGTCAGTGGAGAAGGACTATTCCCCACCTTGATCTTTGTCTTCTCATATACACTGAGTGGCCAGATTATTATGATCTCTGAACGCATAATAATCTGGCCACTCAGTGTATATCCTATATAATCCTATATAATAAAAGGCTAATATGCGAATTGTCCCCTCGACCAGCAGGCAGTCCGGCCAACCGCCCATGTCCCCTCCCCCTGGCCAGGCTGGCTACACCCAACCCATGCACGAATTCATGCACCGGGCCTCTAATATATATATTTACACTGAGTGGCCAGATTATTTGTGTTCAGAGATCAGTGTAAATGAATTTGTACAAGAGACCATGATTGCAGTGTGAAAAGCCAATTTATTAAAGCATGCACCTTTATTGAAAAAGCAAAGCAAGCAAACCTATACATCTGGCTCATGAAGCACAGACGGGCTCTCAACTAATCTGAAGAGCAGTTTGGATGGGGGTCCGAGGTATTATATACCCTCCTTTCTATAAGTTTCAAAATTCCTTTACTGAATATTTTGATACAGATTAATTTGCAAGATTCCCCCCCTTTTTTTAATTGATTTCAGAGAGGAAGGGAGAGGGATATAGAGAGAGAAACATCAATGATGAGAGAGAATCATTGATCCACTGCCTCCTGCATGCCCCCTACTGGAGATCAAGCCCACAACCTGGGCATCTGCCCTTGACTGAAAATGAACCCAGGACCCTTCAGTCCACAGGCCAACCACTCTATCCACTGAGCCAAACCAGCTAGGGTTCAAGGTCCCTTTTTTGTACTTTGGTGTGGCCCTCCCAGAAATCATGAAAAACACCTGGCAACTTTACCTTGCCAAGCCTTGAGACTGCTGGCTTCTCTGCTTAGGGAGTAAAAGTACCCTTTTTTCCTATCCCCTTTTTCCCTCCTTTTCTGAATTCTCTCATTGAGGTTTTTAACCATTTGCTCTCAAGTGTCCTTGGCTGGGGAAGATAAAGGTTTGTTAGTTACAAGCTGGCTGCAGATTGCCCACACTGTTTGGCCTTGATTTAACTTTCCTATCTCAGTTTCCCTATTCCTTCTGCCCTGGAATCCTGTAACAACTAGAGGCCCGGTGCACGAAATTCGTGCACTGGGATGGGGGGGTGTCCCTCAGCCCAACCTGCACCCTCTCCAATCTGGGACCCCTCAGCGGATGTCCAACTGCCTGTTTAGGCCCGATTCCACAATCAGTCAGACATCCCTTTCACAATCCAGGACTGCTAGCTCCCAGCTGCTCGCCTGCCTGCCTGATTGCCCCTAACCACTTCTGCCTGCCAGCCTGATCACCTCCTAATCACTCCCCTGCCAGCCTGATTGACGCCTAACTGCTCCCCTGCCAGCCCAATTGTCCCCAACTGCCCTCCTCTGAGAACCCAGTCACCCCCAAATGCACTCCCCTGCATATTCCCTCTTTATTAGATAGGGCTTTTTCTTTAACATATTGGACAGCCCTAACTGGTTTGGCTCAGTGGATGGAGCATTGGCCTGCAGACTCAAGGGTCCCAGGTTTGATTCCAGTCAAGGGCATGTACCTTGGTTGGGGGCACATACCCAGTGGGGAGTGTGCAGGAGGCAGATGATTGATGTTTCTCTCTCATAGATGTTTCTAGCTCTCTATCCCTTTCCCTTCCTCTCTGTAAAAAATCAATAAAATATATTTTTTAAAAAAAGAAACATTTAAGATTCCTCCATATCTGCCTGGCTGGTGTGACTCAGTGGTTGAGACCCCAGGCTGCCGCAGCTGGGAGGGAATCGCACCGTGGGGGTGTGGCACCCCTGCCAGGCTGATACCCTAGCCCAGGATGCTGGCGCTGGCAGGGGATCGCACAATGGGGGTGTGGCAAGACCCCAGCCCAGGCTGCTGGCGCTGGCAGGGGATCGCACCATGGGGGTGTGGCGCCCCTGCCAGGCTGAGACCCCAGCCCAGGCTGCTGGCGCTGGCAGGGGATTGTGCCGTGGGGGAGCGGAGAGACCCCAGCCCAGGCTGCCGGCGCTGGCAGGGGATTGTGCTGTGGGGAGTGAATTTGCTTTTGTTTTTTATAAAGGGTCAGGAGGGCCTCTGTGCAGCATTCTGCCAGGCCACTTACTCTGCAGGCTGTTAGCAGCAGCCCTCCCTGAGACTGGGGGAATCCGGCAGGCCTGAGAGGACTGGGTGCCGCCATCTTGTGGCTATGGGGGTGGCCATTTTGTTGTGGAGTGATGGCTAATTTGCATATTACTCTTTTATTATATAGGATTTCAAAAGCAATTTTTAATGTACCTTTTTTTTTTTTAAGTGCCTATAATGATGGATGAAGCTCTGGGCTATCTAGAAGAGAGACAGGTATCATGTTTTCTCTTTTAATATAATGTCTCCAATTAAAACTATACCAGGTTACCAACTTGTGGATCCCAGGTGAGATCCACTGTGAAAGGCAATGTTGGTTCTGCTTGGGCCATCATTATCACTGGCCCCTGTTCTCAGCTTGTTGCTAGACAACCCCAGCACGTAGGTCACTACTTCCAGAGGCAGGTAGGCGACCTGAAAGCAAGCTGCAAAGCTGACATTTCCCTTATGTACCCACCTACCTATGTTTATCTTCTCTTGCCTGATTTTTTACATAAAATTGAGTGATAGAGTATCTGCAGACTTTGTATGATAGCACAATGCTGCTTTCACTTCTGTGATGTTTTAATAAATTAATTTGAAAGACACAATTAAGGTGAAATTATTTTGTATTTCTTTATTATTCTTAAGAGTCCCCCCTCATTTATTTTCCTCTTTTTTCCTGCTAAAGAAAAGAAAGGTAATATGTGCCACTGTTTTATAGCATCAGCTACTGTTGCAATCTCCTTGAAGAGTTTAAGAAAATAAGTAAGCTTTGTGGCTGAATTTTTTTAAAGAAAATTCCTTGTTTTGATTTACTTTAGGTTTTTGTGTGTGTGTGTGGAAAGGGAAGATAGAAGAGTCATCAAAAGAGAGGAGCTCGTATTATCTACTCTATAATACGAGATCCTCGCTTTTGATTACTCTTAAATTTAATTTAAAAGAGAAAGATAATTGAGGTCTTATTGTAGGTGAGGCTACTATCTCTTCTATTACATGTAATCTTTTTTTTTAAATATATATTTTTTTAAAATATATTTTATTGATATTTCACAGAGAGGAAGGGAGAGGGATAGAGAGCCAGAAACATCGATGAGAGAGAAACATCGATCAGCTGCCTCCTGCACACCTCCCACTGGGGATGTGCCCGCAACCAAGGTACATGCCCTTGACCGGAATCGAACCTGGGACCTTTCAGTCCGCAGGCCGACGCTCTATCCACTGAGCCAAACCGGTTTCGGCTATTACATGTAATCTTTACACCAGCCACATAGACTAGTTTTTTGTTGTTGTTGCTTTTAATGAGAAAATGGGCCAAAAATGTTAACTTGCCTAAGGTTGTAAGGCTAAGAAGTGCATCCAGATTGGAATCTACACTCTCTGACTTCAAACCTCTTGGGCTTTTTTCTCATACACCTTGTAGCATCTTACAGATGTACTCAGCACCACAAGAACCTGGCTCCTTCACTGACGTGTGACAGGAAGAGCAGGATGCTCACAGAGACTTAGTATCCAACCTCTACTCCTACCGAGGGTCTCTCCTGTTTGTTCTGGCCTTTTTATTTTATGTGGTTTATTCACTACTTTATATACATGTTAACACTACAACAATTATTTTTAAAATTTTTTTAGAGTTCTTTATGGCAGTTATGCCAAATTGTGGTATGTTATTTTTGCTTCTTACAGAAACAAGATCCTACTTTTACTTATGAGGTGATAGTAGTTGATGATGGCAGCAAAGACCAGACTTCGAAGGTAAGTAAACTTGCTTTTAGAATTGCCAGTAGCTAGAAAATATGGAATAATTTAGCAGGTGTAAAATCTTAGTTTTGCTCATCAGAGAACCCTCAAGTTTTGCTAAATACTTTCCATTTCTATAGTATGGGTAGTAGAAGAAGCAGAGATTTTATTTATTTATTTTTTATTTTATTTTTTATTTTTTTTAAATAAATCTTTATTCAGATTATTACAATTATTTCTCCTTTTTCCCCCCATAGCTCCCCTCCACCCAGTTCCCACCCCACCTTCTGCCCTTACCTCCCCCACACTGTCCTCATCCATAGGTGTATGATTTTTGTCCAGTCTCTTCATGAACCCCCCACCCCCTTTTCCCCTGAGAATTATCAGTCCACTCCCTTTCTATGCCCCTGATTCTATTATATTCACTAGATTATTCTGTTCCTCAGGTTTTTAATTCACTTGATTTTTAGGTTCAGTTGTTGATAGATATGTATTTGTTGTTCATAATTTTTCTCTTTACTTTTTTCTTCTTCCTCTTCTTTAAGAATACCTTTCAGCATTTCATATAATACTGGTTTGGTGGTGATGAACTCCTTCAGCTTTTTCTTATCTGTGAAGTTCTTTATCTGCCCTTCAATTCTGAATGATAGCTTTGCTGGGTAGAGTAATCTTGGTTGTAGGTTCTTGCTATTCATCACATTGAAAATTTCTTGCCACTCCCGTCTGGCCTGCATAGTTTCTGTTGAGACATCAGCTGACAGTCGTATGGGTGTTCCCTTATAGGTAACTAACTGTTTTTCTCTTGCTGCTTTTTTTTTTTTTTTTTTTAATTTAAAAAATATTTTTATTGATTTCATAGAGGATGAGAGAGGGAGAGAGAAATAGAAACATCAATGATGAGAGAGACTCATTGATTAGCTGCCTCCTGCACACCCCCTCCTAGGGATCCAGCCCACAATCCATACCCTAACTGAGAATCCAACTATGACCTCCTGGTTCATAAGTCAACACTCAACCACTGAACCATCCTAGCTGGGCTAAATAATTTTCTTACTTATATGTTTTCATTGATTTTATTTTTTTATTATTTTTTTTCTTTTATTTTTTTTATTTATTTTTTTAATTTAATAAATTTTTATTGTTCAGATTATTACAATTGTTCCTCTTTTTTCCCCCCATAGCTGCCCTCCACTGGGTTCCCACCCCACCCTCTGCCCTTACCTCCCCCCCACTGTCCTCATCCATAGGTGTATGATTTTTGTCCATTCTCTTCCTGAACCCCCCATACCCCTTTCCCCCTGAGAATTATCAGTCCACTCCCTTTCTATGCCCCTGATTCTATTATATTCACCAGATTATTCTGCTCCTCAGGTTTTTAATTCACTTTTTTTAGGTTCGCTTGTTGATAGATATGTATTTGTTGTTCATAATTTTTCTCTTTACTTTTTTCTTCTTCCTCTTCTTTAAGAATACCTTTCAGCATTTCATATAATACTGGTTTGGTGGTGATGAACTCCTTCAGCTTTTTCTTATCTGTGAAGCTCTTTATCTGCCCTTCAATTCTGAATGATAGCTTTGCTGGGTAGAGTAATCTTGGTTGTAGGTTCTTGCTATTCATCACATTGAAAATTTCTTGCCACTCCCATCTGGCCTGCATAGTTTCTGTTGATAAGTCAGCTGACAGTCGTATGGGTGCTCCCTTGTAGGTAATTAACTGTTTTTCTCTTGCTGCTTTTAATATTCTCTCTTTGTCTTTTGCTCTTGGCATTTTAATTATGATGTGTCTTGGTGTGGTCCTCTTTGGATTCCTTTTGTTTGGGGTTCTGTGGGCTTCCTGGACTTGTAAGTCTATTTCTTTCACCAGGTGGGGGAAGTTTTCAGTCATTATTTCTTCAAATAGGTTTTCAGTATCTTGCTCTCTCTCTTCTTCTGGCACCCCCATAATTCTGATGTTGGTACGCTTGAAGTTGTCCCAGAGTCTTCTTACATTATCTTCAACTTTTTGGATTTTTTTTTTTGCTTTTTGCTTTTTCGGTTGAGTGTTTTTTGCTTCTTTGTATTTCAATTCTTTGACTTGATTCTTGTGTTCCTCTATTCTGTTTCTGGGTCTCTGTATAATATTTTTTATTTCAGTCAGTGTATGTTTAATTTCTAGTTGGTCCTTTTTCATATCTTCGAGGGTCTCGTTATATTTATCGGCCTTTTCTAGGATATTCTTAAAAAGCCTTATAACCGTGGTTTTGAATTCTATATCCAGTCGTTTGTTTTCCTCCATTTCTTTCGTTTGTGATCTGATTCTTTGACCCCGCATTTTCACTGATTCCCTGAGTTGGTAAGGTAGATATTTGTGCTAGGTTTCCAATATGGCCCAGTGGGTCTGCTTCCCCAGTTAACCTGAGGTGGACACTCTTGGTGCACCCCTTTGTGGACTGTGTGTATAGCCTTGTTGTAATTAAGTCTTGATTGTTGTTGGTATCACTGGGAAGAATTGACTTCCAGGCCAGTTGGCTGTAAGGATCAGCTGTGTCTATGCTGGGAGAAGTTCGGTGCTGGAGACAGCCTTATAGGATTAGACTTGCCAAATTGCAATAGCCTCTGTGCTCAGCTTGGATGGGGTGGAGTCTCAGTTTTGGCTTCCCGTCAGCCTTGCCCTTGCACGCACGTGCACACCTTCAGACCTCTGCCTTCCTGGCTCCCGAGTCTCCGCCCGAGAGTCCAGACTCCCCCCACAAGAGCGTGGGTCCCCAGGGGCTCGCCTGGAACTGGGGTTCAGTGCAGTCAGAACTGGGGCTCAGTACAGTCAGGAGCCTCTGACTCCCTTCCACTAGGGAAAGCCTGTGGCAACCTCCGCAGCCTTTGTGCACACTGGCACGCGCGCGCCTTCAGACCTCCGCCTTCCCTGGCTTTCGAGTCTCCGCCCGAGAGTCCAGACTCCCCCCACAAGAGCGTGGGTCCCCAGGGGCTCGCCTGGAACCAGGGTTCAGTGCAGTCAGAACTGGGGCCCAGTGCAGTCAGGAGCCTCCGACTCCCTTCCACTAGGGAAAGCCTGTGACAACCTCCGCAGCCTTTGTGCGCACTGGAACGTGCGCGCTTTCAGTCCTCTGCCTTCCCTGGCTCCCCAGTCTCCGCCCGAGAGTCCAGACTCCCCCCGTAAGAGCGTGGGTCCCCAGGGGCTCGCCCGGAACTGGGGTTCAGTGCAGTCAGAACCGGGGTTCAGTGCGTCGGGGGCTTCCCCCTTTCGCCAGAGAAAGTCAGCCAGGCTCTCAGCCACCCTTCCTCTCTGCGCGCACAAAGACCCTTTGCCGTACCTCCAATTCTCTGTGAGCTTTTCTCCTTTCTTCTAGTTGTAGAATTTTCACTCAGCCAGCTTTCCTGTGGTTCTGGATGGTGTCCGTTCTGTCTTTTAGTTGTAGTTTTGAAATTGTTGTGCGAGGCAGCAGTTTAGGTGCTTACCTATGCCGCCATCTTGGTTTCTCTCTCCAGAGATTTTATTTATGTATATCTACTATTCCACTATTTCATAAAACCAGGGAAGCTTTGAAGATCACCAAATGGGAGAGAACATGCACAACAATGGTTCACCTTGGCCTCTGGGGAACCCTCTTTGCCTGTCAATTTATGGTGCCTCTTTTCTTAAGCATGATTCTGTTCTTTATGCCGCACCTTGCCTGACAGATTCTAATGCAGTCATTTAAATAGGAAGATGCCTTCATATCCCCACTGGGTATCAGATATGTCCTTTGTCATACCCCTATCTAGATTTACCCATAGGAGGTAACAGTGTCTTTGAGTATTATCCCCTCTCATTCCTCCATTCTTAGACCTGTAGCTGCCAGGCCCAGGTCCACCTAGTTTTGCAGTAGGACATTTATTAAATCTTGCCAGTGATCCTGATAAATTACTCTTCAAATATCTAAGTGTTTTTATTATTAACTAGAGGCCTGGTGCACAAAAATTCGTGCACTCGGTACATGGGGCGGCGGGGGGGTCCCTCAGCCCGGCTTGTGCCCTCTCACAGTCCGGGACCCCTCGGTCCCTAGACCTGGCCTGAGATCAGGGCCTATCGGGGCTTTCCTTCCCTGGGCTGTGGGCACCTGGCCCCACCCCCGCAGCTGCCACTGCTTGCCATCTGTGCAGCGCTGCCCCCCTTCCCCTGCCACCAGTGGCCTCCCTCTGCAGGCAACAGGCTGGGTGCAATGGCTTGGCTGACCTGGGCCTCCCTCTTTCTTTGCTGGGGAGGGGGGCCAGCCCTGCGAAGGGCCATTGGCCTACCTGATTGCCCCTAACCACTCGCCTATCTACTTAATCACCCCTAACCGCTGGTCTGCCTACCTCATCATCCCTAACCACTCTGCCTCCCTGATTGCCCCTAACTGCTTGCTTGGAGGCAGGGCCAGCCGGGCAAGGGGCCATCTGCCTACCTGATCACCCCTAACTGCTGGTCTGCCTACCTGATCACCCCTAACCCCTCTGCCTGCCTGCCTGATTGCCCCTATCTGCTTGCTTGCAGGCGGGGGCAGCCCTGCTAGGGGTTGTCTGCCTACCTGATCTCCCCTAACCGCTTGCCTGCCTAACTGATCACTCTTAACCGCTGGTCTGCCTACCTGATCACTCCTAACCCCTGGTCTGCCTACCTGATCACCCCTAACCACTCTGCCTGCCTGCCTGATTGCCCCTAACTGTTTGCTTGGGGGCAGGGCCAGCCCTATGAGGGGCCGTCTGCCTACCTGATCTCCCCTAACCACTCTGCCTATCTGATTACCCCTAACTGCTGGTCTGCCTATCTGATTTCCCCTAACCCCTCTGCCTGCCTGCCTGATTGCCCCTAACCACTTGTTTGTGGGTGGGAGCAGCCCTGCTAGGGGTTGTCTGCCTACTTGATCACCCCTAACCACTGGCCTGCCTACCTAATCTCCCCTAACCACTTGCCTGCCTACCTGATCACCCCTAACTGCTGGTCTGCCTACCTGATCACCCCTAACCCCTCTGCCTGCCTGCCTGATTGCCCCTTACCTCTTGCTTGGGGGTGGGACCAGCACTGACTTCCGGTTGTTCAGCCTCCAGTCATTACTGGTCGTTTCGACCCAGGTTTTTTATATATTAGGATGCTTCACATTTTTTCTTTGATATTTCTATTTTTATAATAAAAGATTCATTTATAGTATTAATAATATTCTTGTTACATAGCAACATAATGTACCTTATAATAAGTACACAGGGAAACACCTGTTTACTTGATTATTCATCAGTAATGATTTTTTGTTAAATACCAAGTATACAAATACCAAATATACATGAAGTTCTAGATGCTGGAGGAACCATACAAATACATGAGTCCACTTCTTTGTGCAAGAAGTCTTCAGGACAGTTGTGCAATATGCCCATAAATTCTGTAATGCAGGTAAAAAGTGCTGAAAATAAAATATTGTAAAGAATTTGAGAGAAAGAGAAGTGACTTTTGAATTGAACTTTTAAGGATGATTATGACTAAGAACATGGAGGATAGTATTTTCAGATTGAAAATATAGTGTAAACAAAGGCATAGAGGCCAGACAGTATTATGGGATCTGCTTGAGGAAGGTTAGGTGCTGCACTTTGAATAACGGATGTGAAATGAAAAACATAAACACAGACTATTCCAGAAATTTGTTAATTATATGAAAGGAGGGGCTTAGAACATAAACATCGATCACTTGCTGAGATGACAGAAGCAGCAGCAGTCCAGCTGAGGGAAAGCAGCTTTTCAATTCTTATATCCTTCCTCATCACAAAATTACCACAGCTCCAAATATCGCATGTCCTAAGCAGTAAGAGATAGCCAGGACATTAAGATTTATTATCTTTGAGTGCCTCTCTCCTTTTTAATTGGAAATAGAAAGCTTTACCAGAATCCTTATAGAGAGCAGACCTCCAGTAGACGTCATAAGCCAGAAGTTGGTGACATGACCACCCATACCTGCAAGGAGGACTGGGAAAATACTTGGCAAAGCAGATTTAGACCAATCATAATTCATTGTCTAGTCCTGTACACACTGTCACTATGTAAGATTGGAGCCATAATAGTAAGGAAGAAGGAGGCATTGTTTGTTGGGTAGGTAGCTAACAGTGTCTACCACAATGTTGTAATAGGAGTATGTACAAAGGACTGTTGCTGCATTTGTTCATTGAGATTAATCAATTCTAGACTATGTGTCAGGCACTAGAAATAGTAAGGTTAGCCTTTAAGTAGCCCACTGCATGGTGGGCAAGGTCTGCAGTTACATTATGTGATGAGTAAAGTAACAGTTAAATGAGAAAATGCCTTTTGAACCTATTATTAGAATTACTTACCTTTTTCCTGGAGGGCAAGGTGAGGATGATCATAGAAACTAGGAAAAAGACATGGTGTTTGAGCTGCATCTTAAGCTGGCCCAATAGGAGGGCAAAAGCCAGATTAAAATAACTTCACAACTGCCTATGGAAATGAGTGCCAAGAGGAGAGGGTACTGTTGATTAGGAGGTTAAATGGAAAGATGAGAATATTAAGAGATTTAATGTGGAAAAGCAAAGGATATGAGCTGTGCTACAATGGTTTGAAGACTAAACATGAGGAAGAGATGTAGATAGCAATATATAGATTTATATATATTATACATGTAGGTCACAATTTTAAGACTTTGATTACAAATAAAAAAATACTGACAGTTTCTTGAGATAATAGTGAAATCAAAGGAAAATATTTAGTATGCTGGAGTCTTAAGCATGTTTAAGGCTGTGGCGCCAACAGAGAGGAGGAGATTGAAGATCCAGAAGAGGATAAGTTATGGTATGGATATCTGCTGAGAAAGAGAAATTCAAATGAAATTTGAGGGAAATGGTCCAGAATACAAACAACCTCTCTAGGGACTGAGATTGCTTGCTGACAAATAAACAAGTCATTGAGCAGTATTGCAGGCTTAGGTCACAAGTGTTTATGTTAGCAAATAGATTTTGTTTTTTTCTGGAAGCTCAGTAGCTTAGGTAGAGAAGGTGAGATAATAAGGGGACAGCAGCTGCCTGTGCTACTGGTTCCTCGCAGGGAAGTGAAGTCTAACTTCAGCCTAGTAGGTCAATTCCTGGTGTCGTATTTTGACACTAGGAATTCAACAACTCCCCTGGGCGACCAAAATGCATGGTGGGCATAATCAAGTCACAGGAAGAGGGCAACTGAAATAGCAGTGTTTAACCATTTGCCTGCCATAAGCATCTATAGACCAACTTTAAAATCATTTTTCGTGAGAATTTTCAACTGAAAATATTCAAGAATACCCAAATTGTAATATATTTATTTTTATAATATTCATTGCAAATTGATTTTTTAAATTAAATTCAAAATATTGTAGCCTGTGGGGATAGTTTCCGTTTTTGGACACGTGGCAATTAACTGATTAAGCCAAAATAAGAAACTCACTTTATATTACTACTAGAGGCCCGGTGCACGAAATTCATGCACTGATGGGGTGGGGGGGTCCCTCAGCCCAGCCTGCACCCTCTCCAATCTGGGACCCCTCGGGGAACATCCCTCTCACAATCCGGGACTGCTGGCTCACAACCGCTCGCCTGCCTGCCTGATTGTCCCTAACCACTTTTGCCTGCCAGCCTGATCAACCCCTAACCACTCCCCTGCCAGCCTGATCAACACCTAACTGCTCCCCTGCCGGCCCGATTGCCCCCGACTACCCTCCCCTGTTGGCCCAGTTGCCCCCCAGCTGCTCTCCCCTGCCAGCCTGGTCGCCCCTAACTTCCCTCCCCTGCCGGCCTGGTCACCCCTAACTGCTCTCTCTTGCCGGCCTGGTTGCCCCTAACTGCCCTCCCCTGCAGGCCTGGTCACCCCCAACTGCCCTCCCCTGCCGGCCCAATCACCCCCAACTGCCCTCCCCAGCTGGCCTGGTCACCCCTAACTGCCCTCACCTGCTGGCCATCATGTGGTGGCCATCTTGTGACCACATGGGGGTGACCATCTTGTTCAAGGGTGTGACAGTCAATGTGCATATTACCTCTTTATTATATAGGATTTTGTAATCCAAGTTAATTTTTCTCACTTTTATGTAATTTGACAGGTAGCTTTTAAATATTGCCAGAAATATGGAAGTGACAAAATACGGGTGATAACGCTGGTGAAGAATCGTGGGAAAGGTGGAGCTATTAAAATGGTAATACATAATTTCAACATTTTTATCTAAAATATGAAGATATTTTCGCCTTGGCCAGTGTGTTCGGTGATTAGATCATGGGCCCAATTCCCATTCAAGGACACAAATTGCAGGTTCGATCCCCAACCCTGGTTGGGGCATGTGCTGGAGGCAACCAATTGATGTGTCTCTCTCATGTTGATGTGTGTATGTGTCGCTCTCTCTCTTTGTACCTCTCCCCTTTTCTCCTTCCCTCCCTTCCATTCTCTAAAAATCAGTGGAGTTAGGGAGTGTGACATCTGGCTTGCAAGTGGGAACCTCTGTGTCACACAACGACTAATGAGTGAGTTAAAAATGGGTGATGTTGAAAAGGACAAGAAGATTTTTCAGAAGTGTGCCCAGTGCTCTACTGTGGAAAGGGAGGCAAACACAAGGCTGGGCCAAATCTCCACGGTCTATTTGGGCAAAAGACAGGTCAGGCCCCTGGATTTTCTTACACAGAAAGAAAGAACAAAGGTCTCACCTGGGGAGAGGCTACACTGATGGAGTATTTGGAGAATCCCAAGAAGTACATCCCTGGAATAAAAATTATTTTTGTTGACATTAAGAAATGTGCAGAAAGGGCAGACTTGATAGCTTATCTCAAAAAAGCTACTAATGAGTAATAGTTGGCTACTGCCTTATTTATTACAAATGTCTCTTGATTTTTTTTTTATGTGTACCATATTTAAATTGATCTCATACACCAAAATTCAGATCATGAATGGGTAATAGAGTATTTCTTTTGGGCAGTCGTGATTTATTTAAGATTGGCTTGTGTTTAAATGAATATGGTCAACTTTTTGAGCTTTGATGGTAAATTTGGTTCAGCAAGCGCTATCACTGCCCTCTTCTAAAAATAGGATTGGACTTGATTCATAATGTTTAAGTTTTCACAGAGGTGGTGAGTGCCATTTCAAAACCTATAGGAGATTGGCTTATATTTAGATTTACATAATTGGTTGTATTAATATGTTTAAATTCTGAGGAAATCCTTTCACTGTCTCTTAGACCTGCAAGACTTGCCTGTGTTTCAAGCTGTGTTCATTAGTCTGTTAAAAGGCAAGCGCTGAGGATAAACTGGTAGTGACTATTTTATCTTTTTGATCCCCACTATGCCAATTTAATAAAATTCCCTGTATCTAAACTATTGCCTTTTACTGAAGGAAATACATTTTAGTGTGGTTTATGTAGAATATCAAATAAAGAGTATTTAACACTTCTGAAAAAAGATCAGTGGAAAAAATATCCTTGGCTGAAGATTTAAAAAATAAATAAAATATAAAGATATTTTGAATAACCTCTTTTGCAGACTGTAGCACATGTGAATTCTACAGCTAGCTAGTTGAATACCAGGGTTTCAAATTAGTGGGAAATTATTTTTAGTAATAACTTTATATGTATAGGTATATTTGATCAAATCTGAAAATATTTGATATCTATAACATACTGGGTGATTCAGAAAAATATGTTTATCTTAATCAAAGTTTAAAATGTTACAATTTTTCTATCTCTTGTCTTTGGTAGAGTCATTGGATAATAAGATTACATGGTTTATTTTTTTGTTTGTTTATTTTGCAGTTTGCAAAGTGCTCTTGTGTATTAAATTTTACCTATATGAAGGCACTGTGTTAAGTAGGGTGCCATGAACTAAGACCAATCTGATATAGTCTATCCTGATGAAATTGATAGTGTAATAGAAAGGCTGATTGTACTTATGAGAGCAAAACAAATGAAGTGCTATAGAAATTCCAAGAAAGAAGAGATTACTTTCACCTGAAGCATATCAGATAGGACTCAAGATACAGTAACAAAAAAGCCAAAAGTCAGTTATGAGAAAAAAGTTTCAAATAATAATGCCCTAAATGACTTGGAGTTTTATTTATTTATTTAGCACCTCCCCCAACCCTTCATAAAAGCAGTCTATATATATATATATATAGACAGTCCAAGGCTTGTTCAACAACTCCACGGTACCATCAGAAATCCAGCTCCTATCTTTCACTCTCTTTTCTTCATACACACGAGATGATTCCTGGAGCACTATTAATTACATCTACATTCCAGATAGGAGGAAGGACAAAGGGCAGAAGATGCTTGCCAACTGGTTTTCTCCCTTTTAAGGAGCATTCCCAGACGCTCCACCCAATGACTTACTTAAATTTCACTAGCCAGAACATTATTACAGGGCCACCTCTATTTCCAAGGAAGACTAAAAAATGTTTTTACTAACATATTCATTCTTCACAAAATCAAGGTTCCATTAGTAATGAAAAAGGAAAGAAAATATATTGGGATAAATCAATAACAGTCTCAGGCACATGAGGAAAATAGCAGACTTCACAAAGAAGATGTTGGCTGATACCAGACCTCTAATGATGGTGAATTCTGTGAGGAGCCAATGGCTGCCTAGGAGGTGGAGCTTTTGATGCTGACAGGCATAGAAACTGACCAGTCAGAACAAAATCTGGGTGAACTGTGAGGAGCCAATGGCTGCCTAGGAGGCGGAGCTATTGACGCTGCCTGGCATAGAAACCGACCAATCAGAACCAAATTGGCTGGCAGGGGAGGGCAGTTGGGGGTGATCGGGCCGGCAGGGGAGCAGTTAGGTGTTAAATCAAGCTGGCAGGTGAGCGGTTAGGAGCCAGCAGTCCCGGATTGTGAGAGGGATGTCTGACTGCCTGTTTACGGGCCTAAACCGGCAGTCGGACATCCCTGAGGGGTCCCAGATTGGAGAGGGTGCAGGCTGGGCTGAGGGACACTCCCCCACCCCCACCCCCAGTGCATGAATTTCGTGCACCAGGGAGAGAGGATATGAATGAATCATCCACAAACATCAGATGATAGTCGAAGCCATTAAATTGGCAAGGGAGAGGGAATAAAGAAGGGTCAGGAAGTAAGCCTTGGGAAATGAGCCACATAAGGAGGAAGAAAAATCAGTAGTCCGAAAGGATTGGAAGTGACTGAATGGCAATGAAGGCCATCAACAGCAGAAGGAAGAGTAGCAAGCATTAAAGAACTCCCCTTTACAAAATTGATGAGGCAGCGTTAACATGTTAGAGAGCCAAGGACAATTTTCCATTAATGACCTCCAGTTTACCTTTATCATGTATCATTGAAATAGTCCTTTATTATTTGTTTTTACATATTATACTTATAGCTACAGATTTTGTACCTTGTAATGTTTTTTCTAAAACTTCATATATGTTGTTCAGGTGTTAAATATAACATTTTTGTTTCTTTTTTTACCCATATACTAATGAATATGATAAACATTACAGACACTAATTAGTGGACCTACTCCATAGAATAAATGATCAAATTTCTATCTACATTTGTGTATATTTTATCTGCACACTTTTAAGTGATATCAAAGGTGTATTTTACTATATCAAGTCAAATATATTTGTACTTAAGAAAAAATTAATTCACTGAAGTGCACCATGAAATTAGGAGCTGATGTATATATATGTATGTATGTATATATATACACACATACATACATATATATACATCAAGTATATATATATACATATATATAGTTTATTTCTGTGCCATATTTTACCCAAATAACCAATTCAAACTTGAGTGCGTAATTTTGCTAAGTGTCAGCTGCCTAATATAACAATATACACTGAGTGGCCAGATTATTCTGACCACCTGATGTTTGTAGGCAAATTAGCCGTACACTGCATTGTATGGGATATGGAAGCCAAAGGCCTGTTCGAACACCTTTGCTGTCTGCAGTTACCAAGATAAAACGTCTCCAATTTGCACAGGAACACAAGGATTGGACAGTTGAGCATTGGAAAAAAGTCATGTGGTCTGATGAATCACATTTCCAGTTGCATCATGCAGATGGAAGAGAATTTCGTGGAAACAGCATGAAAGCATGCACACCACATGCATGAGTACAACCCTTCAAGCTGGTGGGGGCAGTGTTATGGTTTGGGGCATGTTTTCCTGGCATGGTTTGGGCCCTTTAATTCATGTGGAACAATGTCTGAATAGCACAACGATACCTGATCAGTATCGTTGCTGATCAAGTTTATCCTATCATGTTGATTGTGTTTCCCAATGGAAATGGCTTTTTCCAACAAAACAATGCACCATGCCACGGTGCTCATATTGTGCAGGAGTGGTTTTAAGAACATGAGGGAGACTTGACTTTGCTTAGGTTGCCCCCACAATCACCAGATCTCAATCCAATTGAGCATTTGTGGGATGAAGTTAAAAGAGCCATCAGGCAGCTGGTTCCACAACCATCAAATCTCACAGAACTGGACAGTGCTATTCATCAGGCATGATGTCAGATTCCTTGCATCACCTTCCAACATTTCGTGGAGTCAATGCCAAGAAGAATCGCTGCAGTATTGAAGGCAAGAGGTGGCCCAACGAAGTACTGATGGGGTAGTCATAATAATCTGGCCACTCAGTGTATATGGATATAACCACATTTCCTAAATTTTAGTGAAATTCCATATTTTTTTTTCTATTTAAAAAATTTATTTTATTTTATTATTTTTATATATATGTGTCCTTATTCCCCCATTACTCCCCACCCCCCACTCATGCCGCACCCACCTGTTCTCTGTGTCCATTGATTAGGCTCATATGCATGCACACAAGTCCCTTGGTTGATCTCTCCCCCTTACTCCCACCGAACCCCTCCTTCCCTGAGGTTTGAGGTTCTGAACAGCCACAGAGCATGAGGTTTGAGGTTCTGATCGACTTTTCTCGGTCTCTGGATCTGTGCTTGTTCAACTGCCATTCATTATATTCCACAAATGAGTGAGATGCCTGCTTTTCTTTCATATGCTGGCTGTTTCTTTGTCTCCCCATGATCTGTCTTCTCTGGGTGTCTGGTTATGTAGTTCTCTCTCTCCTGCATTGATTTAAAGGCACAAAATACAACACAACAAGGTACAATGCACAAGGCACCGAACACAAATGTATTCATGATATTAATAACCCCAAATAAAAGTGACCACCAGAGAAAGACGATTTAGAGAATAGGAGAGAAAGAAGAAGAGGAAAAAAAAAGAAGTGCAAAAATTAAATTAGGAAAAGGAAAAACAGTAAGAGAGAAAAGAAAGAGAATAAGAAGAATAGGGGAACAAACTGTATATATGGGGGGAAAACTCCAATAGAAAAGCCTCTAATCCCAGCAAATGCCAGCAACGAGTACCTGGAGATGAATACAAACTACAAACAACAATTAATATCAAGCGAGGCGAGGAAAAACAGATGTAAAAAACAAAGAAAATCAAAGCAAACAAGAAAACAAAACAAAAAAGAATAAGCAAAAGAATCTCAGAAGCATAAAATAATGATATAATCAACATTCGAGCAAACAACAACAAAAGGACAGAGAGAAAAACAATTTTTGGATAGTGAAGACAGAGAAGAGAGAGGTGTGTATGAACTTGGAGCAGGGGATTGGAAATTAGATATATAAGTAGGGTGAAATTTTAACGGACTAAAAAGAAAGAATAGGGAAAATCTATGGAGGAAAAGGGTAAGAGAAACAGGACAACAAAAGGGCAAAGGTTAGGAAGAGAGTGATGACATAAAGATAGAGTAGAATGATGCTAAAGGAAAGATGAAAATAGAATGTAGAACACTAATCCCAAAGTAAAATAAAGAGAAAATAAAATGTCACTTCTTTAAAAAAAAAAAAGTAAAATAGTAGTAATAATTCTGATTGAAAATAACAATGTAATAATTAAAAAGGTAAAATCAAGTGAGGAAAAAAGATAAAAATTAGTTTCTTACATAAAAGATGAAAAAGAAAAAAATTATATAAAAAATTAAAAAAAAAATGTGGAGTAGTGAAGGTCATTCACTTCCTCTAGTGTTCTGTTTGGCACACCTGTTTCCCAGTCAGGACAGTATTGCAGTTCCCTGCGTTCCCCTGCTCCTCAGTGTTGTAAGCCAGTCCTGATTTTTAAGCAGGTGGTGTGTCTTTCTTTCTTGTATTCCTTAATTTGTGATTACACAGGAGTCAATTTGTGATTCCGCCCCTGGGTGGCAGTGTTTCTGGGTTGACTTCCGGTTCTATCAGTCCTTTCTAGCCTCTGCTTTAGATCCTGCTTTCCCTGTGGCACTCAATACCGGTTTGTTGGAGTGGGCTGCCCCAGAGCTGGTTCTTTGGCGGTCACTCCCCGCTCTGATCCCCAGGTTCCAGAAACACAACTTTCCCGTGCAGTCTCCTAGGGTGTCCCCACCTGGGTGATCCTATGTATTGGGCTCAGTAATCAGAAACAAGGATTCAAAGAGGAGAAAGCGTGATTGTGCGAACTCCGGGTTTGCTCCTAAGCCTGCACAATCCCCTTTTCCCCCTTGTGTCCAAACAGCTGGCACACTCCCAGAGTTTTTAGGCTGTTCTTCTGCATCAGATCAAAATGGGTTGCTTTTTAGAGATCCCCTCTGTTAGCAGCTCTGAGGACCCCCTTCCACATTCACGGATCACCCCAGCCCCAACAGCCACGGATTTTTCTAGGCACAGAGTTCCCTGGTCCTCCAGCTCCTGCAAAACGCGCGTTCCTCTCTCCCACCGGGACCAGAGACCTCACCTTATCCCAGGCGAAATCTGACCTGTCTGTTGTGGAGTGTAGAGCTCCTCTGCATCCGTGTGTTTGCGCCAATTGGGGAGCGGTGCTCTGGGGTTCGCAGCTATTCGGTGGGTGCCGCAGTTGTAGATTTTCAGGTTTCCAATAACATCCACTTTCCCCTTCAAGATGGCGCGGTCTCCATGTCCGTGCCGGTGGCTCCAGGGGGGAACCCAGCCGCAGTGGGGCCTGCCCGGTCAGGGGAACCCCGTCCAGCAGTCCCCCACCTTCATCTGGAGTATAGCTGTCCCTTAACTCTCCAGCACACACTCCTCATGCGACCCTCAGCTGTTCTTTCTATCTGCTCCGGGATAAGGCTCGGGACACATCTTTCTATTCTGCCACCATTTTGGTTCCGAGAGAAATCTAAATTCCATATTTCTTTATTCAACAATTTATTTAAAATACTTTATGTTCAAAATAAAAATAAAAAATTATGATGCATATCACAGCAAATTTGTATATATTATATTTGTTCAGTCTTCATAAATCCTTTTTTTTTTTTTTTTTTTTTTTTTCAGAGCGGGAGAGAGAGATAGAAACATCAGTGAGAAAGAATCATTGATTGCCTGCCTTCTGCATGCCCTGCTGGGGATTGAGCCACAACTTGGGCATGTGCTCTGATGGGGAATTGAACTGTGACCTCCTGGTTCATAGGTAGATGCTCAACTACTGAGCCACGCCAGCCAGGCCATAAATATGTTCTTGATATGCTGTGCTAAGTGCCGTGATATATAAACAATGCATACATATTATATATGATGACATTTCACATTTTTAATCTATTAATTCAGAATATCTTTGATTTATCTAAAAGTATTTTCTTAGCTTCTAAGGTATTAGTTGTATGACCTCACAAAGTTTTAAAACTATGAAATAGGCATTACATACATGTAGGAAGATCCAATCAATCTAATTTCTTTTAAGTGAACTTTGGCCTCCTCCTATCATTTCATACCTGGTATTTCACTCTTAGATATTTTAAGTAAAGCTGAACAGACAGATATGTCATTGAATTTAGCCTTAATTTTAAGCAACTTTGTTTTAATTGAAATTTTTAAATACAGGGTGTATTCAGTTCTCGAGGAGAAAAGATCCTTATGGCAGATGCTGATGGAGCCACAAAGTTTCCAGATGTTGAGAAATTAGAAAAGGGACTTAATGATCTACAGCCTTGGCCTGTGAGTATAAGAATCTATATAAAAGCCTAATATGCAAATAGACCAAATGGCTGAACAACTGGTTGCTATGACGTGTGCTGACCACAAGGGGGGTGTGCGCGGAACATGGTGGGCGTCTGCAGCAGGCAGTGGAGCACGGAACATAGCAGGCATCGGCCGCAGCAGGATGGTGGAGCAAGTGAGCGGGGCACCAGACCAAGGCGGGATGCCGGTCGCTGTCATTGGGTCAAGCCTCAGGTGGTTACTGAAAATTGTTTGCCTCCATGCACCATGGTCCCGCTGGGCGCTCGCACCTGCTGCCAGTGCCGGCCCTGCTCACACCCGCTGCCGGCACCCAGCGCCAGCCCTGATCGCTCAGCGCCATCAGCGGGTGTGAGTGGTGGCTGCCAGCCCTGATCGCTCCTCAGGGCTTCTCCACCTCCTCCTGCACCCGAGGTGTGATCGGGGCCTGCATCCACTGCTTGTACCCACTGCCAGCGCCCGCCCCCCTTCCATCTCCAGTCGGTGCCAGAGCCCTTGCTCACACCACTGTTGGCAGCCCCAATCACTCCACACTGTCAGCGTGTGTGAGCGGGGCCAGTGCTGTCAGTGCGTGGGAATGGCACCAGCGGGTGCGGGGCTGCCAGTAGTCGGGTCTAGGGGTCGCAGCATGAGGGGCCGGACAGAGGCATGGAGGATGGGCCGAGACCCGCCTCTCTGCCCACCACAGCCTCGCAGCCCACAAATAGATCAAACAGCGGAATGACCGGTTGCTATGACGCGTAGTGACCACCAGGGGGCAGAAATTCGATGCAGGAGCTGCCCCTACTGGTCAGTGCGCTCCCACATAGGGAGCGCTGGTCAGCCAGAGGCCAAGCTCAGAGGCTAGTGAGCGCAGCGACGGTGGTGAGAGTCTCTCCTGCATCCACAGCAGCGCTAAGGATGTCCAACTGACAGCTTAGGCTTGATTCCCGTGGGGAGCCATAGTCAGACATCCCCCAAGAGCCCCCAGACTGCAGGAGAGACACCCCCTCCCCCGAGTGCACAAATTGCGTGCACCAAGCCTCTAGTATAGTTTAAAATTTAAACTTTAAATTATATTCAATCAAGGATAAATGGGATCTAAAGTAAAATGAATATGAAGGTTACCTGTAGTTTAAAAAACTAGGAGGTATTTTGGGTGTAAAATTCTTCTGTACAGTCCCACAGAAGAGCTAATTGTTTTGTTATAAACATTCACTGATGTTCTGAGTTTCACTTGACAATTACTTATTTAATATTTTGGCCATCTCTCGATTTTTAATTGCTTGACTCATAAATTGCTTAATTTTAATTTCTTAACTTATTTAATATGTACATATTAAATTAAAAGCATAGACTGAGACTTCCAGCTAAAGATGTGAAATGAATCTTGTTTGTGATAAAGCAAACAAACACGAGTAGCAACTAATCAAAGATTATGTGCCAATAAAAGGATCCAAGATGGCTACAGAGTAGGTGGAAGCTACACTTACCTCTCAGGACCAAAGTGGAATTACAATTGAATTATAGAACAATCATCTTGGGTGACTGACAAGTAGCTGAAGAAAGCCATATAGCCAAGGTTTTACAGAGGAAACCACATCGAGACTGTTCCAAACAGGTTACCCAGGGCGAGTCACAAGCAGTGTCTGACATTGGCTTGCACCAGAGTTCATTCTAAGATGCCCAAAACCAGTATGCCCAGTGGTCAGCTATAGATTAAAACAGAGCAGGATCCAATAAGCTTTACAAGAAGCATATCCAAAGGGTGATCTCGGCAGGCACAAAACCCTGGTTAGGTGAATTCCAGTTCTTGTGGTCAACACCTGAACAGCAGCTCACACACTGTGGTTGGGGTTGAGACTCACAGTCAGCCAGGCTGAGGGACAATCTCATGCATGAATGGACCAATAGCAATCAAGACTCAGTTACAAGGAGGGTCCACATAACCCACACATGGGACATTCATGAAGAGCCCGGCTCAGGTGATCAAGGAAACTGGACCACAGGACCCCACAGAACCCCTACTACATAGGCCACCCCATAAACACTGGGAAACATAGCAGATCTAATACTAGAAACAAGCACTAAGAGGCAGCCAAAATGGCAAGACAAAGAAACATATCTCAAATGAAAGAACAGGAGAAATCTCCCAAAAAAGAGCTAAGTGAAATGGAGGCAAACAATTTATCAAATATAGAATTCAAAGTAATTGTTATAAGGATGCTCAACAGCATGAGAAAGGATATAGAAATCATAAAAAGGACCAGTCAGAAATAAAGAATAAACTGGAAGCAATAAACAGTTGGTTAGATGAATCAGAGGAGCGGGATTTGATGACAGTAAAAAAGAATACCCAATCATAGCAGCAAAAAGAATTTTAAATAATGAGGATAGCTTAAGGGACCTTTGGGACAACATGAAGTGTGACAACATCCACATCATAGGGGTACAAGAAAGAGAGAGAGAGAGAGAGTAATTGAGACCTATTTGAAGAAATAATGACTGAAAATTTCCATAACCAGGTGAACTAAAAAGTCATACAAGTTCAGTTGGCAGAGAGAGTCCCAAACAAGATGGACAAAATAAACCAGCACCAAGACACATCATAATAAAGATTAAAGACAGAGAATCTTAAAAGCTGTATGAGAAAGAGTGTTAGTTATGTACAAAGGAGCTCCTATTTGAATTGTCAGCTGATTTATCAACAGAAACATTTCATTA
Source organism: Plecotus auritus (assembly GCF_963455305.1). Lineage (NCBI taxonomy): Eukaryota > Metazoa > Chordata > Mammalia > Chiroptera > Vespertilionidae > Plecotus > Plecotus auritus. The sequence continues at coordinate 111,057,692 of NC_137772.1, forward strand.
CCCAAGGGATTGGCATGAAATATTCAAGTGATGAAAAGCAAGGACCTATAACCAAGACAACTCTATCCAGCAAGGCTATCATTGAAATGGAAGGACATATAAAGAAGTTCCTCGACAACAAAAAGCTAAAGGAGTCTGATACCACCAAACCAGTATTACTTGAAATGTTAAAGAGCCTGCTTTAGGAAGTAGGGGGGGAAAAAGGAGGAAATAGTTAAAAGAATAAAATGGCAATAAATACATACCTATTCATAATCAATTTAAATGTAAATGGTTTAAATTCTCCAATCAAAAGACATAAGGTAGCAGAATGGATAAGAAAACAAGACCCATATATATGCTTTCTACAGGAGACACACCTCAGAACAAAAGATACAGACTAAAGTAAAGGGATGGAAAAAGATACTTTGTTCAAATGGAAATTTTAAATAATTGGGGTAGCAATAAATTTATCTGACAATAGACTTCAAAACAATATAGTAAAAGACAAAGAAGGATAGTACAAAATGATAAAAGGAGCAATGCAATAAGAGGATATAACCCTGGTAACATTTATGCACCCAATGTAAGAGTATCTAAGAATGTAAAGCAAATCTTGATTGAAAGGGAGATAGAAAGTAATGCAGTTATAGTAGGGGATTATAACTCCCCATTGACATCAGTGGATAGATCTTCCCGATAGAAAATTGATAAGGAAACTGCAGCCTTAAATGACATAATAGACCAAATGCATTTAATTGATATCTTCAGAGCATTTCACCCCAAAGCTGCAGTAAGTGCACATAGAATATTTTTTAGGGTAGACTACATTGTAATACAAAACAAATTTCAATAAATTAAAGAAAATTGAAATCATATCAAGCATCGTCTCTGACCATTGTGGTCTGAAATTAGAAATCTATCACAAGAAAAAAATTGAAAAACACACAAAGACACAGAGGTTAAATGACATGTTATTAAACAATGAATGGTTTAACAGTGAGATCAAGAAAGAAATCAAAAGATACCTTGAAACAAATGAAAATGAGAACACAAGTCAAAATCTATGGAAAACAGTGAAGGCAGTTCTAAGAGGGAAATTCATAGCATTGCAATCCTATCTAAAGAAACAATCTAATTTTACACTTAAAAGAACTTGAAAAAGAAAAAGAAGAAACAAAGACCAGAGTAAGTAGAAGGGGGGTAAAAATAAAAATCAGAGCAGAAATAAACAAAATGGAGTCTAAAAAAAAAACAGTACAAAGACCAATGAAACCAAGAGTTGGTTCTTTCAAAAGATAAATAAGATTGGCAAACCTTCAACCAGACTTAACAAGAAAGAAAGAGAAGGGACCCAAGTAAATAAAATAGAGATGAAAGTGGAGAATTAACAACTGACAACAAAGAAATGAAAAAAACTATAAGAAAATATTACAAACAACTATATAAACATACAATCTTCCAAAACTGAATTAGGAAGAATAGACGTATTACAACTAATAAAATTAAAACAGTAATAAAAAAACTTACACTAAACAAAATTCCTGGATTGGATGACTTCACAGGTTTTTACCAACAATTCACTGAAGAACTAACACTGATCCTCCTAAAACTATTCCAAAAACTTCAAGAGGAGGGAAAACTACCACGCACATGTTGCAAGACTAGCATTATCCTAATTTCAAAACCAAATAAACACACCACAAAGAAAATTATAGGCCAATATCCCTGATGAACATAGATGCTAAAATCCTTAACAAAATATTATCAAACTGTATCCAGCAATACTTTAAAAAGATCATATAACATGATCAAATGGGATTTACCCCAGGAATACAAAGTTACTAAATATTCACAAATCAATAAATGTAATACACCACATAAACCAAATGAAGGATAAAACCACATGATCCTATCAATAGATACAGTTGATAAAATCCAACACACATTTATGATAAAAACTCTCAGCAAAGTGGGAATAGAGGGAACATACCTCTAGCTAAGTAAGGCCATATATCACAAATATACAGCCAACATCATAATGCACAAAAACTACAAGTGCTTCCTTTGAAATGAGCAATAAGATGGGGATGTTTGTTTTCACCACTCTTATTCAACATAGTACTAGAAGTCATAGCTATAGCAATCAAACAAGAAATCAGGCATGGAAATTTGAAAGGAGGAAGTAAAACTTATTATTTGAAGATGACATGGTACTGTATATAAAGAACCCTAAAGATTCCACTAGATAACTACTAGAACTGATAAATGAATTCATTAAAGTAACAGGATATGAAATATCCAGAAATCTTTACATTTTTATACACAAATAATGGACTGTCAGAAAGGGAAAGTAAGAAAACAGTCACATTCACAATTGCTGTAAAAAGAATAAAATACCTAGGAATAAATTTAACAAGCATGTAAAAGACCTGTACTCGGAAAATTGTAAGTCACTAAAGAAATTGAAGAAGACACAAGTAAGTGGACACATATACTGTATTCATAGATATGAATAATTAACATAATTAACATGTCACTAATACACAAAGCAATTTTTAGATTCAGCACAATTCCTATCAATATACCAATGGTGTATTTCACAGATCTAGAACAAATATTCTAAAAATTTATATGGATGTACTAAGTACCCCAAGTAGCCTCAAGAATTTTGAGAAAGAACAGTGTTGGAGGAATTGCTCTACCTAATATCAAACTCTACTACAAGACCATAGTAAACCAACGAGCATGGTACTGGAATAAAACCAGATATATAGAGCAATGGAACAGAAAAGGAGCCCAGAAATAAACCTATGACTTTATAGTTAATTAATATTTGACAAAAAAGGCAAAAACATACAATGGGCTAAACATAGTAACTCAATAGATAGTGTTGAGAATATTAGACAATACATGTGAAAAATGAAACTGACCACCTTCTTACAACATATACAAGAATAAACTCAAAACGGATTAAAAACTTAAATGTTGGACTCAAAACCATAAAAATCCTAGACAAAAACCTAGGCAGTAAAATCTTGGGCATTTCTCATAGCAGTATTTTTTTTGATGTATCACTTCAGTCAAGGGAAACAAAATTCTATATAATAAAAAGCTAATATTCAAATGGTCCCCACGGGCAGGAGTTCAACCTGCATTGACCACCAGAGGGTGGCGCGGAACATGGGAGCATCGGCAACGCGCTGCTGGCAATGGGCAGCAGTGGAGGCGCTGCTGGCCCCGATAGGCCCTGACGAGTGGGAATGTGGTGGTATGGTGGAGCAGGTGAGCGGGCGGTGCCAGGCCAAGGTGGGTGTGAGCAGGGGCCCCAATTGCCCCGCCATTGTCCCCACAGATCAGTCCTGATCACCGACCAGGCATAGGGACCCTACCTGTGCACAAATTTCGTGCACCAGGCCTCTAGTAAAAAATAAATTGGAGTGTATCAAACTAAAAATTTTGTGCACAGCAAAGGAAACCATCAACAAAATGAAAATACTCTCCATTGAATGGGAAAACATGTTGGTATGCAAAATTTATAAAGAACTTATAAAACTCAGCACAAAAAAACAAACAATTCAATTTAAAAATGGGCAAAGAACTTGAATAGACACTTCTCCAAAGATGACATACCAATGTCCAAGAGATATGAAGAGATGCTCACCTTCACTCATCATCAGATAAATGTAAAAAAAACCACAATTTTTTTTAAAATATATTTTATTGATTTTTTACAGAGAGGGAGGAAGAGGGATAGATAGTCAGAAACATCGATGAGAGAGAAACATCGATCAGCTGCCTCCTGCACACCTCCCACCCGGGATGTGCCCGCAACCAAGGTACATGCCCTTGACCGGAATCGAACCTGGGACCCTTCAGTCCGCAGGCTGACGCTCTATCCACTGAGCCAAACCGGTTCTGGCTAAAAACCACAATTTGATATCACTTCACATCTGTTAGAATGCCTATCATCAATAAGTCAACAAATAAGTGTTGGTGAGGATGTGGAAAAAGGGAACCTTCATGTACTGTTGCTAGGTCTGTGGATTGGTACAGACACTGTGGAAAGCAGTATGGAGTTATCTCAAAAAATTTAAAATGGAACTGCCTTATGACTGAACATGTTATTCCACTTCTGGGAATTTATCTGAAGAAACTAATTCTAAAGAATATATGCACCCCTATGTTCATAGCATCTTTATTTACAATAGCCAAGAATTAGAAGCAGCTAAGTGCCCATCAGTAGATGAGCAGATAAGGACGCTGTGATACATTTACACAACTGAGTACTATTTGGCTGTAAAAAAAAAAAAAATGAAATTTTACCCTTTGCAACAGCATAGATGGACCTAGATAGCATTCTGTTAAGTAAAAACAGTCAGAGAAAGACAAATACTATATGATTTCACTCATATATGGAATCTAATGAACAAAATGAGCTAACAAGCAAAATAAAGACAGACTCATAAATGAAAAGCAGGCTGATAGGTTTCAGGAAGGAGGGGTTGGCACTGGTTATGGGCGCTGGAGTGATTGAGTTAAAAAAAAAAAAAAAGGAAAAAAGAGAACTCATCCACAGGGACAAACGTGGTGATTGCCAGGGAGAGCATGTATTGGGGGATGTTTGGAGGGCATCAGGGGGATGAATGGGAATGTTTGAAGACTTGGGGTGTTGAACCAGGATACATTGTACATATGATATGTTGTAGAATTGTGCACCTGAAACCTATAGAATTTTGTTAGCAACGTCACCCCAATAAATTTTTTTTAAGTTTCTGTGCAACTTCATGCCATACCTTCAAAAAGTAAAGGCCTGGCTCCCTCTCTTCTTCCTCGCCTCTCTCTCTCTCTCTCTCTCTCTCTCTCTCTCTCTCTCTCTCTCTCTCTCTCTCTCTCTCTCTCTCTCCCCCTCTCCCCCCCAAGCTGCCTGTGCTTTCTTCCTTTGGGTGTGTCTCTTTGCCTTTCCTCCTAAGCTCCAAGGGCCCTTCTTTTGCCTCTGTAACTTGTTTCCTGAGCCCACACAGCCCAGTTGGCTCCCTTCCTTCACAGCTCACTTCTTCTACATCTGTGAGTTTCTAAATATACTTTGCTTGTATATTAGTCGTGGCTCTGAATTCTTTCTTAGCCAGAGCTCAAGTACCAGGTTGCTGAACCGAGTTCCAATCGCCAGTATCATTCTGGTGCCTTTTGCCACTCACACTTATAAGAAGAGACATGAGAGATATCTCTCTCCTCCATATGAGGAGTTAGCAAAATGGCGACTGTCTGTAGGCAGGAAGTTAGCCAGCACCTTGATCCTGTTCTTTCAGATTCCAGAACTTTGAGAAATAAATATCTGTTGTTGTTTGGAAAACTAAGAGTAAAGGATGACTTTCACTCAGCATAATGCATTTGAGATTTATCGATACTGCTGTACATATCAGTAATTTGGTCCTTTTCATTGCTAAGTAGTATGCCTCTGTATGGGAGCATCTGAGGTTGTTTATTCATTCGACTGTTGAAGGACATTTGGGCTGTTTTCGACATTTGACAATTACAAATAAATTCAGTATCAACATTCATCTTAAAAAAAAAAAAAAAGGTGAAGGTAGGAAAGGAAGAACATTTTTGTGCCACTCCTGACTTTTAAAAGCCATATAGAGCCCTGGCCCCATTACTCGGTGGGAGCATTGTCCCATATACCAAAAAGGTTGCAGATTCAATTCCCAGTAAGGCACATTCCTAGGTTTCGGGCTCAATCCCCAGTCAGGGCAGAAAAGGCAGCCAGTCAATGTTTCTCTCTCACATCGATGTTTCTCTTTCTTAAACCCTCCATTCCTCTCTCTAAAATCAATAAACATATCCTTGAGTGAGGATTTTTTTTTAAAGCCATTTTGAGAAAGAAGATTAATTGATGAGTTTACCAAATCCTGAGGTTTTTTTAAAAAAAGGTTTTTATTGATTTTTTTTTTAATATAAAGAGAGAGAGATAGAAACATCAGTAAGAAAGAAACATCTTCGATTGGCTGCCTCCTACATGCCCCCTACTGGAGATCAAGCCTGCAACCGGGCCATGTGCCCTGACCAGGAATCAAACTGGTGACTTCTTGGTTCCTGGGTTAATGCTCAACCGCTGAGCCCCACCAGTTGGGCCTAATTCTGAGCTTTTTATGAAATACTCCCAATCTGGAAATGATCAGAGAATAAATAAGTACCCTTAGACAATATCAAACAGTACACCTGCCTACTATCACATAGCATGTCAATATTTTAGCAAAAGCAAGAAAAATTGCTTGGCCTTGCCATTTTCAGGGTTTCAAACTACTTTTGGGGCACAGATCCATGTGATTTGGTCCATTTCTCGGTGGTGTAAAACCTTTTACAGGACACAATGAAATATCACAACAGCAAGTAACCCACAGGAAGTACATAGATCTCATCCCCCCCAACCCCAATTCTTCCCCAGGTTCAATACACAGGCCTTGAAACTCTAGTTCTGATGGAAAAAAGGCACAAGTATATCAATGTGAATTCACCTATGCTATATGAGAAGTACCCATGTTAATCATGGCACCAACATGAACATATTACTACAAAAAAAGAATTAAAGTTTCATACAAAGAAAGATCAATCTTGAAATGTAATCCACAGAGAAGAATAAAATACATCAAAGTAAAATAAAATCAGTAAGTAGAATAATTCAGGAATGAAATACAGAATTCTAATTTAGAACTGATTATTATATATTTGTTAAAAGAACCCCTATTTATTACTAATAACAAAACAATAAAAAATGTAAAACACATATAAAACCCATTAAAAAAAAAACCAAAATAAAATTTAATAATTACAAAAACTCACCTAAAATCCTATTTCCTAGACATACATATATATTTATTTAATTTCATGGTTTGTAATGCATTTTGTTTCTACCTCCACCATCATACACTCTCCCTTTTTTTTTCTTTTTTAAAATTAATTTCTTTATTGATTAAGATATCACATATTTTTTGTCCTCATTCCCCCATTGCCAACCAAAACCCCTCACCACGCATGCCCCCACCCCCTGTTGTCCGTGACCACTGGTCCTTTGGTTGATCTCTTCCCCTTACCCCCACGCTCCCCTACCTTCCCTCTGAGGTTTGACAGTCTCATCGATGCTTCCCTGTCTCCGAGTCTGTTTTTGTTCATCAGTTTATGTTGTTCATTATTTCCCCTAGATGAGTGAGATCATGTGATACTAGAAATACACTTATAAGAACTGAAAATGAGACAAGCAATAATGGTTATGCTGGGAGGCAAAAGAATCAGTCTGTAGTGAGTTTCTTTGTGGGCCAACAGTTCTTTTGAGTCCCAATTTCAATGTCAAACAGTTCCTTATGTGTACATGTCAGCGATGATATTTCAGTTCTGGATTGTGGACAAATGGTGGTAATGCAGGTCCGACCCTCTCTGGTTTGGTCTTGGGCAACCTGCCACGATGCACAGCTGCTGACTGCTAGTATGGCAAGGCGTCGTCAGCATCTTCCATCTCTGGACTGTTTCTCTTCTGTCTTCATGGCTGGAGCAATTCCTGTCAATTCCTCTCTGTTGCAGGAATCCACATGGTCTTGGAGGTGTTTTCTGAAAATATACAAACATATTCTCGACCAAAAGTTAATAAAGGAATCTTTTCTGTAAATTTGACTTGGGATCCTTTTTCATTTTATGCTCAAACGATTTTCCTTTGGCTTGTTTTGACACCATGTGTGTTTTTCATGGGTGTCTTGCTGTTAGCATTACAAATAAAAGTTAATTTTCTAAAGTAAAAATTTTCTAGATGTAATTTACTTACAGGATATATTTCCTTACATGATATTCTTCTACTATCCCCCCTTTTTTATTTAAATATTAGCAGGCTTTTGGAAATTTTATAATGTAGTCTTGATAGCTTTTAAATTTTAATTTTTAGCACTAAAATATGACTGCTTTAGGTTCATTACGTGTTACGCAATTTTACCATGAGATGAACTACTAATAAAAATTTTAGTTAACACTATAGGAACAGCTTTTTGTCCAGTACCATTAATTTTTCTAGAATATTCGCTTATTTCACTTAGCCAATTTAAATTAGTCTGAGAACTTGACTACTATTTTACTGTCAAATTTAATACTCTATCAACAATCTTATTTTACCCTGTAAATATTAGTGGAAAGGATTATTTGCCTTCTTGAGTAGGCCCTGAGCATTCCTGGTGGTAGGCTGGATTTAGATATCAAAAACCCACTTCCCCATACCATGGGTACAAGACAACTCAAACAAGTCTTGTTTCAGTGAGCAGGCAGCTGCTGTCGGCCAAGTGTCTGTCTGTTACCTGGGTCCCGATTTGAGCTGGGCATGGGAAGTGAAGCAGCCATGGGGGCAGGAGACCTGCCTCAGAAGGTGTGAGGGTTCAGGCCCCTGCAAAGTTGGGGGGGTAAGGGTCTGTGCCCCACTTCTGTTGACCCCCACACTCTCCCTTTCCTTCCAGCAGTTTTTATTTAAAGATACCAAATGAATTAACTAATATAATTTGTTCCGAAAACATCACTTTTATTAGTGCTATTCAAAACATTAACTACTACCCACATGTGACTATTTAAATTTAAATTAAATAAAATTTTCATTCCTCCATTTCACTAGCCACATTTCAAATATGTGTGTCTAGTATCCTAACTTATTGCCTTACACAATTATGGAGCATTTCCATCATCACAGAAATTCTGTTGGACAGTGCCTACGTATAATTTATCATATAAAATTAATGGATACATTACAATGTTCACTCTTTATAAAAAAAATTCTTCTTCTACCTCTTAGTAAATCATGAAAAGCAAAAAGAAAAATTCAGCTGGTAAATATGTTGGGTGTAAGGGAAAAAAGGTCAGTACCTCAGACTCAATAGTTAGGTATTTAATGTTTTAAAAATTCTTGTAGCTTACCGGTTGAAAATTGCTATTTTACAGTATTGTCTTTATAGGTTCTCCATTATGTTATTCAATGTATTCTAATGTTTCCTTCTCAGCTGATTTTATTTTTAATTGCAACAAAAAGGAATTTGCTATTCTTACATATTCTGGTATGGTTATTCTTACATGATGATCTTAGAAAAATTGCCTGCAATTCCTTCTCTGATGATAATTGCTCTTTTATAATTTAAGTATAGCTTTGTATGACAAATAAATAAAATTGGACTTTACATTTAGTTCCAGATATTTTATTTGTATTTTTTTAAGTGAAAAGCTTTTCTCTAAGCTCTTCAGTTTCCTAAACAATAATTATCCTACTTTTAACAAAAATGTGCTTGATTTTATAGTAATTTTTCTCAAGGAAGCATTTAATGATCACTTGTTTAGTGGCTTAACTATTCGAAATAGAATCAGAAATCCCTAAACAGGCAAAATAGATGACAAGACATCTCCTCACAGGCCATGACTTGCATCTTAAATTCTAAATTAGATATAGTTTCAACAAGCTTAGATTTTAGGTTTTAAGGCCACAAATGATTAAAGGTAACTTATATTAAACAGATATGTAATAAAATTACACACTCATACACAACTCAGTTTGGAATGATTGCTAACTAATGACCCTGAATGTTCCTTTGCCTTCAGTATAGTAATCCTTGGCCAAGTGTAGTTTTGGTACACCATAGTTTCATATGTATATGCATAGTTTGATTGTCCCTTAAACAAAAGAACATGATAACTACTTCCCTTTTTGTGGACCATGTGGGCAGGTCTAATAGCCTAGTACAGTGGTCGGCAAACCGCGACTCGCGAGCCACATGTGGCTCTTTGACCCCTTGAGTGTGGCTGTTCCACAAAATACTATGGCCTGGTCGAGTCTATTTTGAAGAAGTGGCATTAGAAGAAGTTTAAGTTTAAAAAATTTGGCTCTCAAAAGAGATTTCAATCGTTGTACTGTTGATAGTTGGCTCTGATGACTAATGAGTTTGCCAACTACTGGCCTAGTATATTTGTTTCATCTCCTCAATATGTAGGTAGATGACCAGGCTTCCAAAAGTGATTCCCTTAAACATAATTTTTGCTAACCTCAGAAATTTTCATAAATTTAATATCCTCATGTTTTTAAAGAGAGAATACTCTTGGTGGGAAAAAGATGGCAGCTGGCAGGACAGAGGTGAGGGAGAGGAAGTGAGTGAGGGTATGAAAGGAGAGGGTGTGGATGTGCGTGGTGTGTGTGTGAGTGAGTGAGGGAAAGTTAAATCTCGCAGGAGCAGCAGGGGCTGGCAGACGGCCTCTCCTTGAAAAGGAGAGACTACCACCACTGCGGGCACTACCAGGACGGCAGGACTACAGCATGGAGCCCACACCATCTTGAAGGGGAGAACGGCCTTTTTTAGGAACTCCTAAGCACCACCATCCAGACAGGCCTTGGAACTGCCCTGCAACCCAGCAGCCACTCCAGCCAAAATCCTGCTACCCCAGCTGCAGACCCGCGAATCTGAGAACTCCACCTCCAAAGGAGCACCGCTCGGAAGCAGTAAGTGCAACCTCCCCCTCCCCAGCGGCAGAACTCTGGATTTGCGAGTATCCAGATTCATGCATTTCCAGCCGCGCGGGGCACTCCGCTCCTTAGGCAGTGCTTGGGAGCCACTGAGAGCCCCTGATTGTGTGATTCTGCACAGACAAGGGCGCATAGCCCCTCAATAGAAATTCTGAATTCCCTCTTCCTGGATAACTGACCACATTCACCCCAGCGGCTCAGCCGCAGTACCAGGACCCCTCAGTGCATCAGAACTCTGCGCTCGGCAAGCGCACCTCCACAGAGGTGAAGTTCCAACAGGCAGGCACCCAGACCCCATCTACCCACAGGGCGCTAGTGGGAGCCACTGTGAAGTCTCCCTGGGTGCGATCTTGAACAAGCGGAGGTGCAATCCCCCCCAACAGCAGAAGTTTTGAATTCACGCATCCTGGATACCGGCCCACAGGCGCCTCAAATGCACGGCAACACTCCCAGGGACCTTCAGAGTCCTTCAGTGTGCCTCACTGGAAAACATACTGCGGGTGCTCCTGTGAGCCACCACTGGGAGTAAGTGCCTATCCACCACAGGTGCAACAGCAAAAGCTGGGTCTGCCCACCCCAATACTGCAGAACTCTGGGAAACACAGTCACGCCTTTCCAGAGATAAGGCCCCCTGAGCCCCATCACCCCAACAGAAGGTTCCTGGGTGCCACTGTGAGTCCCCACTGGGCACGCGTGATTTCAATTAAGGGTGCAAGACAGCAAAAATTGGGACACTTCCCTCCACGCGGCTGACTTCTAGACACCGCAGTTGTGCCTCTCAAGATCGCAGGCCTACATCAAGAGAACCCAAATAACTCAAGTAGGGAGCCACACTATATTAACAAGCCCAGGATAACTGAGAGATTACGCCAGTAGCACCATCCCAAAAAAGAACCTGGGTAGCAAAGCAATTGGATCTACAATTAAAACATTACAGGAAAACATGGGAAGTCAAAAAAGCAATCCACAAAGGAAAGAAAAAGAGGAACCACCAGAAAGGGAGTTAAATGAATTCGAGGCTAGCAGATTATCAGAGATAGAAATCAGAGTAATGGTTATAAGGATGTTTAAATGGATGGATGACAAATACATACAACTCAATGAGAAGTATAAGGAACTGAATGAGAATGTCACCAACATGAAAAACCAACAGGAGATGAAGAATGACATAGCTGCAATAAAGAACAAAATGGAACACCTAAACAGTAGACTAGAAGAGGCTGAGGACCGCATCAGCGAATTAGAAGACAAGGTAGGAAAAAACACACAAACAGCAGGAACTAGAAAGAAGACTTAAAAAAAGCAAGAGGAGAGCCTAAGGGAGCTTTGGGACAACACAAAATGAAACAACACTCGCTTAAAAGGGATACCAGAAGGAGAGGAAGAGAAGCAAGGAATAGAAAACCTGTTTGAAGAAATAATGACAGAAAACATCCCTGATACTGGCAAGAAAAAAACTATGCAAGTCCAAGAAGTTCATAGAGTCCCAAACAAGTTGAACCCCGAAAGAACGACACCAAGACACATCATAATGAGATTGGCGAACACCAACGACAAAGTAAGAATCCTAAAGGCTGCCAGAGAGAGACAGGAAGTTACTTACAAGGGGTCTCCTATCAGAATATAAACTGATTTGTCAACAGAAACTCACCAGGCCAGAAGGGAATGGAATGAAATTTACAAAGTGATGCAAAGCAAGGGACTGAATCCAGAATACTACACAGGGCAAGGCTATCATTCAAAATTGAAGGTGGAATCAGGAGCTTCACAGACAAAAAAGGGCTAAAAGAGTTTATCACTACCAAGCCAGCAATGCAAGAAATGCTGAAGGGACTGCTGTAAAAAGAAGAAAGAGAAAGGCAAGAAGAAACACAAACACTAAGGAAAAACATGACAACAAACCTGTAATTATCAATAATAACATTAAACATAAATGGATTAAATGCACCAATCAAAATACATAGGGTAGCTGATTGGATAAGAAAACATGACCCATATATTTGCTGTCTACCAGAGACCCACCTCAGAGCAAAGGATTCACACAGACTGAGAGCAAAGGGTTGGAAAAACATTTTTCAGGCAAATGGAAATGAGAAAAAAGCTGGGGTTGCGATACTTATTTCTGATAAAATAGACCTCAAAGTAAAGGCCATAACAAGAGATAAGGAAGGCCACTACATAATACTAAAGGGAGCAATTCAACAAGAAGATATAACTCTGGTTAACATATATGCACCCAATGCAGGAGCACCCAAATACATAAAAAAATCTCCTGGAAGATATCAAGGGAGAGATGGACAACAATACCATCATAATAGGAGACTTTAATACACCATTGACATCACTGGAGAAATCCTCTAGACAAAAAATCAGCAAAGACACAGCAATTCTAAATGACACACTAGATCAGATGGACCTAATTGACGTCTTCAGAGCATTTCAACCCAAAGCCGCGGAATATACGTTCTTCTCAAGTGTACATGGGACATTTTCAAAAATAGACCACATATTGGGTCACAAGCAAAGTCTCCCAAAATTAAAAAAGATTGAAATCATATCAAGCATTTTCTCAGACCACAATGGTGTAATATTAGAAATAAACTACCATAAAAACATTCCAAAAAATTCAAACACTTGGAAGCTGAATAGCATGCTACTAAACAATGATTGGGTTATCAATGAGATGAAAGAAGAAATTAAAAACATCCTGGAGACTAATGACAATAAAAACACAACATTTGCAAATCCTATTGGACACAATGAAAGCAGTCCTGAGAGGGAAGTTTATAGCTCTACGGGCCTACCTCAAAAAACAAGAAAAAATGCTAATAAATATTCTAACTCAACAACTCAAAGAGTTAGAAAGAGAGCAACAAGGAAAGCCCACAGTGAGCAGAAGGAAGGAAATAATAAAGATCAGCGTAGAAATGAATGACATAGATACCAAAAAAAACAATACAAAAGATCAATGAAACCAAGAGCTGGTTCCTCGAAAGGATAAACAAGATTGATGAAACTCTAGCCAAGGTCACCAAGAAGCAAAGAGAGAGGACCCAAATAAACAAAATTAATGATGAAAGAGGTGAAATAACAACAGACCCCACAGAAATACAAAGGATTGTTAAAAAATACTATGAACAACTCTATTCTAACAAATTAGACAACCTGGAAGAAATGGACACATTCCTAGAAAAATACAACCTTCCGAAACTTAGGAAGATTCTAAAAATCTCAATAGGCTAATAACTATGGAAGAAATTGAAGTAGTCATCAAAAAACTTCCAGCAGCCCTAACCAGTTTGGCTCAGTGGACAGAGCTTCGGCCTGTGGACTGAACGGTCCCAGGTTCAATTCCAGTAAAGGGCATGTACCTTGGTTGTGGGCACATCCCCAGTAGGGGGTTTGCAGGAGGCAGCTGATCGATGTTTCTCTTCCATCGATGTTTCTGGCTCTCTATCCCTCTCCCTTCCTCTCTGTAAAAAATCAATAAAATACACTTTTTAAAAAAAAAAACTTCTAGCAAACAAAAGCCCGGGGCTAGACAGCTTCGCAGGAGAGTTTTACCAAACATTCAAGGAAAAACTAAAACCCATCCTCCTCAGACTATTCCAGAAAATTCAAGAAGAAGGAACACTTCCAAGCTACTTCTATGAAGCCAGCATCACCCTAATACCAAAACCACACAAAGATAACACAATGAAAGAGTATTACAGAACAATATCCGTCATGAATACAGATGCCAAAATCCTGAACAAAATTCTAGCGAATTGAATCCAGCAGTGCATCAGAAAGATCATACACCATGACCAAGTAGGATTTATCTTGGGTATTCAAGGTTGGTACAATATCCGCAAATCAATAAACGTGATACATCACATAAACAAATTGAGAGATAAAAATATATAGTCATATCAGTTGATGCAGAAAAAGCATTTAATAAAATCCAACACCCTTGATAAAAACTCTCAGCAAGGTGAGAATAGAAGGATCATACCTCAACATAATAAAGGCCATATATGACAAACCTACAGCCAACATCATACTCAATGGGCAAAAACTAAAACCATTTCTCCTAAGAACAGGAACAAGACAGGGATGCCCACTCTCACCACTCCTGTTCAACATAGTGCTGGAAGTTCTAGCCATTGCAATCAGACAAGAAGAAGAAATAAAAGGCATCCAAATTGGAAAAGAAGATGTAAAACTGTCGTTATTTGCAGATGACATGATACTATACATAGAAAATTCTAAAGACTGCATAAAAAATTATTAGACTTAATAAATGAATTCAGCAAGGTAGCAGGATTCAAAATTTAACGCCATGAAATCTATGGTATTTCTATACACCAGTAATGAACTTTAGAAGGAGAGACTAAAAAAGCAATCCCATGTACCATCGCACCAAAAAAATTAAGACACCTGGGAATAAACTAAGGAGGTAAAAGACCTATACGTGGAAAACTACATGACACTGAAAAAAGAGATAGAGGAAGACATAAACAGATGTAAGAACATACCATGTTCTTGTGTTGGTAGAATCAACATCATCAAAATGTCCATACTACCCAAAGCAATCTATAAATTCAATGCACTTCCCATTAAAATACCACCAGCATATTTTACAGATGTAGAACGAACCTTCAAAAACTTCATCTGGAATAAAAAAAGAACCCGAATAGCTCCAGCAATCCTGAGAAAGAAGAACAAAGTAGGTGGGATCGCAATACCAGATATCAAGCTTATTACAAAGCCACTGTTCTTAAAACAGTCTGGTACTGGCACAAGAACAGACATATAGATCAATGGAATAGAATAGAGAACCCAGAAATCGACCCAAACCACTATGCCCAATTAATATTTGACAAAGGAGGCAAGAACATACAATGGAGTCAAGACAGTCTCTTCAATAAATGGTGTTGGGAAAATTGGACAGGTACATGCAAAAAAAATGAAACTGGACCACCAACTTTCACCATACACAAAAATAAACTCAAAATGATTAAAGGACTTAAACATAAGATGGGAAACCATAAAAATACTAGAGGAATCCACAGGCAGAAAAACTCAGACATATGCCGAAGGAACTTCTTCATTGATACTGCCCCTAGGGCAATGGAAACTAAAGAGAAAATAAACAAATGGGACTACATGAAAATAAAAAGCTTTGCACAGCAAAGGAAACCATCAATAAAACAACAAGAAAGTCCACTGCATGGGAGAACATATTTTCCCATGATATCAATGATAAGGGTTTAATCTCCAACATTTACAGGGAACTCATACAACTTAACAAAAAGAAGAAAAACAACCCAATCAAAAAAATGGGCAACCGATCTAAATAGACACTTTTCAAAAGAAGACAGAAGGAAGGCCAAGAGACATAGGAAAACCTGCTCAAAGTCACTAATCATCAGAGAGATGCAAATCAAAACAACAATGCGCTATCATCTTACACCTGTCAGAATGGCTATCATCAACAAATCAAGAAATGACAAGTGTTGGCATGGATGCGGAGAAAAAGGAACTCTTTTGCACTGCTGGTGGGAATGCAGACTGGTGCAGCCACTGTGGAGAACAGTATGGAGTTTCCTCAAAAACTAAAAATGGAACTCCCATTTGACCCAGTGATCCCACTTCTAGGAATATATCCCAAGAAACTAGAAACACGAATCAGAAAGGATATATGCACCCCTATGTTCATAGCAGCACAATTCACGAAAGCTAAGATTTGGAAACAGCCTAAATGCCCATCAGCAGATGAGTGGATTAAAAAACTGTGGTACATCTACACAATGGAATACTACGCTGCGCTAAAAAAGGACTTCCTACCATTTGCAACAACATGGATGGAGATGGAGAGCATTATGCTAAGTGAAATAAGCCAGTCAGAGAAAGAAAAATATCACATAATCTCACTCATTTGTGGAATATAATGAACGGCATAAACTGTTGAACCAGTACAGATCCAGAGACTGAGAAACGTTGATCAGAACCTCAAACCTGAGGGAAGGAGGGGTTGGGTGGGAGTAAAGGTGAGAGATCAACCAAGGGACCTGTGTGCATGCATATCAGCCTAATCAATGGACGCAGACAATGGAGGCGGGGCATGGGTGGGGGTTGGGTGGGTAATGGGGGAATAAGGACACATATAAAAAAATAATACTAAAAGTTAAAAAAAAATAGAAAAGAAATTGTGCGGTAACCAGAACCCCAAGAATGCCTGAGAACGTTTTTCTTGCCATGCTACCAGTCATCATCTGTAGGGTAATATTACCCGGGGAAAATGGGGAAGTATTTTTGACTTATGTTCCTGACCCTTCATGGGTAAGAGGCCTTACATGGGCTGATCCCCCGCCTAATGTAGTCACCAATAATTCCAAACACTTTGGTCATCCAGGAGGACCATGGGTGGGGCAAGGAAATATAATTACACTGGGGTCACCACCCAGCTTCTCTTTTGTATGACACAAAATCAAACCACTGCTCCTTTGTGTGTAAAATTAAAGAGGTTTCTGGCTTGCGTGGACACCAAAGGAAGGGACTATCACTACTTGTTCCTGGGAGAGGTGCAGAAAATGTAACTAAGACCTTGTCTATACAAAAAGAAATTGACAACCAGTTTGAAATGGAATTGCCATGGCCTAGAGCAAAGAATATCCTTACATGATATTATTCTACAATGTCATTATAATTTTTCCCAGATTTGTACTACCCCCATTACCTATAATAGTACCTTGCACCCTTGGGAATCAATAAAAAATCATCTTTTTGGTGCTTGGAGGCAAAGGAAACACATCTCTTGATATTTTAGAATTACAACAGCATTATGTACAATTATCCCAAACAAACTTACAAACTAATTCTTTGAATGTCTGGCAGCAATTTAAAAAGGACATGAAAGGATTTAATCCCTTCCACTGTGTAGAGGGCCCCCTGGGAAGGAAACCTGAGCATTCTATATTGGCCCCTCTTGCCCTTTTGGCCAAGAGGGACCCTCTTCTCACAATCCAATTGCCCACAACTGTTGCCTGTGCTTTCTGTTCATGCTGAGGTTGAAGCCTCCTGCTGGCTGATACCATGGATCTGTCTCTCGCCCAGTGGGGTAAGCTTAGCCCTCCCTGGGGAAGAAACCTGGGTTCCCCAAGATATGTGAATAGTGCCGGGCCCTGCCAGCAGGCGAGGGGATCCCAAGTCGGGTGCTGGGCGTGGAGGCCACGGTGGCATAGGCTACCAAGGAGACAGAACTGAACCTCACTTCATCCTGCTTGGCCCCGGAGGATGGCTGGTTAGCCAGAGACAGGTAAGATTCCTCAGGGAAGGAACAACCCAATACAGGCACAGTTGCAGAGGGGCCTTCAGGAGAGAACTTGGTGGTCAACAGTTGTGGGGCACAGACCCTCACCCCCCCAACCTTGCAGGGGCCTGAACCCTCACCCCTTCTGAGGGAGGTCTCCTGCCCCTATGGCTGCTTTCCTTCCCATGCCCAGCACAAATCGGGACCCAGGTAACAGACAGACACTTGGCCGACAGCAGCTGCTCTCTCACTTAAACAAGACTTGTTTAAGTTGTCTTGCATCCATGGTATGGGGAAGTAGGTTTTTGATATCTAAATCCAGCCTACCACCAGGAATGCTCAGGGCCTACTCAAGAAGGCAAATAATCATTTCCACTAATATTTACAGGGTAAAATAAGATTGTTGATAGAGTATTAAATTTGACAGTAAAATAGTAGTCAAGTTCTCAGACTAATTTAAATTGGCTAAGTGAAATAAGCGAATATTCTAGAAAAATTAATGGTACTGGACAAAAAGCTGTTCCTAAAATGTTAACTAAAATTTTTATTGGTAGTTCATCTCATGGTAAAATTGCGTAACACGTAATGAACCTAAAGCAGTCATATTTTAGTGCTAAAAATTAAAATTTAAAAGCTATCAAGACTACATTATAAAATTTCCAAAAGCCTGCTAATATTTAAATAAAAAAGGGGGGGATAGTAGAAGAATATCATGTAAGGAAATATATCCTGTAAGTAAATTACATCTAGAAAATTTTTACTTTAGAAAATTAACTTTCATTTGTAATGCTAACAGCAAGACACCCATGAAAAACACACATGGTGTCAAAACAAGCCAAAGGAAAATCGTTTGGGCAAAAAATGAAAAAGGATCCCAAGTCAAATTTACAGAAAAGATTCCTTTATTAACTTTTGGTCGAGAATATGTTTGTATATTTTCAGAAAGCACCTCCAAGACCATGTGGATTCCTGCAACAGAGAGGAATTGACAGGACTGCTCCAGCCATGAAGACAGAAGAGAAACAGTCCAGAGATGGAAGACTCTGACAATGCCTCACCATACTAGCAGCTGTGCATCGTGGCAGGTTGCCCAAGACCAAACCAGAGAGGGTCGGACCTGCATTACCACCATTTGTCCACAATCCAGAACTGAAATATCATCGCTGACATGTACACATAAGGAACTGTTTGACATTGAAATTGGGACTCAAAAGAACTGTTGGCCCACAAAGAAACTCACTACAGACTGATTCTTTTGCCTCCCAGCATAACCATTATTGCTTATCTCATTTTCGGTTCTTATAAGTGTATTTCTAGTATCACATGATCTCACTCATCTAGGGGAAATAATGAACAACATAAACTGATGAGCAAAAACAGACCCGGAGACAGGGAAGCATCGATGAGACTGTCAAACCTCAGAGGGAAGGTAAGGGAGCATGGGGGTGAGGGGGAGACATCAACCAAAGGACTTGTATGCATGCATATAAGCCTAACCAGTGGTCACAGACAACAGGGGTTGGGGGCATGAGTGGGGAGGGGTTTTGATTGGGAATGGGGGGTATGAGGACAAATATGTGATACCTTAATCAATAAAGAAATTAATAAAAAAATTTAAAAAGAACAATTATCGTGCTGAAAAAAAAGAATACTCTTATAATAGGCAGAAAAACAAGGCACTTCGTCAAATAAAAGGAAGAAAAATGTCATCTTTTTATTATAATTTAATTTACTGTTTTACTACAGTAAATATTGAGTTTTAAGTAAACTAGAACATTTGGTGTGGCGGGTTTTGCACTGTGGTTGAGCATTGACCCTTCAACCAGGAGGTCAAGGTTTGATTGCAGCTCGATCCCCAGTGCGGGGGCGTGCAGGAAGCATTCAATCATTGATTCTCTTTCATCATTGATGTTTCTATCTCTCCTTCTCTCTTCTTCTCTGAAGTCAATAAAAAAATATATTTTTAAAAAAGAACTAAAACACTTGATTATGATTAAGCATATCTGAATTGTTAATTCACAACCTTGGTTGAGTTTGGGCAGATTGATACAATACTTTTTTAGAACAAGTTGGAAATATGAATCAAAAGCTTTAGTTAACTCACGTCCATTGACCCCATAATACATATCCATTGACACAGCTTTGAGAAATTTAACACGTTAAGTGCCATGTCAGTCACTGGTGACTGACACTGTACTTTCTGTTTGTACCTCGTCAAGTCTCCATCTGCAAGCATATCGGTGAAATAGATATCGTGGGCTACACGGAAAGGAAAACAAAACAGGCTTGGTGCTTAATGTGTTAAGGAAGTAATTGCAAATGTGTGTAATAAATTTTTAAGTAGTTTTGCTTATTTTTTTATATAGTAGTTTTTTTTAATAAAAAGAAACAACTAGAAATAGTTTTAAATGTCCAATATTAAGTTACACTGGTTCAGTTTATTATATAGGATGACTATTATACATAATTAAGTGGAAAAAAAGCAAATTTTAAGCATCTGGAGATATATGGATATATCTATATGTAAAATGATGAGTTAACATCAGTTATCTCAGGATAGTGGGTATCTTTTCAAGTTTTTTTTTTTAGATTAATTGTATTGTTTGTTTTGAACAGTGAATCTATATTGCATCTAAGGGGAAAAGAAGGGGAAAGGATTTTTTTATTTTTTAATATATTTGTATTGATTTCAGAGAGAGAGAAAAAAATAGAAACATCAGTGATGAGAGAATAATTGATCGGTTGTCTCCTGCACTCCCCCACTGGGGGCTGAGTCCACAACCTAGGCATGTGACCTGACAGGGAATTGAATCATGACCTTTTGGTTCATAGGTCGACACTCAACCACTGAGCCACACCTCCCGGGCTAAAGGAAAGTATGTATTTAATAAATAAAACTTTTTTTAACTCAGTACTTTGCTTCATATACCATGTTTTTTTATTTCTGCCCATATTGGATGACTATGGTTAATCTTACTATTTGACTTTTTTTAAATTAATTTCTAAATTATTTCAACTTTGTTTCTGGATCACGATCACGTTTAGAGTCAGTTTTGTCTCTTCAAGTTCCTTTGCAAATTTCCATTTCCATTTCAGTATGTTTCTTAACTTTGTATGTGGAGTCAAATAAACCTATGTTCAAATTCCATGGGAGCTTGGGCAATTTAATCTGTCTACCTCACTTTCCTCATCTATGATACATAGACAGTGAGTCCAAGTTCATAATCCTTAGGTAATGATTAAAAATTTTAAATGATTTTCTGATGTTTAATATGTGTTCAGTAATCACTAACCATTACCTCTAAATTATTAACATTAATCTTTGTGCTTCATTTTCAGAATGGTGATGTTACTATTTATAATCCTTAAGACAAATTGTCTTTACCTAGTCTAGTCAATTTCTCTCTCTGTGAATGGTGAGAAAAGACTTAACTAAAGAATTACTCAAAAAGAGAGATTCTGATTAAGCATTTCTTCCTAGAACACAATACAGTACCATTCTTTACCACTTAAAAAACCCAGCTGTCATAGTAACTAAAATATTTTGTTTGTTTGATATTTATTTTTTTAAGGCAAAAATTCAATGATACTCTGAAAGAGGCTTAAAAGAAAGAAACTCCATGTTTATATATATTTTCTAATATGGGCAGTTTTTAAAACAATAATATCCTTCATTTCTGAGGAACAGCTAACTGTTCTAAAAGCTATTTAGAGAAGAAAAAAATGGAGACTGGCAAGGAGGTAGGAAGGGAGAGTCTGTGACATAGTGAGGGAGCGATAGAGGAGTGTGTGGACGTGCGAGGTGTGTGTGTGTGTGTGTGAGAGAGAGAGAGAGCTGGAGACAGTTAGATCCTGCAGGTCTTCCAGGGGTGCTGCCAAACCAGGCAGTCTTAGACGGCAAAACCCTGCTGCCACCGCAAGCACTCCGGGGCAGACATCGCCGGCACAGAAACCATGCCATCTTGAAGAATGGAACTGCTTGAGACTAGGATCCTAGCCTCACCACCACCCAGTCTGGTCTAAGATGCAAACCGGGAGCCTACAGCCACTCAGGACAAAGACCTGCGACCACAGCTGCAGACCCACAGACACCAAGACTCCAGGCATCCTGGCCGCAGATTTTGTGAGTCACAGAGCCCATCCCCCTCCCAACCGGCCTGCTGCAGCAGCATAGGAACTGCTAGATCCTCTCTGTGCAAGCAGGCCTCCTGCCCACAGGGTGGCTGTGCTACTTGAATTTGAGCCTGAGTGCACAGACACAGGGAGACTGTTTCCCGCAGCGCGCCCTTGCGCGACCAGACCGCACGCCCACACATGATGGCTGCACTACCTGAATTTGAGCCTGGGTGCGTGGACACAGGGACACTGTTTCTTGCTGTGTGTGCTTGCGTGCCCAGACACCATGCCCACCCAGGGTGGCTGCGCTACCTGAATTTGAGTCTGGGCAGGTGGACACAGGGAGTCTTTATCCCGCAGAACGCACTTGCGCGACCAGACCCCAGACCCACACAGGGCAGCTATGCCACCTGACTTTGATTCTGGGCGAGAGCACACAGAAGTCTGTTTTCCACAGCACAGGAGTAGACTTCCAGCCGACAAATGGCAGCTGTGCAACTAGGTCCCCCAAGCAGATCGGGACCATTATTCTCTACACGAGAGGAAGCACTGAGCACCAGTTACTTGACTCTGTTTCTCATCGCGCGCATGGGATCCCTGATTCCCAGTGCACACACACTAAGAGTCAGTGACTCCAATTCTAGGTGCATGCGCACACAGGGACCCTGAATCTCAGTGTGAGCCCACACCAAGGGACAGACTCCAGTACTCAATTCTTGGCACGGGCACAGGGGGACACTGACTCCTGGCTTGCACTAGGGGACTATGATTTTCAACACATGCAAGCGGGGTCACTTTTCAGCATGGCGCAGGCGGTGTCCCTGATTCTAGGTGTACGCTCGAGGCCACACTGAACACCGGTGACTCTTATCCTGAGCGAGCATGCCTTCCACCGACCCATGGCAGCCGCACATCTTTGTGTCGGAGCTCTTCAGTAACACTTAGGTGACACGAACCTGCCACTGCATGTGGCCCAGGCCCCCACAACTCGGTGACTAGACCTTCTGGTGATAGTTAGAATGGGGAGGCAACGAAACAATCCCCAGAGGAAAGAAAAAGAGGAATCTCCAAGAAAGGAAATATGTGAAACTGAGGCATGCAACATGTCAGAAAAATAATTCAGAGTAATGGTCGTACAGTTTATAAACAGGATGGATGAGAAAATTAACAACCTGTGTAAAAAGCAGGAAGAAATCAAAAGTGATATAGCTACAATAAAAAACACCATAGAATGTTTTAACAGTAGACTAGAAGAAGCAGTTGACTGAATTAGTGAGTTAGAAGATAAGGTAGAGAAACAAGCCTAATCTGAACAGCAACTGAAGAAAAAAATTACAAAGCAGGAGGAGAGCCTAAGGGAGCTTTCAGACAAAACAAAACAAAGTAACATACGTATAATAGGGCTGCCAGAAGGAAAAGAAGAGCAGCAAGGATTAGATAATTTATTTAAATAATTACAGAAAACTTCTCTGATATGGGGAAGAAAAAAGTTACACAGGTACAGAATTCCCAATCAAGATAAATCCCAAAAGACCCACACCAAGACACATCAAAATTACAAAGGAAAATGTTAAAAACAAAAAGAGAACCTTATAGGCTGCAAGAGAGAGAGAGAGTTACCTCCAAAGAATCCTCCATCAGATTATCAAATGATTTCTCAACAGACACTTCATGCTAGAAGGGAATGGAATAAAGTATACAAAATGATGCAAAGCAAAGGACTGAATCCAAGAATATTCTATCCAGCAAGACTATCAATCAAAATTGAAGGGTAAATCAGGAACTTCACAGACAAAAAAAGGCTAAGGATGTTTATCACTACCAAGCCAGCGTTGAAAGAAATGCTAAAGGAAATACTGTAAAAGGAAAAATAGAAAGGGAGGAAGTAACACAGGCATAAAGTACAGAAATTGCTACAAACAAGTACCTATCAATAAAATGCCCTGAGCTGTCTGGCAGCAAGCAGTTATTTTATGCATCCTTTTCAGGTTTGGGGAAATGCCCTCAGCCATCTCCAGATGATTCAGCCCTGCTGACATGCTGGAATTGCCTTCCAGTAGGTTAGCAAATTTAAAATGAGAATAATTATCCCTGGCCAGAAGGTTGTGGTATCAGTCACTGGTCAGGGCACATAGAATCAACCAATGAATTCATATATAAGTGGACCAGCAATTCTCTCTCTCCCCCCTTTCTCTCTCTCTCTCTCAAATAAATAAATAAATATAAATTTATTTTTTAAAAAACAAAAAAATACACACACAAATAAAATGAAAATAATTAGTATTGGCAAGTATTTGATAAAATAGTCAATCATGCCCTGGTCAGTGTGACTCAGTTTGGTTGGGCATTGTCCATGCACCAAAATGTTCAATTCACTGTCAGGACACATGCCTGGTTGTGGGCTCAATCCCTGATAGGGGGACCTGCAGGAGGCAGCAGATCAATGTTTCACTCTCACATCACTGTTTTTCTCTCACTCTCCCTCTCTGAAAATCAATTTTAAAAAAATAATCATATCCAGTTAGTGGGAATATAAGGAGCCTTAAAAAAATAATTTAGTCCTTATACATTACAAAGCATTCATACTTTTAACTTGGTAGTATTCTACCTTTATGACTCTCTCCAAAAAAGAAAACCAAAATGCAATTAGAGTTTTATATTAAAAAATGTTGTTTTAAGCATCATTGTTATAATACCAAATTCAAAAGGTCAGCACATAGGCAAATAGTGAAGGTATGGTAATCTAAACAGTGAAATATTATGTTGCATTTATTGACACAAAAAAGAAACATAATACTACTATGACAAATTCTTGTAAAATAAACCTAAATCTTATCAAGACTCTCTTAAGAACCAGTTTACAGGCAATACAGAGGACAGAGGAACATGTTAGATCTAATCAGAAAAATCTAAAATGTAGGAAACTCTACAGAAAAATTACATGGTTCCTTCAAGAAATAAATTACAAACCTCAGTTCATGAACATCCCCCATCTGTAGCAATTCAGTTCTTGACCTCACAACTCTTTCCTGTTGATGCCAGTATGATCAATCACAAGTCTCTCAGTGATAATTAAACCAAAGAATGCGCTATTATGAGTCAATTTACCCCCAAACCTCATATTGTTTACATCTCAGGAGATTGTGCTATGAATATTTTCATGTGGTTTGGTGGTTTTCTTTTGCTTTAATTGCTGCTTACTATTATTAAATACATATAGTAAGTCACCATGAGTTATAAGAAGGTTACTGATAGCAAAGTGAAAAGAAAAGCTGTGAGAACAATGGAGCTTAAAAAAGAAATAATTGCAAAGTATGGTAGAGGTTTTCATGTAATGTGTACATTTCATTTCCTTCTTGTTAAATGTTCATTTACATATCATGTTCTTTTGGTTTTTAAAGTATTTATAGATTAAACAGTATATGATATATATACTATATATATTTAAGAAAGGTTAAAACAGGAAATAATGTGGGGGTCTGGAATAGATTAATTCAATTTTCATTATTTCTAATGAGAAAAAATGATTCCGTTTTCAAAAAAAACCTCAAATAGCCTACCTGAATGAATTCAAGAACTGAAAATAAAAACTTAAGAGGTAAGGGGAACTCATGGGTAAAAGAAATGCCAAATAATTTGAATGAACTTTATTTGACTCTTGATTCAAACACACTAAAGATACTTATAATTGGACAAATTTGAAAACTGCATCTGATGGTGGTTAAGGCATTATTAATGTTTTCAGTATGGTCTTCGGATTGCGATTGAAATACATATCCTATATAATCCTATCTAATAAAAGAGTAATATGCAAATTGACCATCACTCCAACACACAAGATGACCACCCCCATGTGGACACAAGATGGCCTGCAGGGGAGGGCAGTTGTGGGGGAACTCAGGCCTGCAGGGGACGGTAGTTGGGGGGAACACAGGCCTGCAGGGGAAGGCAGTTGTGGGGGGACCAGGACTGCAGGGGAGGAGAGTTGGGGGGACCCAGCCTGCAGGGGATGGCAGTTGGGGGAGGTCAGGCCTGCAAGGGAGGGCAGTTGGGAGGGGACCAGTCCTGCAGGGGAGGACGTTTGGGGGGTACCCAGGCCTGCAGGGGAGGGCAGTTGAAGGGACCAAGCCAGCAGGGGAGGGCAGTTAGGGGCAATCGGGTCGTCAGGGGAGCAGTTAGGCGACCTTCAGACTGGCAGAGGATTGGTTTCCCTGGTGATCAGGCTGGCAGGCGGAAATGGTTCGGGGCAATCAGGCAGGCGGGCAGGCAGGCGAACATTTGGGAGCTAGCAGTCCTGCATTGTGAGTGGGATGTAGAACTGCCTGTTTAGGCCCACGGGATCAGGCCTAAATGGGCAGTCGGACATCCCTCAAGGGGTCCCAGATTGGAGAGAGTGCAGGCAGGGCTGAGGGACACACCCTCCCTCGTGCATGAATTTCATACACTGGGCCTCTAGTCCTATATAACAAAAGGCTAATATGCAAATCGACCAAACAACAGAACAACCTGTCACTATAATACGCACTGACCACCAGGGGGCAGACATGCTCAATGCAGGAGCTGCTACCTGGTAGTCAGTGCACTCCCACAGGGGGAGCACTGCTCAATCAGAAGCCGGGCTCACGGCTGGTGAGCGCAGCGGTGGTGGCAGGAGCCTCTCCAACCTCCGCGGCAGTGCTGAGGATGTCTGACTGATAGCTTAGGCCCAGTCCTTGTGGGGAGCGGGCCTACACCATCAGTCGGACATCCCCCCAAGGGCTCCCAGACTTCAAGAGGTTGCAGGTCTGGCTGAGGGACCCCCCCCCCCCCCCCGAACCCCCCTAGTGCACGAATATCATGCACCAGGCCTCTAGTCAATTTATAATATGCCTAGAATTTTTTTCAATATAATCCTAGTTTGGGTAGGGTGGTAGTGAGGGACTTTAGGAGGCGCAAGATTGGTGATTGGCCACGTAAAGAAGCCAGGTAGTGGATACATGGGGCTTCATTTTCTTTTCTCACTACTTTTGTGTATGTTTGAAAATACCTACAATAACATGTCCAAAAAGAATTAACTTAAATATAGGAAAATTTAAGGTTATTTAAAATGAAAAAGAGCATGATATACATAGATAAATTTCAGCTATGGTTTTTTGTTTGTTTGTTTTTTTTTTTTATTAAGGTATTATATGTGTACATATCTTACCATTGCCCCACCCCCCACCCCACTCCCATACATGCCCTCACCCTGCAATGTTTTGCATCCGTTGGTTATTCTTATATGCATGCATATAAGTCCTTCGGTTGATCTCTTATTTCTCCCACCTCTCCCTAACCTTCCCGCTGTAATCTCACAGTCTGTTTGATGTTTTACTGCCTCTGTATCTATCTTTTTGTTCATCAGTTTATGTTTTTTATTATCCACAAATGAGTGAGGTCATGTGGTATTTTTCTTTCATTGACTGGCTTATTTCACTTAGCATAATGTTCTCCAATTCCATCCAGGTTGCTACAAATGGTAAGAATTCCTTCTTTTTTATGGCATCATAGTATTCCATTGTATAGATGTACCATAGTTTTCTAATCCAGTCATCTGCTGACGGGCACCTAGGCTGTTTCTAAATCTTAGCTATTGTAAATTGTGCTGCTATGAACATAGGGGTGCATATATCCTTTCTGATTGGTGTTTCTAGTTTCTTAGGATATATTCCTAGGAGTGGGATTACTGGGTCAAATGGGAGTTCCATTTTTAGTTTTTGAGGAAACTCCATACTGTTCTCCACAGTGGCTGCACCAGTCTGAATTCCCACCAGCAGTGCACGAGGGTTCCTTTTTCTCTGCATCCTCTCCAACACTTGTTGTTTGTTGATTTGTTGATGATAGCCATTCTGACAGGTGTAAGATGGTATCGCATTGTCGTTTTGATTTGCATCTCTCGGATAATTAGTGACTTTGAGCATGTTTTCATGTGTCTCTTGGCCTTCCTTCTGTCTTCTTTCGATAAGAATCTATTTGGGCCGAAACTGGTTTGGCTCAGTGGATAGAGCGTCGGCCTGCAGACTGAAGGGTCCCGGGTTCGATTCCGGTCAAGGGCACGTACCTTGGTTGCGGGCACATCCCCAGTGGGGGTGTGCAAGAGGCAGCTGATCGATGTTTCTCTCTCATCGATGTTTCTAGCTCTCTATCCCTCTCCCTTCCTCTCTGTAAAATATCAATAAAATATATTTAAAAAAAAAAAAGAAAATATTCTATTTGGGTCCGTTGCCCATTTTTTGATTGGATCATTTGTCTTCCTTTTATTAAGTTGTATAAGCTGCATGTAGATGTTGGAGATTAAACCTTTATCAGTGATAACATTTGCAAATATGTTCTCCCATACAGTGTGGTTTCTTGTTGTTTTGTTGATGGTTTCTTTTGCTGTGCAAAAGCTTTTTATTTTGATGTAGTCCCACTTGTTAATTTTCTCCTTGGCTTCCATTGCCCTAGGGGCAGTATCAGTGAAGAAGTTCCTTTGGCATATGTCTGAGATTTTGCTGCCTGTGGAATCCTCTAGTATTTTTATGGTTTCCCATCATATGTTTAAGTCCTATATCCATTTTGAGTTTATTTTTGTGTATGGTGTAAGTTGGTGGTCTAGTTTCATTTTTTTGCATGTATCTGTCCAATTTTCCCAACACCATTTATTGAAGAGACTGTCTTGACTCCATTGTATGTTCATGCCTCCTTTGTCAAATATTAATTGTGCATAGTGGTTTGGGTCGATATCTGGATTATCTATTCTATTCCATTGGTCTATATGTCTGTTCTTGTGCCAGTACCAGGCTGTTTTGAGAACAGTGGCTTTGTAATACAGCTTGAAAACTGGTATTGAGATCCCTCCTACTTTATTCTTCTTTCTCAGGATTGCTGTGGCTATTCGGGGTCTTTTTTTATTCCAGATGAATTTTTGGAGAGTTCTTTCTAGGTCTGTGAAGTATGCTGTTGGTATTTTAATGGGGAGTGCATTGAATCTATAGATTGTTTTGGGTAGTATGGACATTTTGATGATGATGATTCTACCAATCCATGAACATGGTATGTTCTTACATCTGTTTATATCTTCCTCTATCTCTTTTTCAGTGTCCTGTAGCTTTGCGCATATCGGTCTTTTACCTCCTTGGTTAAGTTTATTCCTAGGTATCTTAATTTTTTTGGTGCGATGGTAAATGGGATTGCTTTTTTAGTCTCTCTTTCTGTAAGTTCACTATTGGTGTATAGAAATGCCATAGATTTCTTGGCGTTAATTTTGTATCCTCCTACATTGCCGAATTCATTTATTAAGTCTGTTAGTTTTTTGATGGAGTCTTTCAGATTTTTTATGTACAATATCATGTCATCTGCAAATAAGGACAGCTTTACTTCTTCTTTTCCAATTTGGATCCCTTTTATTTCTTTTTCTTGTCTAATTGCAATGGCTAATACTTCCATTACTATTTCAACCAGGAGTGGTGAGAGTGGGCATCCCTGTCTTGTTCCTGTTCTTAGGGGAAATGCTTTTAGTTTTTGCCCATTGAGTATGATGTTAGCTGTGGGTTTATCATATATAGCTTTTAATATATTGAGGTATGATTCTACTATTCCCACCTTGTTCAGAGTTTTTATCAAGAAAGGGTGTTGGATTTTGTCAAATGCTTTTTCTGCATCAATTGATATGACTGTGTGATTTTTATCTCTCAATTTGTTTATGTGATGTATCATGTTTATTGATTTGCGGATATTGTACTATCCTTGCATTCCTGGGATAAATCCTACTTGGTCATGGTGTATGATCTTTTTGATGTACTGCAGGATCCGTTATGCTAGAATTTTGTTGAGGATTTTGGCATCTGCGTTCATGAGGGATATTGGCCTGTAATTCTCCTTCATTGTGTTGTCTTTATCTGGTTTTGGTATTAGGGTGATGCTGGCTTCATAGAAGGATCTTGGAAGTGTGCCTTCCTCTTGATTTTTTTGGAAAAGTCTGAGGAGGATAGGTTTTAGTTCTTCCTTGAATGTTTGGTAAAACTCCCCTGTGAAGCCGTCTGGCCCCGGGCTTTTGTTTGCTGGAAGCTTTTTGATGACTGCTTCAATTTCTTCCATAGTTATTGGCATATTGAGCTGTTTAGATTCTTCCTGATTGAATTTTGGAAGGTTATATTTTTCTAGGAATATGTCCATTTCCTCCAGTTTGTCCAGTTAGTTGGAATAGAGTTGTTCGTAGTATTTTTTAACAATCCTTTGTATTTCGGCAGGATCTGTTGTTATTTCACCTCTTTCATTTCTGATTTTGTTTATTTGGGTCTTCTCTCTTTGCTTCTTTGTGCGCTTGGCTAGAGGTTAATAAATCTTGTTTATCCTTTCGAAGAACCAGCTCTTGGTTTTGTTATTCTTTTGTATTGTTTCTTTGGTCTCTATGTCATTTATCTCCTCTCTGATCTTTATTATTTCTTTCCTTCTGCTTACACTGGGCTTTTCTTGTTGCTCTTTTTCTAACTCTTTGAGTTGTTGGGTTAGGTAATTTATTACCCCTGTTTCTTGTTTTTTGCAGTAGGCTTGTAGAGCTATGAACTTCCCTCTCAAGACTGCTTTCGCTGTGTCCCATAGATTTTGGATTGTTGTGTTTTCATTGTCATTTTTTGCATGATGTTTTTTATTTCTTCCTTGATCTCTCTGGTAACCCAGTCATTGTTTAATAGCATGCTGTTTAGTCTCCATGTGTTTGATTTCTTTGGATTGTTTTTATTGTAGTTGATTTCCAGTTTTATGCCACTGTGGTCTGAGAAGATGCTTGATATCATTTCTATCTTCTTGAAGTTGAAGAGACTTTGCCTATGACCCAACATATAGTCTATCTTTGAAAATGACCCATGTGCACTTGAGAGGAATGTATATTCTGTGGCTTTGGGGTGAAATGTTCTGAAGATGTCAATTAATTCCATCTGGTCTAGTGCGTCATTTAGGATTGATGTTTCTTTGCTGATTTTTCGTTTAGAGGATTTGTCCAATGGTGATAGTGGGGTATTAAAGTGTCCTCCTTTGATTGTATTGCTGTCAATCTCTCCCTTGATATCCTCCAGATTTTTTTATGTATTTGGGAGCTCCTGTATTGGGTGCATGTATGTTTTCCAGAGTTATTTCCTTTTGTTGGATTGCTCCCTTTAGTATTTTGAAGTGGCCTTCCTTATCTCTTGTTATGTCCTTTACCTTGAGATCTAATTTGTCAGATACAAGTATTGCTACCCCAGCTTTTTTTTTCATTTCCATTTGCCTGGAAGACCTTTTTCAATCCCTTCACCCTCAGTCTGTGTGCATCCTTTTTTCTGAGGTTGGTTTCTTGTAGACAGCAGATATATGGGTCTTGTTTTCTTATCCAACCTGTTACCCTATGTATTTTGATTGGGGCATTTAATCCATTTACATTTAAAGTTATTATTGATAGGTACTTATTTGTTGCCATTTTTATTCTTTTACCCCTGTGTTCCTTCTTCGCTTCCTATTTCTTTTTTTTCTTTTTTTTTTTTTTTTTACAGCAGACCCTTTAGTATTTCTTGCATTGCTGGTTTGGTGGTAATAAATTCCCTTAGTCCTTTTTTGTCTGTGAAGCTCCTGATTTCACCCTCAGTTTTGATTGATAGCCTTGCTGGGTACAGTATTCTTGGATTCAGACCCTTCCTTTGCTTGGCTTTGTATATTTCATTCCACTCCCTTCTGGCCTGATGAGTTTCTGTTGAGAAATCAGTTGCTAGTCTGATGGTGGTTCCTTTTTATGTAACTTTCTGTCTCTCTCTTGCCGCTTTTAAGATTCTTACTTTGTCGTTGGTGTTTGCCAATTTAATTATAATGTGCCTTGGCGTCGGTCTTTTGGGGTTCATTTTGCTTGGGACTCTGTGATCTTCTTGGATTTGTGTGGATTTTTTCTTCCCTATATCAGGGAATTTTTTGTCATTATTTCTTCAAACAGGTTTTCTATTCCTTGCTCAGCTTCCTTTCCTTCTGGAACCCCTATTATGCGGATGTTGTTTTGTTTCGTGTTGTCCCAAAGTTCCCTTAGATTCTCCTTCCTGCTTTTTAACTTTTTTTTTCTAGAAGCTGCTGTACTTGGGTATTTTTTCCCATATTGTCTTCTAGCTCACTGATGCGGTCCTCTGCTTCTTCTAGTCTACTCTTGATACTTTCTGTTGAGTTCTTTACAGCAGCGATATTTTTCATTTCTTCTTGGTTCTTCTTCATTTCCTCTTGGTTCTTACTCATATTGTCAAATTTGTCTTCCATTCTTTTCAGCTACCTTATGACCATTTCTCTGAATTCTTTCTCTGGCAGGTTGCTTGCCTCCATTTCGTTTACTTCCTTTTCTGGTGATGCGTGCTTTTCTTTCAAGTGCGGGCTGTTTCTTTGTCTCCCCATGGTCTCTCTTCTCCAGATGTCTGCTTATGTAGTTCTCTCTCTCCTTTCCGTGGTGGACTGTAGAGCTCCTCTGCATCTGCAAGATTGTGCCAATTGGGGACCGGTGTTCTGGGGTTCGCAGCTGTTCAGTTGGTGCTGCCGTTGTGGGTTTTCAGGCTTCCAATAAGCTCCATTTTCCTTTTCAAGATGGCGCAGTTACTGCGTCCAAGCTTGTAGCTCTGGCAGGGGACCTAGTCTTAGTGGGGGCTGCCCGGTCAGGGGAATCCCATCTAGCAGTCCCCCACCTTCTCCTGGAGTTTAGCTGTCCCTTAACTTGCCAACAAACACTCCTCGTGCGACCCTTAGCTGTTCTTTCTGCTCCGGGACAAGGCTCGGAACACGTCTGTCTATTCCGCCGCCATTTTTTTTCCACCTATGTTTTTTTTTTTTTTTTTAAATACAGAGGAAAAATAGACAAAATGTTAGCAGTGGCTGCTTTTTAGTGAGATTATGCATGACTTTTCATAATAAAGTTTTATTGTATGCATATAAATTTACAAATAAGCCATATTTTTTACAATGAGCACTTTTAAATTTTATTTTAGTGAATAGTTCCAAATTCAGTGGTATATACAGCAAAACTACTCATTTTTTCAATCACCCAGTTACTTCCAGAAGTTTCCATTTTTCCATTTTTTGTATACTCATTTTAAAGATGTATATATGTATTCTTTTTTAAAAACTATATTTTTATTGATTTCAGAAAGGAAAGGACAGGGAGAGAGAGTGAGAAACATCAATGATGATAGAGAATCACTGATCAGCTTCCTCCTGCATACCTCCTACTGGGAATCAGGCCCACAACTCAGGCATGTGCCCTTGAGCGGTATCGAACCCCGGGACCCTTCAGTCCGCAGGCCAACACTCTATCTACTAAGCCAAACCAGTTAGCACTGTATTCTTTTTAAACATGCAAATTGTAATGCACTATACACTGTTTTGTTGTTTCTATTTAGCAATACTAGAGGTCCAGTGTATGAAAATTCATGCATTTGTGGGGAGGTCCCTCATCGCAGCCTGCCCGCTCTCACAATCCGGGAGCCCTCAGGGTCAGGAGGCTATTTGGAGATCAGGGGAAGGCAACACCCCCATCACACCTCTGCTGCTGCCACTGCCAACAGCACAAGCCTCAGCTGGCCCTGGTTACCTGAGCCTCTGGCGGCCCTGGGCTGTTGGTCAGCTGCCATCCGACGCTTGCCTGTGTCTCGGGCCCGCCCTGGGTGGCTGGGTAGCCGACATCTGAGGGTTGCCTGAGGCTCAGGCATCAAACTGGGCAGCAGACATCTGAGGCTAGCCTGTGCCTTGGGCCGGCCCTAGGTGGCTAGGCAGCCGACATCCGAGGCTTGCCTGCACTTCGGGTGTCATCTGGGCAGCGGCCATCCGAGGCTTGCCTGTGCCTCAGGCATTGACTGGGCAGGCGCCATTCAAGTCTTGCCTGCACCTCGGGCTGGCCCTGGGCAGCTGGGGGCCTGAGGGCAGGTCCAGCCGCACTGTGCGCCTGCCACCCCCCCGGCGGGGTGAAAGGACTGGGGGACTCTGGCGGAGCTGAGGGGACTTGGTGCCGCCATCTTGTGGCTATGGGCGCTGTCATCTTCGTGATGGTTAATTTGCATATTCCCTCTTTATTAGATAGCATATTTTGTAGATTGAACCATATGTTTACCTAAAAGTGCTTCTTATTTTTTCACAGCTTCTTAGTCCCTTTGGATTGATGTACAGGTTTGCTGCTTCAAACAATACTGAAATGATTAATCTTGCATAAATATCAATTTACACATAAGCAAGTTTATTTAATAGGAAGAATTAGTTGTGCAATTACTGGATCCAATTATATGTATATGATTTTGATAACAGTTTTCAGATTGCTGTCCATATAGAGTAAAAATTGAAAGGTTTTATTTTCATTGCTCTCAGTATAAATGTGACTGAAGATCTTTTCAGTTTTTTAAGAGCTATTTTCATTTCCTCTTGTGAATTCTGTTCCTAGCCCATGCCTCTATTCCAACTCAGTTATTGAGTAATGTTCTTAATAATTTGTAGGAGTTCATTATGCATTTTGGAAATTAGCATTTTGTCTATAATATAAATTACAAATATTTTCCTCCAGTTTATTTGTCTTTTAATGTTTAATGTGTTGAATTTTGGTTGTCATACCACACTGTGGTGCGGTGTTTCTTCCTTTTCCGCGTCCTGCACAGAAAGGGAGAAAGACAGGTTCCTGCGGGGAGGAGCTGGGGGTTAAGAAATTAGAAAAAGAAAGAGACAAGAGACAGAAATAGATTCAAGCTGGGTGCCGGGTGGCTTCCTGTCCTCTGAAAGAGAGACACTCACACTCACCTCAGACAACACAGCATATTTACTGGTTTCCAAAAGGGATTTTATGATAAAAAGGAGTTTAGGGTGTGCCCAAATCCTATACATCAGGATCTGAGTAAGCTCCTTATTTTGGGTGGGTCAAGGTCCTTTTTGTTCCTCATTCCAAGTACATGGAATCAGTACTGATAACAGGATTCTGCCAGTGCCCTTGGGCTCAGCTGAATAAGAATTTAAAAAGTATCCATGTGCTTTCCCAGATGGCCCTCTACACCACCCAACAATTTTTTAAGAATTTTATTTTCACATTGATCGATTGTTCTAGGTTTTATGTGCTTTTGCCTTCCTTGAAATTTAAATTTTTATTTATATTTTACACTTGAATATTTGATGTATCTGGAATATATCCTAGTCAGTATGAGGCTCAGGTCCACTTTAATTTGGTTTCCAAATTGCTACTAAGATGCCTCACAATATTTTTCCCCCTGATTTAAAGTGTCATCTTTATCATATTCTAAGTTTAAGTACCCATGTGTTTTGTGTATGTGTATTACTGGCCTCTTCATTCTGGTCTATTGATATTTACATTCCAGTACCTTAGATTTAATTATTGTATCTTTTTAATATTTTTCTTAATACTCTGAAAGTAGTCCTTCCTCACTCTTAGAATTTTTTTGGCTCTTCTTGGTTGTTTATTTTTCAGCATCAACTTTCAGATCAGGTTGTCTAATTTAAAGAAAAATTACTTAGGTATTTCTATTTTTATGGCCTTCAATTTAAAGATTAACTTAGAGAACATTGACTTTTTAATGTTGTCCTCACATCCTCTTATCCAGGATCATTGTATGCCCTTCTGTGTGTTGGATTCACTTATTTCCTTTGGAAATATGTAAATGCTTCTTTAGATCTTGTTACATTTCTTGTAAAATTTATTTCTAGATTTTTCTTTATTGATGTTATAAATGCCAATTTTTTTCTCCATTGTAAGTTTATTATTATTGTCTATATATAAGAAGACTAAAATACCGTGTATAGGTATATGTTCATTTTATACGTACTCATTGTTTTAAATTAATTTATTGCTTCTAATAGTCTTTAAGTTGATATTCTTGGATTTTTAAGAATGTAATGATTTTATATAAAACTAGCTGCCCGGTGCATGGGATTTGTGCACTGGTGGGGGGTGTGGCCTGCGGGGATTGGCCTGCTGTGGGAGTGCTGCTCATGCCAGTCAGCCAAGTGGCTGTGGACCTGCCCTCTGAGCGGCTACTCCTGCTGTGGAGAGCAGCCGCTCATCCTGGTCAGCCAAGCGGCGCTCCCACTTGGGAATGCACTGACCACCAGGGCGCAGCTCCTGCATTGAGTGTCTGCCCCTTGGTGGTCAGTATGTGTCATAGTGTCTGGTCGTTCCGCCGTTTGGTCACTGGGCTTTTATTATATAGGATGATACCATCTGTATAAAAGTCTTTCTAATACTACTGATTTTTCTTTATAGTTATATTAGCATGGTATTTTTAATTAGTAAAAATATTAAATTATGAATTTTGAAGTAATACATTCCCCTAAGTAATCTTTAGCCTGAATAGTATCCTCTTAGTAAGTTCAATTAGACTTCATGAAACTGTACATATTCTGAACTCCTCAGTAAACCTCTTTAATGATATTTAATGTTACTTTCTCAAAAAGTTAGTTTCTAAAAAATGAAATATTCACTTTGAAAATAAATATTTTTATTAATGATATTTAAATATTAAAACATAATTGCTTTTTCTTCAGGATCAAATGGCTATTGCATGTGGATCTCGAGCTCATTTGCAAACAGAATCAATTGCTCAGGTAAGGCTTTCATTAACCAAATAGATCAGTAGTTCTTTCCCCTTTTATATATACAGTAGCACAAAATAAACTTTCATGTTTAATATCATAAAAATTAAGTTCCTCAAAAAAAATAAAATTTTTATTTTGGAAACGTTATGAAGGACTTGCACCGTTAGGAATGATTTTTTTTTTTTAATGAGTACAAGAAGAATTCACTTTAACTTGGACTGAAAGCAGCTTTCTTTGATTTTTATTTTTAAGACACAAAGAAGGAGTCCCCATTCAATTATAATCTAAGACAAATTTTCCTAAATGATGCATTTTGAACATATCAGCTTGCTTTTTGTTTTTCCATATTGGCACACTTAAATACTACATTTTGAGTTTCATTCAAAGTTTAAATTTTGTTTAACTTTATTCCTCTTAGAGAAGCACTGTAGGAATGACTTGAAAGAATAAATAAGGAATCGTCCTATGCAATGTTTTGGTGATTTTTATTTATTTTTTTAATTTTCACTTACTGTTAATATACAATATTATTAGTTTCAGGTGTACAATGTAGTGATTAGGCAATTTTTAAAATTCTTTCATTTAAAAAATGCAGGCCTAGTATATCCAGTTCAGTAATTGTCTATTACATTCTTAATGGCTCATCTGTTACAATAGTCAATGGATTAAAAATCAAGTTGTATTTTTTAGTGCAAGGTCAAAATTATCTGGGTGGGGAGTGTTTTTTTTAAATGCAATATTTCTAGGCCAATCCCAGACACTCTAAATAAGCCTCTAGCCATGAGGCTAGGAGTTTGCATTTTAAACAATTTTCCAGGTTACTTTTATGCATACCAAAGTTTGAGAACCACCAGAATAAAAGTTTGAATCTTTCCCTCAATGATTCTGAAATAAGAAATTCTAGACACAGACACCAGGTGTGTTGGGGCATAAACAGGAGTGGGGTGGGAGGACAATGAGGGAATAAGGACACATATGTAATACCTTAGTCAATAAAGAAAAAAAAATTCTAATTTTATTTTTCAAGATAAACTGATGGCAAAGTTATAGAGCTTCTTAAGAATTATGTTTAAATGTGGAAATCTAGACTCTCCTTTTTTAAGAAGTAAATTATTCTAACATCTTCCTCATGTAGTTCAATGTTTTATATTCATATGGACTTTCATTGGTGTTTTAAAAAGGTTAATATATCAATTATAGAAAACATTGTGCTTTTAGAAATTTGAAACTCAAAGAGTTTAGAGATTAGCTAATCCAACTTTATCACTTTACAGATATGTGTGGGATAAAGAAAGAAAAATATATGTCCAAGATATTCAGCACATTAGTTATAATTATAAAATAGTAGAAGCTGTAAAATACTAAATTCCAACACTAGAAAATATAGGTGTTTCCCGTGGGTGAAATGTCATGCAAACAATAAAACAGATGAAAATGGAGACTATAAAACATGGGAAAATACCTAAAATAATGAAGTTGTGTAAAAAAATATTACCTATACTAATAAAAGGGTAATGTGCTAATTATTAGACTGGGACACCTTCCGGGAGACCTTCCGGACGTCCTTCCAGACAAAGTCATGGTGGCGGGGCTGAGGCAGAGGCAGTTAGGGGAGATCAGGCCAAGAGGGTAGGGCAGTTGGGGGTGATCAGGCCGGTTGCGGGGGGCAGTTGGGGATGATCAGGCTAGCAGGGGGGGCAGTTGGGGGAGAGCAGGCTGGCAGGGGGACAGTTGGGGGCGAACAGGCTGGCATTGGGGGTAGTTAGGGGCGATCAGGCTGGCAGAGGGGCAATTTGGGGGTGAGCAGGCCGGCAGGGTGGGGGCAGTTGGGGAAGAGCAGGCCAGCAGGCAGAGTGGTTAGGGGTGATCAGGTAGGCAGGCATGTGAGCGGTTAGGAGCTAGCAGTCCTGGATTGCGAGAGGGATGTCCGACTGTCGGTTTAGGCCCAATCCCACAGGTATCATTGGGAGGAATTGACCTCCAGGCCAATTGGCTGTGATGACCAGCTGTGTCTACACTGGAAGATCTGTTGCGCAGGAGACACCCTTATGGGGCAGGACTTGCTTCAGTGGGGCTTTGGTGCTTACTGAGTCTGCCCCTTGAGTTTG
Source organism: Plecotus auritus (assembly GCF_963455305.1). Lineage (NCBI taxonomy): Eukaryota > Metazoa > Chordata > Mammalia > Chiroptera > Vespertilionidae > Plecotus > Plecotus auritus. The sequence goes on from NC_137772.1 coordinate 111,096,297, forward strand.
TCTCTTATGGATGTGAAGAGTTGTAATCCAGTATGGTCTCGCATTGACCACTGGGTACACTGGCTCTTGGATCTCCAAGGAGGTGCAAGGTCAGCCACTGTCTGGGGCTGCCCAGCAGGAGCTACAGAGACATCTGCAGATTCCTCCTCTTTGTATGGAGTTTCGAAGTGCCCAGACGAGGCCTAGCTGTGAAGCAAGGCAGGCTGCTGCTGCTGGGCCTGGGGCCTTCTTTCACCAGGTAGGGGAAGTTTTCTGTCATTATTTCTTCAGAAGCTCTGGGGCTCTCTGACCCAGTTGCAGTTTGACAGGTTTTAGGTGGAGAAAGGACAGGCCATTCATATGCAAAAGCCAATGCGCACAGCTTGGTTATGGTTGTAAATTGGGTGGGGTGGGGTCTCTGGGAATCACTAGGGCAGAGCAAACAGCAATGGCTGCCAGTCAGCCCTGCACAGGATAGGTCCTCAGTTCTCCGCATCCTGCACCCTGGTGCAGGAACAATGATTGTTGTGAGCACCTCTGAGATAAAGCTGCCCTTGAGTTCCTGTCCCAATGCCAGACACTCCAGGTTCTCCCGTATGTGTCTGGGTCCCCCAGAGTCTAGCTCGGAACTGGCATTCAGAGCAAGCGGGAGCTTGTATCTCCCTCCCGATTAAAAGAGCAGCATATCCAGGTGCCAGCACTTTCCACGCTTCCGCACCTCTTACCAGTCTCAATGCACTTTCTTTACCTCTGTAGTTGTGGAACTTGCAGTCATCCAGCTTTCCCACGGTTCTGGGTGGTAGTTGTTCTGCCTTGTAGTTGTAATTTTGATGTGGTTGTGAGAGGCTGCAAGTATAGATGTTTACTTATGCCGCCATCTTGGTTCTCCTCCTCAACTTAGCCTTTTATAGATATAAAACAAACTTGCTTTCTGATTTAGCTAAACTTTTTCCAGCCCATTGAAGTATCCCAACTTCTCTTTCAGGTAATTGTCAGCAACACAGCAGTAAACATCAACACAAAGCACACTATTATTGTAGATCACGCAGGGAGAAAAAAGGTAAAATATTTAACTGTAGCAACTTTTGATTATATTCTGCACAGTGAGAAAACCAGAAGTTATTTTCAAGGTCCACCATTTCTTCTTTTCAGTCGGGTCAAATTTCTTTTTTTGTTTTTTAAATGTATTTTATTGATTTTTTTACAGAGAGAAAGGGAGAAGGATAGAGAGTTAGAAACACTGATGAGAGAGAAACATTGATCAGCTGCCTCCTGCACACCTCCCACTGGGGATGTGCCCGCAACCAAGGTACATGCCCTTGACCAGAATTGAACCTGTGACCTTTCAGTCTGCAGGCCGACACTCTATCCACTGAGCCAAACCGGTTAGGGCTCGGGTCAGCTTTCTAAACTTTCTAAATCTCTGTTTTCTGGCTAATGAATAGAAAATAGTATTCTACTGAGTCTCTTATCTACCTACTCCAGGACTTCCGTGAGGATCAAATGAGATGAGGCACAGGAAAACCCTTCACAGATATTTGGTTACAGTGTGAAGTGTTTCCACCTGGCTATAAAGCAAGTCATGTTCCTGGCCTGAAGAAACTCCAAAGAGGCTATTCGTCGCTAGGGAGAGAAAGCCAGGTGCTGCTACTTGATGTCATTACCCAGACAGAGGGAAGGACACTTAGCATATTAGCCTTTTATACAGATAGACTAGCGGCCTGGTGCACGAAAATTTGTGCACTCGGGAGGGGGGGCTCCCTCAGCCCGGCCTGTGCTCTCTCGCAGTCAGGGACCCCTTGGGGGGTGTTCGACTCATGGCTTAGGCCCGCTCCCCAGGGGGACAGGCCTGAGCTGGCAGTCAGACATCCCTCTAAGCTCAGGAGCCCTCGGGGGATGTCGGACTAACGGCTTAGGCCCACTCCCTGCCAGACAGCTTAGGCCCGCTCCCTTAGTGCTGCCGTGGGGGCAGGAGAGGCTCCCGCCACCGCCACTGTACTAGCCAGCCATGAGCCAACTTCTTGCTGAGTAGCACTCCCCTTGTGGAAGCGCGCTGACCACCAGGTGGCAGCTCCTGTGTTGTTCGTCTGCCCCCTATTGGTCAGTGCACGTCATAGCGACCCGTCATTCTGCCATTAAGGTCAATTTGCATATTACCCTTTTGTTATATAGGATGGTTTTGTGAATTAATTTTTTCCTTTAAAAAACTATATCAATGTAGGAAAAAAGGATAATCTACTTGGTAAAAGATAAAGGTAGATTAGAGAAATAGGAAGCAATGATTAGGAAGCTATTGAAGTAATCAAAGCAAGAGATAATTGCAACCTATATTTATTGTTGTTGACAATATAAAGGAACTGTGTTTTGGTTTTGGTTTTAATGCTCTAAATTATTTTCACTTAGAACTCCCATTAGTTGAAAATTCTTTTAGTTTTTATTAGAATAGTATTTAAATGAGACTGTGTAAGGTCTAAATCTTATTTTACCCAATTCTGGTTTTAGGCAGACATCAAGAGCTCTGTCTCATGATCTGTATGCTTATAATTTATCTTGTGTTCCATCCATCCCTCCAACTCTAAAACTAACTGATTTGCCCCAGTCGGGTAGATGAGTTGATTAGAGCATCATCCGTATATACCAAGGTTGTGGGTTCAATCTCCGGTAAGGTCATATACAAAAAGCAACTAATGAATGCATGAGTGGAACAACAAATAGATGTCTAAATAAACAAACAACAAACAATTTTAAAAATAAGTGATTGATTTAGTGCTTTTGGACCCCATAGAATTGGCTGCTACTCTATAAGATAAAAGGATAAATTTATCCACTGACTAAGGACCTGCTATTGTCTACTGCAGATGCTATGCATAACTGCTATTCAGAAGGCTTGTATTTCAATTCCAGATGATCTCATAGAACTATACCTATCTTTTTTCCAATTTTAAATCTTTTTTTTTTTGCTTTTTTAAAATTTTTTAAAGTATTATGTCTCCTTTTTCCCTGATTGATCCCCCAACCCCTTCTCCCCCTGTCACTTACACCCTCCAGGACAAACCCCTACAGCTCCAGTGTCTGTGTCCATTGGTTATGCTAATATGCATGCATACAAGTCCTTTGGTTGATCTCTACCCTTCTCCCCTCCCCTCCCCTGCCTTCTCTCTTCGGTTGGACGGTCTGTTCAGTGTTACCTTCTCTCTGGATCTATTTTTGTTCATCAGTTTATGTTGATCATTTTATCCCACATATGAGTGACATTATGTGATACTTACCTTTCTCTGACTGGCTTATTTCGCTTAGTATAATGCTCTCCAGTTCCATCTATGCTGTTGCAAATGGTAAAAGTTCCTTTTTTTATAGCAGCATAGTATTCCATTGTGTAGATGAACCAGAGTTTTTTAATCCACTCATATTCATTTTTGTTTTTTTAATTACAGCTAACATACATTATTATGTTAGTTTTAGGTGTACACCCTAGTTGTTATATATTGCATAACTTACTAATCAATCACCCCAATAAATTTTGCATCCATCTGACAACATGCATAGTTATTAGAATATTAGTAACTTCATTCCCTATGCTGTACTTTACATCCCCATGACTATTCTGTACGTCTTAATCCCTTCAGCTTTTCACCCATCTTGCTAGTCTCCTGCCCATCTAGCCACCGTCAAAATGTTCTCTATATTTATGAGTCTGTTTCTGTTCTGCTTGTTTGTTTATTTTGGTTTTTAGATGTCAATTATTGATTGGTATGTATTTATTGCCATTTTATCATTCACATTTTTTATCTTCTTTTTTTTTCCTTCTTAAGAAGACCCTTCAACATTTCATATAATATTGGTTTGGTAGTGATGAATTCCTTTAGCTTTTTCTTGCTGGGAAGCTCTATATTTGTCCCTCGATTCTAAATGATAACTTTGCTGAGTAGAGAAATCTTGGTTGTAGGTCCTTGTTTTTCATCACTTTGAATATTTCTTGCTACTCCCTTCTGGCTTGCAGAAGTTTCTGTTGAGAATCAGTTGACAGTCTTATGGGAGGACTCCCTTGTAGGTAACTAACTACATTTATCTTGCTGCTTTTAAGATTCTCTCTTTGTCTTTAACCTTTTGCATTTTAATTATGGTGTGTCTTGATGTAGGCCTCTTTGGTTTCATCTTGTTTGGGACTCTGTGCTTCCTGGACTTTTATGTCTATTTCCTTCACCAAGTTAGGGAAGCTTTCTATCATTTTTTCAATTTCTTGTTCCCTCTCTTCTCCTTCCAGCACCCCCATGATGTGAATGTTAGTACACTTGAAGTTTTCCTGAGGCTCCTTAAACTATCCTCATTTTTTTTTTATTCTTTTTTCTGTTCTGATTGGGTGTTTTTTGCCTCCTTATATTCCAAATAGCTAATTTGATTCTTGGTTTCATCTACTCTAGAGTTAATTCTCTGTAAATTATTCTTTACTTCTGTTAGTTTATCCTTTATTTCTGACTAGTCTTTTTATTCTGCTGAGTTTCTCACTCAGTACATTAAGCATCCTTATAACCAGTGTTTTGAACTCTAAATCTAGTAGATTGCTTCTCTCCATTTTGTTTAGTTTTTATTTTTCTGGAGTTTTGTTCTGTTCTTTCATTTGGGACATTTCTTTGTCTCTTCATTTTGGCATCCTCCTTTTGTTTGTTTCTATGTATTAGGTAGAGCTGCTACATCTCCCAACTTTGTAGAATGGCCTATGTAGTCAGTGTTCTGGTGGCACAACCTCCCTGATCACCCAAGCAGGGCCTTCAAGGGGTATCTCCCATGTGGACTGTGTACTACCTCCTCTTGTAGTTTAACTTTGATTGCTGTTGGCTTGGCAAGAGGAGGGATTTACCCCCAGGTCAATCAGCTGCAAGGACTGGCTATGACCACCAACCACTGACCTTTGACTACTGTGGATAATCAACTGTGTAGGGGCCCATCTCACAGAGCAGGACTTACTTCAGTGGGGCTATAGTGCTTGCTTAGTCTGCTCATTGAGTGTGTTGCCTATAGAGGTGGTTGAGCCATGCTGCTTTGACATAGTCTAAAGCTGTCCACTGAGTTACTGTCTGTGAGGCTTCCCAGAGTTGCAGGCCAATGTCAGCCACTGCTTTTGTTCTGGTGAGGGCCACCCAGTGTGAGCTACAAAGCAGTCTGCAGATGGCTGCTACTTGTGCTGGGTTTGGAGTGCCCAGGGGAGGCCCAAGGCCTGCTGCTGTGAGTACCACCCTGAGGCCACTTAGTGAGAGTTACTGGGCATGCTGAGGCCAGCTGCTGCTTGTTTGAGAGATTTTTAGGAGAATCTGAAGCATGAGCAAGACAGGCCATTAGTATGGAAAAGCTGCTGGAAACAGCTTAGATGAGCCCGAAAGTTGTGAAGTTGTATGTCACGGGGCCTCAAGGAATCACTGGTGTTGGGGGGGTGGGCAATGGGAGGGGGCAAGGACAAACAGTGTGAGCCATGTTGATGGAGACTCAGATATGACTCCCACGTGCCAGCTCTGTGGGGGAAGGCTCATCCAAGGATCATTGGACTCAGACAGCACTTCTGTCTGGGAGAACTTGTTTGCCCAGTTCTTGCCCTGATGCCAGATAATTTTGTTCCTTCCCATATGTCTCTGTTGCTTTTCAAGCTGCAGTCCCAGCACTGAAGCTCAGAGGGAGTGAGTCTGACTAAGTCCCTGAATGGGCCCTTTAAGAGGAATTGTCTGGGATTCCAGCAGCCTTTGTCTTCCTCATCCTCAATCCCTGCTGGTTTTTACAGCCAAAAATCATGAGGACTTCTCTTCCTAGCACTGGAACCCAGGGTTGGGGGTGGGGTGCTCGTGTAGGGCTGGGACCCCTTGCTCCTCAAGGTGGGGCTCCACAGCTGAGATATCCCTTCCAATTTTTATCTGCCACATTTTGGTGTGGTAACAGCCTGTTCCACATCTTCACCTCCCCTCACAGTCTGGATATGGCTTCTTCTTTAATTCCCTAGTTGTAGGACTTCCATTCAGTCAGATTTCAATTGGTTCTGAATGATGGTTATTCTGTAATTTAGTTGTAATTTTGATGTGGTTGTGGGAGGGAGTGAGTACCACTCTTACTTATGCCACAGTGTTGTTCAGAAGTGAGAGCTTCCAGAACTAAATCTTATTGAAGATCCTTTCCGAGAAACAACACATCCTTTTGCCACATGTCCAAGAAACTGCAGCATGGCCTCCCATTTCTGAGCACTCAGTTTTTTTCTGAATGTGCTGTAGCTAACATAAACCCCTGTATTGTGGATAGTGAAAAAGTTACAAAAGAATTAATAATTAAAATAATAAACTGTGACTTCAATAGCTTAATTGCATAGATTTCAGACTTATATTTTCTAAATACATTTAAACATATTCTCAGTTAACACTACCATGTGTTCTGCTCCCTTGGAAGTAAAACAGGATACAGCACTGATGGAGTCTTTTAGCACACTTAAATGTATTCATATTCCCATTTGTTCTGTGTAACAGTTATAATAATAATGTTTATATTGTGTGGGTATTCTTGAATTTATCATTTAAAAGATTCAAAATAGAATCTATTACTACGTGATGTCTTTAGATTTTCTTTGAAGACATCTTGGGACTTCTTTGAACTTCTTATTTTAAGATAATGAAATTCCTTTAAATTTTACCTGAATTCCTTGTTTATATTTCATAACATTAGAAAGATTATTTTTAATACTGAAGTAGTGAATGTCTTTTTCCTTGATGCTTTTAAAAGTCTACCAGAAGTTCATATACTGCTATTCTATGACTTTGTTAGCTTTATTTTATTAAGTTTATCTTATAATATATTTTCAGTTGTCTTTTAAATTTAAGATATTTTCCCAGGTTTTTAAAATTAAAGAAAGATCTTCTTTGTAGTTAATTGTTATACATTTAAATATGCTACACATCAAATTTAATGTATTCATGTGAACTTCACGTTTCTAGATTTTAAAAATAGCCTTTATCTTAAAACAAACAAAAATCTTCTATTCACATCGAAGCAAAAACAGTCATGAGTATTTTTATTTTATAACTAGTAAGGTCACCTAAATCACATTCAAGAAAAATCGTTTATAGCCATTGTTTTTCTACCTTTTAGTTTTTATTTTTCTGTCTTTGAATTTCTACTTGTTCCTTTCCTAAGCGTAAATGCTCTTTTGAAGGATTAATCAGTCAACCAGTATTTATTGGAAATATTTTATATGGAAGGCAAGGTGTTGTGAAATTCCCAGAGTATTTTAAGATTAGGTTTCTGCCATATCTACTTAGAGACATAGGACATAATTACATCAAAACATAACTAGAGTTTCTAGGTGATAAATGAGAAGCGTTAGATCCTTTCAAAAAGTTTATTTTATATACTTTATAAATATTTTTTTCTTCCTTCCCTTCTTGGCCTATTTACATGAGTGAAATTGTGGTCAAAATATTAAAATGAGCTTTCAAGCTTTCCTTATTAAAAATATTTATTGAGTTTCTATTACTTTCTGTGCCAAATACTTGGCTAAAGGCTTTAATATTATCTCATTGAATTCTTGTGATAACATCTGAAAGTAGGCATTTTCATTCCCATTTTCAGATGAGGAAAGTGAGACAGAGTGTGTAAGTAACTTGCTCATGGTTACCCTAATTATTAATGAATTTGAATATAGGTCTCTTAATTCAGTGGGCTTTTTTTCTACTTATGTTATCAATGAGTCGTGATTCTTTCAATGATGATATAAAAAGCTATGTGAATGAAGAATGATACTAAAGATTACAATTACAAAAAAAAAAAGGGTGAACAGACTTTTCTCTACTGGTATACGATATTAAATATTTTACATAGACTCATAATAGGTTGTTTATATAAATATCTAATTATTATTTCATGGGTCTATTAACCCATGTTAAGAGATCCTGTCTTTTTTAATTCCAAATATGAAAGTCTTGAATACAGTGATAACTAAGGATCTATTATTGTTAAGATTTAACTAGTGGCCCGGTGCACAAAATTCATGCATGGGCGTGGTGTTCCTCAGCCCAGCCTGCACCCTCTTCAATCTGGGACCCCTTAAAGGATGTCCTATTGCCAGTTTACAGGGAATGGGCCTAAACTGGCAGTTGGAAAACCCTCTCGCAATCCAGGACTGCTGCCTCCTAAGCGCTCATCTGCCTGTCTTTCTGATTGCCCCTAACCACTCTGCCTTCAGGCTTGCTCACCCCCAACTGCCCCCTGCAGCCTGCTCACCCCCAAATGCCCCCCCCCCCGCTGGCCTGCTCACCCCCATCTCCCCTCCCCACTGGCCTGCTCCCCCCCTGCTGGCCTGCTCACTCCAAACTGCCCCCCCCCCCCCGCTGTCCTGATCACTCCCAACTGACCCCCACTGACGGCCTGCTCACCCCCAACTGGCCCCCCTGCTGGTCTGCTCACCCCCAACAGCACCCCCCCCCCCACCAGCCTGATCACCCACAACTGCCATCCCGTCCTGGCCTGATCACCCACAACTGCCCTCCCCTCTTGGCCTCTAACCGCCTCCACCTCGGCCCCGCCACCATGGCTTTGTCCAGAAGAACATCCAGAAGGTCTCCTGGAAGGTCTCCTAGTCTAATTAGCATATTACCCTTTTATTAGTATAGATAGAGGCCTGGTGCACGGGTGGGGGCCAGCTGGTTTGCCCTGAAGGGTGTCCTGGATCAGGGTGGGGTTCCCTTGGGGCATGGGGCGGCCTGGGTGAGGAGCCTGTGGTGGTTTGCAGGCTGGCCACGCCCCCATGGGATGAGGGTCCCCACAGAGGGGCGTGGCCAGCCTGGGTGAGGGGCTGAGGGCTGTTTTCAGGATGGCCACACCCCCTTCAGGGTGGGGGTCCCCACTGGGCTGCCTGGCCAGCCTTGGTAAGGGGCTGAGGGTCGTTTTCAGGCTGACCACGCCCCCTGGCAACCCAGGTTCCAAGCCCCTCCTTTTTTTTTTTTTCTCCAGCCCCTCCTTGAGCAGAGGCTAGGGCCGGCTGGAAGCCTGGGTTGCCCCAGTGACCCAGGCCCCCAGCAACTCCTTGAGCATTGGCCAGGGAGGGCGGGAAGCTTGGCTTCTTCCATTGCCGGGGGCAACCCAAGCCTCCTGCTCGTTCCAGCTCTGTGGTCGCTGCCATCTTTGTTGGGTTAATTTGCATACTCGCTCCTGATTGGCTTGTGGGCATAGCAGAGGGACGGTCAATTAGCATGTTTCTCTTTTATTAGTGTAGAAGTTTTCAGTGTTTAATGAATAATAAAATATTATGTCCTGTTGTTACTAATAATGAAATTAATTACTAATAACAATAATTAATAAATAGGAGTAAAGATTACTTAAGTTTAGTATCTAAAGTATTAAAGAACTTAATTGTTAAAGTATGTTTAATCGGGTATGTCATGCCTAATTAGGCATACTGGGTTTTTGTTTCAAATTCCTTTCTAGTCTGAAACTTTTGTGATATTATGCAGTACCACTTTTATCATTTTTATTAGCTAGGTATTGAACTTTAGGTTCAAATTTTACTGTTTTGCTTTTTCAAGATATTCTGGTAACTGTCACCTCTTTTGAAACTGAAGTGTATTTGGGACAAAGAGGCACAAAATAGGTGAATGAGATGTTCTCTTTGTGTATAGCAGCTTAAACTGCTATGCTATGCTTCTGGTAAATTCAAGCTCTGATCTCTCACAGGTACTGTGATTCTTCTTGTCTGACTCAACCTCCAGAGTGCCTCTGCCCTGCTCTAAGCAGACAGTATCTTCACAGTTTCTATGATACACTTTTTCAGTAAAGTTAATGGAACAATGGTGTTCACATGTAAGATCTACCCAGCCAATTACATATTAATTGCAGTTGTGTACAGCCAGGTGTTTTCACTGTCTCCTTTATAGGTAAATGGAAAAGTCATTTTTATTGTCTTTGTTTCAGCGTTCTTACTTCCGTACTCTGCTCATGTATGGATTCCACTTCCTGGTGTGGTTCCTTTGTGTCAAAGGAATCAGAGACACACAGTGTGGGTTCAAATTATTAACACGAGAAGCAGCTTCACGGACGTTTTCATCTCTACACATTGAACGATGGTAGGTTCCTAACTGGAATGTATCTGGTATATCTTATTATACAGCGTTATTTCAGGTAATGAGAAGCAGGCCTCTATTCTCATAATGAACATCCAGGTTTAAACAGAATTGACACTTTTTATATGTAATCTGTGCCTATATACTTTTACTGGTTGGATATAAAGTTATGAATTCATTTTAATTATAGACAGTATAAATTGAGAGGACTGAAAAATCCTGTGTCCTTAAGCTTTCTTTTTTTTTCTTTACAGGAGTTAAGTTCTCTCTCCTGCCTAAGACCAATCTTCTGCATCTCCTTCCACCTTCTAAGAACCTAATCTTGTTTGTTTTTTTCTATTATACATAGCCTTTTCCCCTCAATCAGATCTTTCCCATAAGTTTTAAAAACAATTTTAAATTTCTATTCCCATTAAAGAAAAATTCTCTCTATTGACACTACTGCCCCCCACCCAGCATCCCTTCAGCTCTAGCCCTGTATGCTTTCATAGCTGACCTTTTCTTGAAAGAATGGTCTGTATTCACTCTCACCATTTTCTCATTTCCCACTTCACTCTTCACCCCACCTTAATATGAATTTTCCCTCATCCTTACATCTAAACATATGGTTACCTTCATGTTGTTAAATTCAGTGGTCATGTTTTATATGACAATTTATTGTCTTACTAGTAATTAACCCATCAGCAGCTCTCAATGCTTCTGAACTCTCTATCTTGAAATACGCTGTTCCCTCAGCATATCTTTATCCCCATCGTGGCTACTGTATTGGACAACATAGTTCCAGGATATTGGGAGAGTTTTAGTTAAAGAACATTTAAAAATTTTGTTTTTCTTCTTTAAATGTTATGTCATGTGCATGCCTCTTTTTAAAAAATATATATATTTTTATTGATTTTTTACAGCGAGGAAGGGAGAGGGATAGATAGTTAGAAACATCGATGAGAGAGAAACATCGATCAGCCGCCTCCTGCACACCTCCCAGTGGGGATGTGCCCACAACCAAGGTACATGCCCTTGACCAGAATCGAACCTGGGACATTTCAGTTCGCAGGCCGATGCTCTATTTACCGAGCCAAACCGGTTTCGGCATATGCATGCCTTTTAAATTATTTATTTGGACTTGGTTGGCATAGTACTGACCTGACTTAAAATTTTAGCCTCTCACATTTCTTTATGGTCCAATTATGTTTAATTTGGACCTGTAAAGGAGAACTACCAAATATGCATGTATCAACTTAGTTAGCAGTATTTTCTTTACCACTTTTCATAAATAGTTGTCATTTAAACATTTCTTTAAATCAAAATCATGTACACTTTTTAGTCAAGAAAGACTAAAGAAAAGATTTTTTTATGTAGTATAAATTAGAGAAATCGAATTGTGCATCTGTTTATTTCCATATGTCACCTGAGACTTCTTTCTTAAAGAATTTATCCTAAAGATTCATTCAGATTTTTCAAATGAATTTCATTAAAACCCCCAAGTTGAGTTTCTAGGTATTAGAAAACATATAGCTGAAGTTAAAAGACTAGATATTTCTTTTATTCAGAATTACAGACTTGAGTATAGGTAATGTTAAATATCCTATATATTAAAAGCCCAGTGACCGAAATGGCAGAACCACCAGAATGACCGCGGCCCCACGCCCCAGTTGGCCCCGCCCCCAAGCAGGGACACCCATCCCCATCGGGGGCATGGCCAGCCTATAAACCACCCGTGGCCCCTCGTCCCGGCTGGCCCCAACCCCCAGCGGGGATCCCCACCCCGATCTGGGGCCCCCATCAGGGCAGGCCAGCCACCACCCCCATGCACCAGGCCTCTCTCCTATATAATAAAAGGGTGATATGCAAATTGACCCTAACAGTGGAATGACCAGAACGACCACTTAACCAGTCACTATGAGGTGCACTGACCATCTCTCAGTCCCTTTCCCCACCCAGCAGGCTCCAATCTCCCAATGGGGAAAGGGGAACTGGGGGTGGGTGGCGGGGGACATGGGTAGCGCCAGTCCAACGCCCCCGCCTCGCCAGTAGCCCCCCACACACAGGGCGACCTGCAGCAGGGGCAGGAATGGCCACCCTCTCGGTCCCTTCCCCCGGCCAGCAGACTCTGATCTCCAGATGGGGAACAGGGAAACAGGGATGGATTGCTGGGGACGGGCGGCGCCAGGCCAACACCCCCACCAGTCGCCCCACACACAGAGGGTGACCTGTGGCGGGGGGCGGGGCTGGGAAGCGGTCGGAACAGCAAACCTCTCAGTTCCTCCCCCAGCCAGCAGGCTCTGATCACCCGATGGCAAACGGGGAACTGGGGTGGGTGGTGGTGGAGGGCGGAGCCAGCTGCAGGCAGCCGGGGAAGATGGCACTGATTGCAGGCCAGGCCTAGGGACCATACCCGCGCACGAATTTCATGCACTGGGCCTCTAGTAAATATATATGTATAGAATCTCCATCCTCACATGTACCTCAGCTAAATTCTTTCTATTTAATCTTAAGGTGTAATTTAACCCAATTTATGAGTAAGTTTAAAAATGAATTCTTTTGAAATGTATTTTCTTCTGATAAATACATTCTATTTTTAATCAATGTTATACATGTTTCTAATTTAAAGTCAGCCCCATAAGGATTCTAACAAAAAAAAACAGTTGTCCCTAATGCCATTTCCCACCACCCCCAATTCATACTCTCTAACTATAGCCACTTCCAACACTATACTGTTTTTTGTAGTATTTGTTTTCCTATTCAGAATGGTTTTGCATAGCTACGTGTCCATTTTTCAGTTTTATATATTACTTTTCAAAATAGAAAATTAATGGATACCTAATTAGTTCTCCTAAATTTCTGTGCACCCTCCACACTTATTCTCCTAGTATAGTTTAAAAATAACTTTGGATTACATCAGTATTGATGTAATTGTTACAGCTATGTAAAGATAATTTACATTTACCTCGGCTAGGGGCAGGTAGGGGCTGGGAGAAGGTTGGTAAAGGGGGGGTGGTGGAAATGGGAGATATCTGTAATACTATCAACAATAAAAAATATATTTTAAAAAACTACAGGATGCAATATGAATATTACCTTTCTTGTAATACTTTTTGTTTTTCTACAAATAATAACTATTGCCCCAGCCAGGTGACTTGGTTGGAACATCATCTCATGCAACAAAAGGGTTGCGGATTCGATTCCCAGTCAGTGACATATCTAGGTTTTGGGGCATGTATGGGAGGCAACTGAGTGATGTGTCTTACATCGATATCTCTCAAATCAATAAGCATATCCTCAGGTGAGGATTAAAAAATTATTTAAGAAGATAATAGCTATCTTATGTTTTTTATATATTATATTATATTATATTATATTATATTATATTATATTATATTATTATATTATTATATTTATTATATTTATTATATTATATTATAATCCATCAGGAGTACAAATTCTCCTCCTTGGATGTTACTTTCTAGTTCTCTGGCCTCCTGTACAGTTCCTATTCTCCCTTTTCTTTTCCTTGGTTTACACTCCTATTGTAGTGGAGCACATCCTCTATTCAATTCCCTAAATTATAAGAAGGCAACTTTGAGATTTTGCATGGAAAGAGGTATCTTTATTCTCACATTTATTTAATAGTTAGCTGGAAAAAAAATTAGGTTGGAAATCAGTGTTTTTATGTAGTTCAGTTCTGTAGATGATGTGAATCTTGATATGGTACTATGGTATGTTGTCTCCACATACCCCCATTCCCACCCACCACCTTTGGAAGTATTCAGAAACTTATGTCCATTTTTTAAAAGATTTTTTTATTGGTTTTTAGAGAGGGAAAGAGAGAGAAACACCTTTGTGAGAGGGAAATGCCAATAGGCTGCCTCCTGCATGTCCACTACTGGGATCCAGCCTGAAACATAGGTATGGGACCTGACCAGGAATCATACCAGTAGCCTTCCAGTGCATGGGACAACACCCATTAAACTGAACCACACCTCCAGGGCTTAACATGGTTGTTTTTAAAAAATTAACTTTATTGTTGAAAGTATAACACATGTCAGCTTTTTATTGTTATTTTCCCCATTGAACCCCTCCTCTCAGGCAGGCAGGCAGAGGCGGTTAGGGGCAATCAGGCAGGCAGGCTAGCAGTTAGGGGCGATCAGACAGGCAGAGTGGTTATGGGCGATCAGGCAGGCAGGCAGAGGCGGTTAGGGGCAATCAGGCAGGCAGTTAGAGTGGTTAGGGGCGATTAGGCAGGCAGGCGAGCAGTTAGGGGCGATCAGACAGGCAGGTAGAATGGTTAGGGGCGATCTGGCAGGCAGAGGCGGTTAGGGGCGATCAAGCAGGTAGGCGAGCAGTTAGGGGTGATCAGGCAGGCGAGCAATTACGAGCCAGCTGTCCCAGATTGTGAGAGGGTGCAGGCCGGGCTGAGGGACACCCCCGTCCCACGCACACACCCTCCGTGCACGAATTTAGTGCACCGGGCCTCTAAGTTAGTGTATAAAAGTGCCATCGATTTCTGGGTGTTAATTTTGTAACCTGCTACATTGCCAAAATATTGTATTAAATCTAGTACTGTTTTGTGGAATCTTTAGGGTTTTCTATATACAATATCATGTCATCTGCAAATAATGACAGTTTTACTCCCTCCTCTGCAATTTGGATGCCTTTTATTTCTTCTTCTCTAATAACTGAGGCTAGTACTTCCAGCACTATATTGAATAATAGTGGTGAAAGCGGACATTTCTGTCTTGTTCCTATTCTTAGGGGAAATGGGTTTTAGTTTTTGCCCATTGAGTATCATGTTGGCTGAAGGTTTGTTAAATATGGCCTTTATTAGGTTAAGGTATGATCCCTATATTCCCATTTGCTGAGAGTTTTTATCTAAAAAGATTGTTGGATTTTGTCAAATGCTTTTCTGCATCAATTGATATGATCATGTGGTTTTTGTTTTCCAAGTTTTTTATGTGATGTATCACATTTATTGATTTGAGAATGTTGTACCAGCCTTGCATACCCAAAATAAATCCCACTTGGTCATGGTGTATGATCTTTTCAATGTATTCCTGGATTGGATTTGCTAATATTTTGTTGAGAATTTTAGCCTCTATGTTCATGGGGATATTGGCCTGTAATTCTTTTTCTTTGTGCTGTTTTTACCTGGTTTTGGAATTAAGCAAATGATATTCTCATAAAAAGACCTTGGAAGTGTTCCTTCCTCTTGGATTTTTTGGGGAATAATTTGAGGAGGCTAGATGTTAGTTCTTCTTTTAATGTTCGGTAAAATTGCCCTTGAAGCCATCTGGACTGGGGCTTTTGTTTACTGGGAGTTCTTTTTTTATTACTGCTTCAATTTCATTAGTAGTTATGGGCATGTTCAAGTTTTGTGATTGTTCCTGGTTGAGTTTTGGAAGATTGTATTTTTCTTGGAATATGTTGTTCATTTTGTCCAGGTTGACCAACTTGTTATATAGTTGTTCATAGTTTTTTTGTGTGTTTTGTTTTTTTTACAATCCTTTGTATTTCTATGGGGTCAGTTGTTACTTCACCTCTTTCGTTTCTGATTTTGTTTATTTGGGTCCTCTCTCTTTGTTTCTTGAGTCTGGCTAACAGTTCATCAATCTTATTTATCTTTTCAGAGAACCAGCTCTTGGTTTCATTGATTTAATCTTTATAATTTCCTTCCTTCTACTTACTCTTCCTTTCTAAGTCTTTAAATTGTAGGGTTAAATCATTTATTATTAATTTTACTTGTTCTTGGAGGAAGGTCTGTAGGGCTATGAACTTCCCTTTCAGTACTGCTTTTGCTGTGTCCCACAGATTTGGGGTTGTTTTGTGATCATTTTCCTTTGTTTCCAGGAAGTTTTTGATTTCTTTCTTGATCTCTTTAGTGAACCCTTCATTGTTTAATAACATGCAATTTTGCCACCATGTGTTTGAATATTTCTGAGTGTCTTTATTGTAGTTTATTTCTAATTTCTTGCTATTGTGATCTATGAAGTTGCTTGATATGATTTCAGTCTTCTTAAACTTAAAAAGACTCACTTTGTTTCCTAACATGTGGTTTATCTTTGAAATTGTCCCATGTGCACTTGAGTAGAATGTATATTCTATAGCTTTGGAGTGAAATATTCTGAAAATGTAATTACTTCTGGTCTAGTGTGTTGTTTAGAATCGCTGTTTCCTTAATTTTTTGTCTAGAACATCTATCCAGCTATGTAGATGCAGTGTTGAAGTCCTCTAC
Source organism: Plecotus auritus (assembly GCF_963455305.1). Classification (NCBI taxonomy): domain Eukaryota; kingdom Metazoa; phylum Chordata; class Mammalia; order Chiroptera; family Vespertilionidae; genus Plecotus; species Plecotus auritus. Next base: position 111,112,587 of record NC_137772.1, read on the forward strand.
TATGATTGTATTGCTGTCCATTTCTCCTTTAAAATCCTCCAGAAGTTTTTTTATATATTTGTATTGGGTGCATATATGTTTACCAGAGTTATATCCTCTTGTTGTATTGATTTCTTTAGTATTGTAAAGTGGCCTTCATTGTCTCTTGTTATGGCCATCACTTTGAAGTCTATTATGTCAGATATTAGTGTTACTAACCCAGCTTTTTTTTTTTAAATATATTTTATTGATTTTTTACAGAGTGGAAGAGAGAGGGATAGAGAGTTAGAAACATCGATGAGAGAGAAACATCGATCAGCTGCCTCCTGCATACCTCCCACTGGAGATGTGCCCACAACCAAGGTACATGCCCTTGACCGGAATCGAACCTGGGACCCCTCAGTCCACAGGCTGACACTCCATCCACTGAGCCAAACAGGTCAGGGCTACCCCAGCTTTTTTTTTTTTTCCAATTTCATTTGCCTGAAAAATTTTTTCCATCCCTTCACTTCATTCTCTGTGAGTCTTTTGACCTGAAGTTAGACAGCATAGGGTCATGTTTTCTTATCCATTCAACTACTCGATACCTTTTGAATGGAGCATTTATGCCATTTACATTTAAGGTTATTGATAGGTACTTATTTGTTGCCATTCTTACTCTTTATGCCTATGTTTTTCTCTTTCTATTTCTTCTTACACCATTTCCTTTAGCATGTACTGCAGTGCTGGTTTGGTGGGAATAAACCCTTTTAGCCTTGTTTTGTCTGCGAAGCTCTTTATTTCACCTTCAATTTTGAATGATAGCTTTGCTTGTTAGATTAGTCTGGGTTCATTCCCTTGGTTTTCATTACTTTCTATACTTCATGCCACTCCCTTCTGGCCTGAAGTGTTTCTGTTGAAAAATCAGCTGACAATCTAATGGGAGCTCCCTTGTACGTAACTTTCTGTCTCTCTCTTACAGCCTTTAAGATTCTTTGTCTTTAATGTTTGCCATTTTAATTATTGTGTGTCTAGGTATGGGTCTTTTGAGGTTCATCTTGGCTGGGACTCTCTGTGTTTTCTGAACTCGGGTGACTTTTTCCTTTACCAGGTTAAGGAGATTTTCTGCCATTGTTTCTTCAAACAGTTTCTGTATTAGTTGCTTGGATTCTTCTCTTTCTGGTACTCCTATCATGCGAATGTTGTTTCATTTCATGTTATCCCACAGCTTCCTTAAACGCTCCTACTTTTTAAATTTTCTTCCCCACTTGCTGCTCTGAATGTGTTTTTTTCATCCCTACCTCCTAATTCATGGGTTTGGTTCTCAACTTCTTCTGGTCTACTGTTGAATTCTTCCAGGGTGCTCTTTATTTCAGCTGTCGTTCCTCATTTCCAGTTGAATCTTATTTATTCTTCCAACCTCTGTTTTCATGTTTGTATAGCTCTCAATAAGTCCTGTAATATACTCCTTAATTTTCTTATAATTCTCATTACCTTGCTGGTATTTCTCACTGAATTATTTGAGCACCCTTATTGCCATTACTCTGAATTCTTTAACAAATTGCTTGCCTCCATTTCATTTAATTCCTTTTCTGGCTATTCCTCCTTTTCTTTCATTTGGGGTTGTTTCTTTGTCTCCCCATTTTTGCTGTCCTTTTGTTTCTTTTTCTATGTAGTAGATCAAACTGCTATGCCTCCCAGACTTTGTGGAGTAGTCTTTTGTAGTGTTTTGTGGGACCCAGTGGTGCAATTTCTTAGATCTCCTGAGCTGCTTGCTTTAAGAAAGTCTCTTGCTTGAGTTATTTGGGTTCTCCTGTTGTGGTTGTGTCTTGAATGTTATTGTTCTGTTCATGGATGGTATCTCCTCTCAGGCTGGCTGACTGTGTGGTTCACCCCTGACCATGTCAAGGGAGCAGTTGTGGAGGTGTGGTCTCCAGGTGTTTTCTCTCCTCCCTTTGATATAAGTCTCCTCCTCAGCTGGAATTCAGTTGGTAATTCCAGGTGAATGTTCTCCAATTTAGTTATATTTCCAGTCTGGTCCTCAGCTGGAATTCAGTTGGTAATTCCAGGTGAATGTTCTCCAATTTAGTTATATTTCCAGTCTTGTCTCTGGGACAAGGTGCATGACAGGTCTGCCTATTCAACCGCCATTTTTCTGACTTTTAACATGGCTATTTTTCATATGTTTTATTGATTACTCAATAGACTATCTAAATCTGGAAACTCCCATGTCCTTTACTTCTGAGAACTGTCCTTTAATAGTTTATTTGACAATCTCCTCTCTTTTCTCTGTTTTCTCTTATAAAACTGAACCTCCTTACTGTTTATATAATTTTATCTTTTCTCCTTTCTTTCTCTTTTTCTTTTGGGATTTCAATTTTACCATTTAACCCGCCTTTTGAATTTTTATTTCTGCTCTCAAATTTTTAATTTCCTGTAACTTTTCTCTTCCAGTGTTCATTTTTTTATTCTGTTGTTTTATGATTATAACATCTTCCTCTACTTAATGTGTTATTTAAAACTTTAACATTTATTACTTTCTCTGCATTGTTTCCGTCCTCCAGTTCTCTGTTTTTGTCATTAAAGTCTATCCTCAGATGTCTTTATTATGGTTCTAAAAAAGCTCATCAGAAACTCTGTGAAGGGTCAAAGCCTCTGGTGGACTAGTAGATTTCACTACAGATTAAATGATGGGGCCATTTTGTGTGGGAAACTTCCAACTATCATTATCTTTTGGGTTAGTCATTTTCACTGAATTGGGATCCTTTGATCTACGGCCTAGGAGACATGAACTAACTGGAGGAAAGGAAAATCCACATTCCCTGATTTTCTGGGAATCCACTGTTTGTACCCTCACTTGTTGACATCATTTGAGGCCTCTGGTGCCTGAAACTGGGGGGCTCTGCGCCTATTAGCCTGCTTCTAGGCTTCTCCCACTACCATTGTCTACTTTCCCTAATTACCACTTGTCCCACTTTCCAACTTTCAAAAAATATATTATTGTTATTTCCTCCTCTCTTCTGGTGTTTTTATTCCTTCATTGTTATTTTAATTTTAGTGGACTTACAGGTAAGATCAATAGAGTATGTGAATGTCTGTTGTGTTTAAAGGAATCTTAACATACTCTTTGTTCTCCTGGAATGTATCAGTTTGTTAGGTAACAGGTATACCATGGAGTGAGTAGGAAAAGAAAACATGGTAGCTCCCCAACATTTGCAAAAGCCATGAAGGAATAACCCTTATACGGATTTTCTGAATTTTAATTATAACATTTTCTTTGGTAACAGATTGCTCTTTTACCTATAACATGGTTATGTGAAGTGTAATTTAAAACAATAAACATCTTACTGTTTTCTAAAATTTTTAGGAGTGTATAAGAAAACATAATTGTCCTTTCAGTTTTTTTTAATGTAATTTCACTTAATCAGTGCTTCCCCATCACACTTCTTTTCATCATTCTTATGTTTTATGTCTTTCATAAGTCACTGCCTATGCCTGATATCCTTAGAAAAATACTTAATAATCTTGTTCATAAGAATAATCTTGTTCAAGAATGAATATTATTTTTTTAAATATATTTAATTGATTTTTTACAGAGAGGAAGGGAGAGGGCTAGAGAGTTAGAAACACCGAAGAGAGAGAAACATTGATCAGCTGCCTCCTGCACACCCCCTACTGGGGATGTGCCCGCAACCAAGGTACATGACCTTGACTGGAATCGAACCTGGGAACCTTCAGTCGGCAGGGCCGACGCTCTATCAACTGAGCCAAACCATTTAGGGCATATTCTTGAATATTATTAAAGCTAACTCAGACCACTAGGTAATTTTTTGCTTTTGTGTTAAAGGAGAGAGTTAAGGATTAAGCACCAGGCATAATATTCAGAGTATTTCCTTCTTTCATGAGTGTCACAATTTTAGTTAAAATGAGTTTTACATAGTTCTTTTACAAACACAAAAAACACTTTTATATATTATTTTATCCTCTCAAGTAGATATTTTACTATGATAAGAAAAAGATTAAGTGTTTTTAAAAATTATTTTCACCATAGCTGGTTTGGCTCAGTGGATAGAACATCGGCCTGTGGACTGAAGGGTCCCAGGTTCGATTCCAGTCAAGGGCACATGCCCAGATTGCAAGCCCGATCCCCTGTGTGGGGGGACGTGTGAGAGGCAGCTGATCAACGATTCTCTCTCAGCGTTGATGTTTCTCTCTCTCCCTCTCCCTTCTTCTCTGAAATCAATAAAAACATATTTTTTAAAAAATTGTTTTCACATTGAATTATCCAAATATTTGGGATTTAAACTAGTTGGATATTGGATGGTGGTGTTAGTATTGCCAAGAAAACAAAACTCCAAATTCTGGTTGTCTGGGATCAGGGAAAACAAATAGAAATGGGTTTTGAGCACTGGAAGTTTGAAGTGTGTTCCATGCAGTCTGGAAAGTAGGGTCTTAATGACTCAAGGATGAACATCTATGCTTTAGAGACAGTTAAAAGGGTGTGGAGAAGTATAGCACAGGTAGGCATGCTTCTCTTTTTTATCTTAGTGACAGTGAAAGGAAGGATTTGGTTGAGAAAAATTTTTAAGTAGATTTCAGGAAAACTGAGTCAGGATTCAAAAACTATAAGGAGAACAGATTTTACTATACCAAGGGGCTGATTGAAGAGGAGCTTTGAGAAAGAACCCATCTCATGGATAGAAGGAAGGATAAACTGGGAATTCAAACAAGAGATGATTTTAACATTGTATGTAAAAGCAAGACTATATTTAATTCCTATGCATGTATTTAATTATATTCAAAGGGCATTCAGACTAGTTTATACTGGCTTTTCACTTTTAGTAATTATTGATACTGTTATTATCCAGGATGGCCTGGGGAAGGGAAAAGGAAAAGACAGACCCTAAGGACCCTGTATTTAGTAAAGAAACCTTGATCTTTTGGTAGAATTGTGTAATCAAGCAACTCTAAAGTCATTGAGAACATTCTGTCCAAAAGCTTCTCAGAATTCTGTTTTATCAGCTCTCTAAATCAGTTGAAAATGCTCTCGATTCTGTACCTTGAGTTAGTTAAAACTGGGACTGAAAACCATCAGTCATGAAACTTTCCGAAATTAAATGTTTTCTTAGGGCCAGCAGGCTGTTTTTATCCCAGGGAGTTTTGGAGTTGTGGTAGAGATATTTCTCATTTAAGTGTTATACAGTGACACCAAATTATTTTATTTGCCTTAAAGCTCCTGAACTGCTTAGATTTTATTTGATCTTACTAGAGGCCTGGTGCACAAAATTCGTGCGGGGGGGTGGGGGGTGTCCCTCAGCCCAGCCTGCACCCTCTCCAATCTGGGATCCACTGGGATCAGGCCTAAACAGGCAGTTGGACATCCCTCTCACAATCCAGGACTGCTGGCTCCCAACTGCTCGCCTGCCTGCCTTCCTGATTGCCCCTAACCGCTTCTGCCTGCCAACCTGATCACCCCCTAACCACTCCCCTGCCAGCCTGATTGATGCCTAACTGCTCCCCTGCCAGCCTGTTTGCCCCTAACTGCCCTCCCCTGCAGGCCTGGTCACCCCTAACTGCCCTCTCCTGCAGGCTTGGTCACCCCTAACTTCCCTCCCCTGCAGGCCTGGTCCCCCCCAACTGCTCTCCCCTGCAGGCCTGCGTCCCCCCCAATTGCCCTCCCCTGCAGGCCTGGTCACACCTAATTGCCCTCCCCTGCAGGCCTGGTCCCCCCAAACTGCCCTCCCCTGCAGGCTTGATCACCCCCAACTTCCCTCCTCTGCCAGCCTGGTCAACTCTAACTACCCTCCCCTGTGGGCCTGATCGTCCACAGCTGCCCTCCCTTGCAGGCCTGGTCCATCCCAACTGCCCTTCCCTGCTGGCCATCTTGTGGTGGTCATCTTGTGTCCACATGTGGGCAGGATCTTTGACCACATGCGGGCAGCCATCTTGTGTGTTGGAGTGATGGTCAATCTGCATATTACTCTTTTATTAGATAGGATAGAGGCCTGGTGCACGGGTGGGGGCCAGCTGGTTTGCCCTGAAGGGTGTCCTAGATCAGGGTAGGGGTTCCCTTGGGGCGTGGGGTGGCCTGGGCGAGGGGCCTGTGGTGGTTTGCAGGCTGGCCACGCCCCCCGGCGACCCAAGTAGAGGCCCTGGTATCTGGGATTTATTTATCTTCTACAATTGAAACTTTGTAGCCCAGAACGGAGTCAAGCCTTCTGCTTGCTCCATGGCGGCAGCCATTTTTTTGGGGGGGGATTTATGTATCTTCTATAATTGAAACTTTGTAGCTTTAAGCGGAGGCCTGGGCCGGCCAGGGTGTGCAGAAAGCTTGGCTTCTTCCATCACCGGGGGAAACCCTAACCTCCTGCTCTTTCCAGCTCCGTGGCTGCCGCTGTTTCTGTTTGGATTTATGTATCTTCTATCATTGAAACTTTGTAGCCTTGAGTGGAGGCCTAGGCCGGCAAGGGCAGGCGGAAAGCTTGGCTTCCTCCATTGCCTGGGAAACCCAAGCCTCCTTCCTGTTCTCTGTGGCCATAGCCATCTTGGTTGGGTTTATTTGCATTTTCGCTCCTGATTGGCTGTTTGGCGTGGCTTGTGGGCGTGACTTGTGGGTGTAGTGGAGTGATGGTTAATTTGCATATTACTCTTTTATTAGATAGGATGTCAATCTGACCATCAGTTTGATGATAGAAGCTTTATATCTGCCTTTCAAGTTTTTTTAAAACATGCCAAGGTAGAGATTTAGTTACACTCTTTTTAAAAATAAATACCAATATATTTTGTATTCCAGGGCATTTGATGTAGAACTGCTTTACATAGCACAGTTCTTTAAAATTCCAATAGCAGAAATTGCTGTCAACTGGACTGAAATTGAAGGTGAGTACTATATATTTAACTTAAGAGGGGTAGGGGATACATGAGAAAATACAGGTGCCCATTAAAGACAGTTGGTTCTAATGTTCCTCCTTCCTCCATCAGGGCCTCCTCAGCTGTCTTAACTCTGAGAAGCAGTTCCATAGAGCATACTGCCTGCTGCCTTATTGCTTTCTACATTTTTTCAGTCTTCGGGTCTTCACTAGGCCTGCCGTCCTGCCCAAGAAATTCAGTAAAACTAGCTACAAAATACAAGATCTGAGTTTAGAAGTGAAAATATTTTTTCTTTCTTTCTTTTATTTTATTTTTTTTTTAATTACAGAAATTTAATTTTCACAGTTCTGGAGGCTAGGAAGTTTTAAACAAAGGTCCGGCAAGGAAGGTTTCACACGGAGGCCTCTCTTCTTGACTTGTAGGCAGCTGCCATCTTGCTGTGCTCACATGATTTCTTTCTTGTGCACACACAGGGAACTTGATTGTCTTATGAGATAAACTGTATTATTTCCATCACCGTTTTTTTAGTATTGTGTTATGTCATCACTCAGTGATGGCCATATTGCAGGGCCATCTGAAATTTTCACTTTAGATCCTCCCAAATTTCACTTCACTTCAGGATGTTTAGTTTTTCTTGTTTTCCACAGAAAATACTTTAACATTGAAGATGTTTAATTCTTATGTCCATCACTTATAAATTATGTGGATATGATAATTAACTTGATTTTGGTAATCATTTCACAATACAGGCAGTCCTTGGGTTACGTTGGATTCGACGTACGTCTTTTCGTGGTTATGTAGCCCTCCCCATTTATTTATTAAAAAAAAAAGTTCCATCATTTCGACATATGTATATATGTGCTTTATGTTTTTTATTATTTATTTACCACAAGTAAATGTCAGGAATTGAAGACAATTCCAAGAGTGAAATCAAGAAATATAAAATATTAAAACATGCTCAGAGGTGTATTTTATATAGTTACCTGGACTTGGCACATTGCCACTTGGAAATTACAGGACAATTTTAGCTGATTAAGAGCCTTTGTTAGAATTAGAACAAAAATTAGGTTTTTGTCTTAGATTTCTTATCACAGATTATTAATCTATATTTGTATTATTTGTGGAGGTATACTTGATTTTCTATAGTATATATGAGTCTGAAAAATGGTGTTTAAAACATGAAAATTTCTACCCCCAAAATCACTTTTAAATGAACAGATGGACATAAGGGCTTAACATACATACATAATATAAATAAAATTAAGGTGCCTAGAAGCTCCCAAAAGTCATGTAGACTGACTACTAAAATTAATTGTAAATGGATGTATTTTCTCCTGAGTTTAAATCAATTTATTTTTAATTATTATTTAATCGCAGGTTCTAAATTAGTTCCATTTTGGAGCTGGCTACAAATGGGCAAGGACCTACTTTTTATACGACTCCGATATTTGACTGGTGCCTGGAGGCTTGAACGAACCAGGAAAATGAATTAGGTTATTTGCTATTTTTGATTATATTATGTATTATTGTGATATTATTTCATTTGAATTAAAATTTTAAATAAAGCTGAGATAAGCCTATGCCATTGTCTACCTTTTGATAATTTTCAAGAATTCACTGTCATAAGTAAAAATTTTTATATATCTTTTGGACAAAACAAATTTTAAGGTATTTGTTTTAAAAAGTCTGCTTTTCTTTTGCTTTAGCAATTCTGTTTATTTAGATTATCACTATAGCCTGAGAAATACAATTTTTAAGAAATACAGAAGCAATTATTTCTGCTCTAAGGTACCTTGCATAATTCTCATGAACTTAAATATAAACCACAACCATGTAACAGTGTTTAAAGATTTAAAAATAAAGTTAACAACTCTGGCCAAGTGGCTCAGTTGGTTGAAGAGTGGTCCCGTGCACCAAAAAAGGTTGTAGATTTGATTCCCAGTCAAGGCACATATCTAGGTTGCACGTTCCATGCCTGTTTGGGGGTGCATACAGGAAGCAACCAATTGATGTTTCTCACATGCATTTTTCTTTCTTTTTCTCCATTCCTCTCTAAAATCAATAAAAACATATTCTCAGGTGAGGATTTAAAACAATAACAAAATAAAGTTAATATATGTTTCTTTTATTTTTTATTTTCTTTTATTTTTTTTTCCATTTTTAAGGTATTACATGTGTACATATCTTCCCATTGCCCCCCACCACTCCACTCACCCCCCAGTGTCTTACGTCCATTGGTTATGCTTATATGCATGCATACAAGTCCATGCATTGATCTCTTATCTCCCCCACCTCTCCCTAACCTTCCCGCTGTAATTTGACAGTCTGTTTGATGCCTAACTGCCTCTGTATCTATCTTTTTGTTCATCAGTTTATAATGTTCTTTATTATCCACAAATGAGTGAGATCATGTGGTATTTTTCTTTCATTGACTGGCTTATTTCACTTAGCATAATGCTCTCCAGTTCCATCCAAGTTGCTGCAAATGGTAAGAATTCCTTTTTTTATGGCATCATAGTATTCCATTGTGTAGATGTACCATAGTTTTCTGATCCAGTCATCTGCTGACGGGCACCTAGGCTGTTTCCAAATCTTAGCTATTGTAAATTGTGCTGCTATGAACATAGGGGTGCATATATCCTTTCTGATTGGTGTTTCTAGTTTCTTAGGATACATTCCTAGGAGTGGGATTACTGGGTCAAATGGGAGTTCCATTTTTACTTTATTGAGGAAACTCCATACTGTTCTCCACAGTGGCTGCACCAGTCTGCATTCGCACCAGCAGTGCACAAGGGTTCTTTTTCTCCACATCCTCGCCAGCACTTATCGTTTGTTGATTTGTTGATGATAGCCATTCTGACAGGTGTGAGATGGTATCGCATTGTCGTTTTGATTTGCATCTCTCGGATAATTAGAGACTTTGAACATGTTTTCATGTGTCTCTTGGCCTTCCTTCTGTCTTCTTTCGAAAAGATTCTATTTAGGTCTGTTGCCCATTTTTTTATTGGATCATTTATCTTCCTTTTATTAAGTTGTATAAGTTGCCTGTAGATGTTGGAGATTAAACCTTTATCAGTGATAACATTTGCAAATATATTCTCCCATATAGTGGGGTTTCTTGTTGTTTTGTTGATGGTTTCATTTGCTGTGCAAAAGCTTTTTATTTTGATGTAGTCCCATTTGTTTATTTTCTCTTTGGCATCCATTGCCCTAGGAGCAGTATCAGTGAAGTTCTTTCGGCATATGTCTGAGATTTTCCGGCCAGTGGATTCCTCTAGTATTTTTATGGTTTCCCGTCTTCTGTTTAAGTCCTGTATCCATTTTGAGTTTATTTTTGTGTATGGTGTAAGTTGGTGGTCTAGTTTCATTTTTTTGCAGGTATCTGTCCAATTTTCCCAACACCATTTATTGAAGAGACTGTGTTGACTCCATTGTATGTTCATGCCTCCTTTGTCAAATATTAATTGGGCATAGTGGTTTGGGTCGATATCTGGATTATCTATTCTATTCCATTGGTCTATATGTCTGTTCTTGTGCCATTACCAGGCTGTATTGAGAACAGTGGCTTTGTAGTACAGCCTGAAATCTTGTATTGAGATCCCACCTACTTTGTTCTTCTTTCTCAGGATTGCTGTGGTTATTCGGGGTCTTTTTTTTATTCCAAATGAATTTTTGGAGAGTTCTTTCTATGTCTGTGAAATATGTCGTTGGTATTTTAATGGGGAGTGCATTGAGTCTATAGATTGCTTTGGGTAGTATGGACATTTTAATGATGTTGATTCTACCAATCCATGAAAATGGTATGTTCTGCCATCTGTTGACCTCTTCCTCTATCCCTTTTTTCAGTGTCCCATAGTCTTTCGCGTATATGTCTTTTACTTCCTTAGTTAAGTTAATTCCTAGGTATCTTAATTTTTTTGGTACAATGGTAAATGGGATTGCTTTTTTAGTCTCTCTTTCTGTAAGTTCACTATTGGTGTATAGAAATGCCATAGATTTCTTGGTGTTAATTTTGTATCCTGCTACATGCCAAATTGATTTATTAAGTCTATTAATTTTTTGATGGAGTCTTTCGGGTTTTTTATGTATAATATCATGTCATCTGAAAATAAGGACAGCTTTACTTCTTCTTTTCCAATTTTGATGCCTTTTATTTCTTCTTCTTGTCTGATAGCAATGGCTAGTACTTCCAGTACTATGTTGAACAGGAGTGGTGAGAGTGGGCATCCCTGTCTTGTTCCTGTTCTTAGGGGAAATGTTTTAGTTTTTGCCCATTGAGTATGGGTTTATCATATATGCCTTTTATTATGTTGAGGTATGATCCTTCTATTCCCACCTTGTTGAGAGTTTTTATCAAGAAAGGGTGTTAGATTTTGTCAAATGCTTTTTCTGCATCAAATAATAAGGACTATGTGATTTTTATCTCTCAATTTGTTTATGTGATGTATCACATTTATTGATTTGTGAACATTGTACCATCCTTGCATTTCTGGGATAAACCCTACTTGGTCATGGTGTATGATCTTTCTGATGTACTGCTGGATCCGATTTGCTAGAATTTTGTTGAGGGTTTTGGCATCTACATTCATGAGGGATATTGGCCTGTAATTCTCCTTCATTGTGTTGTCTTTATCTGGTTTTGGTATTAGGGTGATGCTGGCTTCATAGAATGAGCTTGGAAGTGTTCCTTCCTCTTGATTTTTTGGAATAGTCTGAGGAGGATAGGTTTTAGTTCTTCCTTGAATGTTTGGTAAAACTCCCCTGTGAAGCCTTCTGGCCCCAGGTTTTGTTTGCTGAAAGCTTTTTGATGACTGCTTCAATTTCTTCCATAGTTATAGGCCTATTGAGCTGTTTAGATTCTTCCTGATTGAGTTTTGGAAGGTTATATTTTTCTTGGAATATGTTCATTTCCTCCAGGTTGTCCAGCTTGTTGGAATAGAGTTGTTCATAGTATTTTTTAACAATCCTTTGTATTTCGGTGGGGTCTGTTATTATTTCACCTCTTTCATTTCTGATTTTGTTTATTTGGGTCCTCTTTCTTTGTTTCTTTGTGAGCCTAGCTAGAGGTTCATCAATCTTGTTTATCCTTTCAAAGAACCAGCTCTTGGTTTTGTTGATCTTTTGTATTGTTTCTTTGGTCTCTATGTCATTTATCTCCTCTCTGATCTTTGTTATTTCCTTCCTCCTGCTTACACTGGGCTTTTCTTGTTGCTCTCTTTCTAACTCTTTGAGTTGTAGGGTTAGGTAATTTATTACCATAGTTTCTTGTTTTTTGTAGTAGGCTTGTAGAGCTATGAACTTCCCTCTCAAGACTGCTTTCGCTGTGTCCCATAGATTTTGGATTGTTATGTTTTCATTGTCATTTGTTGCCATGATGTTTTTATTTCTTCCTTGATCTCTCTGGTAACCCAGTCATTGTTTAATAGAATACTGTTTAGTCTCCATGTGTTAGATTTTTTTGGATTGTTTTTATTGTAGTTGATTTCCAGTTTTATGCCACTGTGGTCTGAGAAGATGCTTGATATCATTTCTATCTTCTTGAATTTGAAGAGACTTTGCCTGTGTCCCAACATATGGTCTATCTTTGAATATGACTCATGTGCATTTGAGAAGAATGTGTATTCTGTGGCTTTGGGTTGAAATGTTCTGAAGATGTCAATTAATACCATCTGGTCTAGTGAGTCATTTACAATTGATGTTTCTTTTCTGATTTTTTGTTTAGAGGATTTGTCCAATGGTGATAGTGGGGTATTAAAGTGTCCTCCTTTGATTGTATTGCTGTCAATCTCTCCCTTGATATCCTCCAGGAGATTTTTTATGTATTTGGGTGCTCCTGTATTGGGTGCATATATGTTTACCAGAGTTATTTCTTCTTGTTTGATTGCTCCCTTTAGTATTATGAAGTGGCCTTCCTTATCTTTGTTATGTCTTTTACTTTGTGATCTAATTTTTCAGATACAAGTATTGCTACTCCAGCTTTTTTTTCATTTCCATTCGCCTGAAAAATCTTTTTCCATCCCTTCACCCTCAGTATGTGTGCGTCTTTTCTGAGGTGGGTTTCTTATAGATAGCTGATATATGGGTCGTGTTTTCTTATTCAATCCGTTACCCTATGTTTTTTGATTGGGGCATTTAACCCATTTACATTTAATATTATTATTGATAGGTACTTATTTGTCGCCATTTTTATTCTTTACCACTGCATTTCTTCTCGCTTCCTGTGTCTTTTTTTTTTTAACAGCAGACCCTTTAGCATTTTTACACTGCTGGTTTGGTGGTAATAAATTCCCTTAGTCCTTTTTTGTCTGTGAAGCTCCTGATTTCACCTTCAATTTTGATTTATAGCCTTGCTGGGTACAATATTCTTGGATTCACACCCTTCCTTTGCATGACATTGTATATTTCATTCCATTCCCTTCTGGCCTGATGAGTTTCTGTTGAGAAATCAGTTGCTAGTCTGATGGGGGTTCCTTTTTAGGTAACTTTCTGTCTCTCTCTGGCTGCTTTTAAGATTTTTACTTTGTTGTTGGTGTTTGCAAATTTAATTATAATGTGCCTTGGTATCGGTCTTTTGGGGTTCATTTTGTTTGGGACTCTGTGATCTTCTTGGATTGGTGTGGTTTTTTTTTCTTCCCTATATCAGGTAAGTTTTCTGTCATTATTTCTTCAAACAGGTTTTCTATTCCTTGCTCAGTTTCCTCTCCTTCTGGCACCCCTATTATGCGGATGTTGTTTTGTTTTGTGTTGTCCCAAAATTTCCTTAGGCTCTCCTCCTACTTTTTAATTTTTTTTTCTAGAAGCTGCGCTACTTGGGTATTTTTTCCTACCTTGTGTTCTAGCTCACTGATGTGGTCCTCTTCTTCTTCTAGTCTACTCTTGATGCTTTCTATTGAGTTCTTTATAGCAACAATGTCATTTTTCATTTCTTCTTGGTTCTTCTTCATTTCCTCTTGGTTCTTACTCATATTATCAAATTTGTCTTCCATTCTTTTCAGCCACCTTATGACCATTTCTCTGAATTCTTTGTCTGGCAGGTTGCTTGCCTCCATTTCGTTTACTTCCTTTTCTGGTGATGCCTGCTTTTCTTTCGTATGCTGGATGTTTCTTTGTCTCCCCATGGTCTCTCTTTTCGGGTGTCTGGTCATGTAGTTCTCTCTCACCTTTCCGTGGTGGAGTATAGAGCTCCTCGGAATCCGCATGTTTGCGCCAATTGGGGACCGGTGTTCTGGGGTTCACAGCTGTTCCGTGGGTGCTGCAGTTGTAGATTTTCAGGCTTCCGATAACATCCACTTTCCCCTTCAACGTGGCGAGGTCTCCACGACCGAGCTGGTGGCTCCGGTAGGGAACCCATCAGCAGTGGGGTCTGCCGGGACAGGGAGGCCCCGTCGAGCAGTCCCCCACAGTCTCCTAGAGTTTAGCTGTCCCTTAACTCTCCAACAGACATTCCCCGTGTGACCCTCAGCTCTTCTTTCTGTCTGCTCCAGGACAAGACTTGGGACATGTCTGTCTATTCTGCCGCTATTTTTTTCTCTCCCTGTAGATTAGCACACTTTTAAAATCTGTTTATATTATTTTTTAAAGGGATGGAAATATGTGATTTAATTTTTACTTCTTATTTTTTTAAAATTTAATAAATCTTTATTTTTCAAATTATTACAATTGTTCCTCTTTTTCCCCCACATAGCTCCCCTCCACCCGGTTCCCACCCCACCCTCTGCCCTTAACTCCCCCTCCATTGTCCTCATCCATACGTGTACGATTTTTGTCCATTCTATTCCCACATCCCCCACACCCATTCTCCCTGAGAATTGTCAGTTCATTCCCTTTCTATACCCCTGATTCTATTATATTCACCAGTTTTTTCTGTTCATCAGATTTTTAATTCACTTGATTTTTAGATTCACTTGTTGCTAGATATGTATTTGTTGTTCATGATTTTAAACTTTACCTTTTTCTTTTTCTTCCTCTTCTTAAAGAATACCTTTCAGCATTTCATATAATACTGGTTTGGTGGTGATGAACTCCTTTAGCTTTTTCTTGTCTGTGAAGCTCTTTATCTGACCTTCAATTCTGAATGATAGCTTTTCTGAGTAGAGTAATCTTGGTTGTAGGTTCTCACTATTCATCACTTTGAATATTTCTTGCCACTTCCATCTGGCCTGCATAGTTTCTGTTGAGAAATCAGCTGACAATCGTATGGGTGCTCCCTTGTAGGTAATTAACTGTTTTTCTCTTGCTGCTTTTAAGATTCTCTCTTTGTCTTTTGCTCTTGGCATTTTAATTATGATGTGTCTTGGTGTGGTCCTCTTTGGATTCCTTTTGTTTAGGGTTCTCTGCACTTCCTGGACTTGTAAGTCTATTTCTTTCACCAGGTGCAGAAAGTTTTCAGTTATTATTTCTTTAAATAGGTTTTCAGTATCTTGCTCTCTCTCTTCTTCTGGCAGCCCCATAATTCTGATGTTAGTAAGCTTGAAGTTGTCCCAGAGTCTTCTTACACTATCTTCAAATTTTTGGATTCTTTTTGCTTTTTGCTTTTCTGGTTGAGTGTTTTTTGCTTCTTTGTATTTCAAATCTTTGACTTGATTCTTGCAGTCCTCTATTCTGCTGTTAGCTCTCTGCATAATATTTTTTATTTCAGTCAGTGTATGTTTAATTTCTAGTTGGTTCTTTTTCATATCCTCGAGGGTCTCGCTAAATTTATCGGCCTTTTCTAGGAAATTCTTGAAAAACCTTATAACCTTGGTGTTAAACTTTATATCCAGTCATTTACTTTCCTCTATTTCTTTCATTTGTCATCTGTTTCTTTATCCCTGCATTTTCGCTGCTTCCCTGAGTTGATAGAGTAGTTTTGTGTGGTAGGTGTCCTGTAGGGCCCAGTGGCTCTGCCTCCACAGTTACCTGAGGTGGACACTCTTGGTGAACCCCTTTGTGGGCTGTGTGTACAGCCTTGTTGTAGTTAAGTCTTGATTGTTGTTGGTATCACTGGGAGGAATTGACCTCCAGACCAGTTGGCTGTAGGGATCAGCTGTGTCTATGCTGGGAGAACTTCTGTGCTGTAGACACCCTTATGAGACAAGACTTGCAAAATTGCAAAAGCCTCTGTGCTCAGCTTGGATGGGGCGGAGTCTCCGTGTGGAGCTGGCAGCCTTCGCTTCCTGTCAGCCCTGCCTTATGAGGCCCTTGGGTATCAGTGTTTCTCGGTAATCGCTGCAATCACCTCTGAGAGAAAGCCGCCCTCGAGTTTCACCCACTGCCAGACAGTCCAGTTTCTCCCCAAATGAGTCTTGGTTCCCAGATTCTCATCCGGAACTGGGTTCAGCACAGTCGGGAGCTTCCATCTCCCTCCCACTTCAGAAAGCCAGCGGCACACTCAGCAATCTGTCCTCTCCGCTCGTGCTCGCGTGCGCGGCTCCAGACCTCTGCCTTTCGCAGCTCCCCTTAGTCTCCATGTGCTTTTCTCTTTTTCTGACAGTCCAGATTCCCCCTGTATGAGTCTGGGTTCCCAGGGTCTCGCCCAGAACTGGGGTTCAGTGCAGTCGGGAGCTTCCGTCTCCCTCCTGTTTGGAAAGCCAGCCAGGCACTCTGCTGCCCGTCCTCTCCACACACGCATGTCTGCATACCTCAGCCTTTTGCAACTCCTCTGAGTCTACGTGTGCTTTTCTCTTTCCTTCTAGTTGTAGAATTTCCACTCATCCAGGTTTTCTGTGGTTCTGGATGATGTCCGTTTTGTCTTTTAGTTGTAGTTTTGAAATTGTTGTGTGAGGCAACAGTTTAGGTGTTTACCTATGCTGCCATCTTGGTTTCTCCCTGATTTATTTTTTTAAATAATTATTTTTCAATTACAGATGACATACAAAATTATATTGGTTTCAGGTACACACATTAGACAACTTACTAAGTTTTCATCCAATAAATGTCATCCCCATCTAACACCATACATAGTTATTAGAATATTAGTGATTATATTCCCTATGCTGTACTTTACATCCCCATGACTATTCTATAACAACTAATTTGTACCTTTTAATCCCTTCACCTTTTTTATCCAACCTCCCAAACTCCTCTCATCTGGAAACCTTCAAAATGTTCTCGGTATCTATATGTCTCTTTCTATTCTGCTTCATTTATTTTGTTTTGTTTTTAGATTAAATTTTTGATAGATATGTACTGTCATTTTACTGTTCATATTTTTCTGTCTATATTTTCTTTTATTATTGTCATATTTTTTATCCTTTTTTCTTCTTCTTTAATAATACCCTTTAACATTTCATGTAATACTGTTTTGGTGGTGATGAACTCCTTTAATTTTTTATTGTCTGGAAAGTTCTTTATATATTGTTCAATTCTAAATGATAGCTTTGCTGGGTAGAGAAATCTTGGTTGTAGGTTCTTGCTTTCATCACTGAATATTTCTGGCCACGCCCTTCTGGCCTGCAAAGTTTCTATTGAGAAATCAGGTGACAGTCTTATGGGAGGACTCCCTTGTAGGTAAGTAAGTGCTTTTGCTGCTTTTAAGATTCTCTGTGTCTTTAATGTTTTGTATTTTAATTATGATGTGTCTTGGTGTAGGCCTCTTTGGGCTCACCTTATTTGGGGCTTTCTGTACTTCCTCGACTTGTATGTCTGTTTTCTTTACCAGATTAGGGGCGTTTTGCTATCATTTTTTCGAAATTGTTTTCAATT
This sequence comes from Plecotus auritus, assembly GCF_963455305.1. Taxonomy (NCBI): domain Eukaryota; kingdom Metazoa; phylum Chordata; class Mammalia; order Chiroptera; family Vespertilionidae; genus Plecotus; species Plecotus auritus. The sequence continues at coordinate 111,130,098 of NC_137772.1, forward strand.
TCTTGCTCTCTATCTTCTCCTTTCAGCACTCCCATAATGCAAATGTTGGTACATTTGAAGTTGTTCTAGAGGCTTATACACTACTAGAGGCCTGGTGCACAAAATTCATGCATGGAGGTTGTGTTCCTCAGCCCAGCCTGCACCCTCTCCAATCTGGGACCCCTTGAGGGATGTCCTACTGCCCATTTAGGCCTGATCCTACTGGGACATCCCTCTCACAATCCAGGACTGCTGGCTCCCAACTGCTCGCCTGCCTGCCTTCCTGATTGCCCCTAACCGCTTCTGCCTGCCAGCCTGATCACCCCCTAACCACTCCCCTGCCAGCCTGATTGATGCCTAACTGCTCCCCTGCCAGCCTCATTGCCCCTAACTGCCCTCCCCTGTAGCCTGGTCACCCCTAACTGCCCTCCCCTGCAGGCCTGGGTCCACCCCCCAACTGCCCTTCCCTGCAGGCCTGGTCCCCCCACCTTCCCTCCTCTGCCAGCCTGGTCACACCTAACTGCCTGCCCTTGCAGGCTTGATCGCCCCCAACTGCCCTCCCTTGCAGGCCTGGTCTCTCCCTACTGCCTTCCCCTGCTGGCCTGATCACCCACAACTGCCCTCCCTTGCAGACCTAGTCCCACCCAACTGCCCTCCCCTGCTTGCCATCTTGTGGTGGCCATCTTGTCCACATGGGGGCAGCCGTCTTGTGTGTTGGAGTGACAGTCAATTTGCATATTACTATTTTATCAGATAGGATAGAGGCTTGGTGCACGGGTGGGGGCCGGCTAGTTTGCCCTGAAGGGTGTCCCAGATCAGGGTGGGGGTTCCCTTGGAGTGTGGGTTGGCCTGGGCGAGAGGCCTGTGATGGTTTGCAGGCTGGCCATGCCCCCCAGCGACCCAAGTGGACGCCCTGGTATCTGGGATTTATTTATCTTCTATAATTGAAACTTTGTAGCCTTTACTGGAGTCCAAGGCAGGCCAGGGTGGGCGGAAAGCTTGGCTTCCTCCATTGCCGGGGAAACCCAAGCCTCCTGTTCGCTCCGTGGCCGTAGCCATTTTTGTTGATATTTATTTATCTTCTATAATTGAAACTTTGTAGCCTTCAGCGGAGTCCTGGGCCGGCCAGGGTGTGCAGGCAGCTTGGCTTCCTCCATCGCAGGGCAAACCCAAGCCTCCTACTCGCTCTGTGGCCGCCTCCATGTTGGTTGCATACTCGCTCCTGATTGGCTGTTGTGCGTGGCTTGTTTGTGTAGCAGAGGTACAGTCATTTTGTATATTACTCTTTTATTAGATAGACTTCTCTTGCGGGGGAGAGGGGGTATTCTGTTTTGTTTGTTTTTATTTTATTTTTTTTGTTTTTTGCTGTTCTGATTGGTTTTTTTTTTTGGTTCCTTATATTCCAAAATGCTGATTTGATTTTCAACTTTATCTACTGTTGATTCCCTATAAGTTATCTTCATTTCAGTTAGCATATTCATCATTTCTGACTGCTTCTTTTTTATGATTTCCATGTCCCTTTTTATGCTTTTGAAGCTCTCACTGATTTCATTGAACATCCTTTTAACCAGTGTCTTGAACTTTGCATCTAGTAGATTACTTGTCTCCATTTTGTTTAATTCTTTTTCTGGAGTTCTGTTCTTTCCTTTAGGACCGAACAGAACTTTCCTTTTCTTTATTTCCTTTTTTTAATAGACTCCCTGTGATTGTTTCTATGTGTTAGGTAAATCTACGAAATCTCCCAGGCTTGGTAGAGTGTCCTTATTTAGTAAGTGCTCTGTAGAGTCCAGATGCACAGACCCCAATCCAGGTGCACCCTCCAACCCCATTATTTGGGATATAGTTTAACCTTGATTGCTGTTTGCACATCAGTGGGAGAGATTTATCCCCAGATCAATCTGTTGCAAGGACATGCTGTTACCACCCACCACTGTGGATGATTAGCTGTGCAGGGGCCCACCCCAGAGTAGGACTTACTTAGCAGGGCTCTGGTTCCCACTGAGTATTCCCCTTGAGTGTGTTACTTGTCGAGGTGGTTGGGTAGTGTGGCTTTGATGTGGTCTGAAGCTGTCCATTGAGTGTACTGGCTGGGAGACCTCTTGGAAGGTGCAGACCAAGGTCAACCACTGCCTCTGTTCTGCCTGGGGCCACCAGCATGAGCTGCAAAGCAATCTGCAGATGGAGGCTACTTGTGCATGGCTTGGAGGTGCCCAGGTGAGGCCAAGCTGCAAACCAAAGCCAGTTGCTGCTAGTGCTGAGCCTGGGGCCACTTAGTGATAGGTATGAAGCATGCTGAGACCAGATACTGCTTGTTGGAGAGATTCTAGGAAAGTCTGAAGCATGAGCTAAGACAGGCCATTTGTATGGGAATGCCACTAGAAACAGCTTGGGTGGGCCCAATCGTTGGGTTGGGCAGGGTCTTAGGGAATTACCTGGGCAGGGCAATGAATGTGAGCCATGTTGATGGAGACGCAGATATGGCACCTGCCTGCTGGGTCTGTGGGGGTGGGGGTCTCAAAAAAGGAATAATGGCCTCTGCCAGCACTTTTAGCTGCCCCTCCATATCTTACTCTGATGCCAGATAATTCAGTTCCTCCCTGTATGTCCCTGGTGCCTTTTGAGGACCTGCCCCAGCGCTGAAACTTAGAAAAAATAAGTACTAGTAAGACCATGCACAGGCCCTTTAAGAGGAACTGCCTGAGACTCCAGCAGCCTCCATCTCACTCAGCCAAAATCCCCAATGGTTTTTACAGCTTGAAGTTATGGGGACTTATCTTTCTGGCACTGGAACTCTATGTTGCAGTGGTCTGGTGTGGCGATGAGACCTCCTCACTCCTCAGTGGGTAGCTCCACAGCTGAGATATCCCTCCCAATTTTTATCATCAGACATGGGCGTGGAACTAGCTCTTCTGCCTTTCTGCCCCTTCTACCAGTTTCCATATGGCCTCTTTATATCCTTAGTTGTAGTAGGACTTCATTCAGCTAGATTTCAGGGCATTCTGAAGGATAGTGGTTCTGTAGTTTAGTTGTAATTTTCATGTGGTTGTGGGAGGATGCAAGTACCACATTTACCTACACTGCCATTTTGACTGGAAGTCAGTGTTAACATATGTTTAAATATATACAATTTATACATTAAAGACGAGGATATAGGCTCAGTCATAAAGGTATCCACTGTCTTATTTTTCTCCTTCCTAATTTATATATGTGTACTAGAGCCCAGTGCATGAAATCATGCATGGGGTGGGTGGAGCGGGTCCCTCAGCCCAGTCTGCACCCTCTCCAATCCAGGAAATCCCTTTCACAATCCGGGACCGCTGGTTCCTAACCACTCGCCTGACTGCCTGCCTGATCGCCTCTAACTGCCTCTGCCTGCCGGCCTGATCGCCCCCTAACTGCTCCCCTGCTGGCCTGATCGCCCCTAACTGCCTCGGCCCCTGCCACTGTGGCTTTGTCCAGAAGGACGTCCAGAAGATGTCCAGCCTAATTAGCATAGTACCCTTTTATTAGTATAGATTATACTTACTCCCATCTCTGCTTCCCTCTTGAGTTTCTGTCATTAGAAATTGGAAATTTTTATTTAAAAAGTGAAAGTATTTTAATATTAGTAAGTACTTTAACATCAGAAGCCTGTGTTTTTGAGATACTGTAAAGACTAATATATAGCAATTAAAAAATAAAGGAGCCCGTAAAAACATCACTCTGATGTTGTAGAGAAACTAATAATAATACCTAACACTGAATCCTTAGTGTATGGCAGTCACTGTTCTAACTTCTTAGTGTATGGCAGTCACTGTTCTAAGTATAAAATGACTCACCTAACTTTTGTAACAAGAGGAAAAAGTGAGGCAACAAAGGGTTTACTTGCCCAAGGTCACATAGCTAGGCAATAGTGGAATCATTATTCTAGTCCAGGTAGTCTGGATCCAGAGCCTACTCTCTTTATGCTACCAGTTCCTGGAAGTACAAAAATTGCAGATATATAAGTAGAAAGTTATCAAAGTACATTAAATATAACACTTGAAAGATAAAAATTTCCTAGTAGTTTCAACAATACCATTACATCTGCATTAGACAATAGGCTCCTAGAAAATAGAAAGCATTCCTTACCCAAATTAGTATTCCCAGTACAGTGCTTAGCATATATATAGTAAACAATTAATACTTATGAAGTGATTAAACTCATTCACTATCAGATTTTGAGAGCACTTAAGTCACCTAAGTGAACAGAACAAAGCAAGGCTTATTGTGCAAATAGAAATGATAGGAAGCAAATAAAAGAATGACCATGAGCATTTACAAAAATTAAAGTATGGAGGAGAAACCAAGATGGCGACATAGGTAAGCACCTAAACTGCTGCCTCGCACAACAATTTCAAAACTACAACTAAAAGACAGAACGGACACCATCCAGAACCACAGGAAAGCTGGCTGAGTGAAAATTCTACAACTAGAAGGAAAGAGAAAAGCTCACAGAAAATTGGAGGTACGGCAAAGGGTCTTTGTGCGCGCAGAGAGGAAGGGCGGCTGAGAGCCTGGCTGACTTTCTCTGGCAGAAGGGGGAAGGAAGCCCCCGACCACACTGAACCCCAGTTCTGACTGCACTGAACCCCAGTTCCGGGCGAGCCCCTGGGGACCCACGCTCTTACGGGGTGAGTCTGGACTCTCGGGCGGAGACTCGAGAGCCGGGAAGGCAGAGGTCTGAAGGAGCGCGCGTGCCAGTGTGCACAAAGACTGCGGAGGTTGCCACAGGCTTTCCCTAGTGGAAGGGAGTCGGAGGCTCCTGACTGCACTGGGCCCCAGTTCTGACTGCACTGAACCCCGGTTCCGGGCGAGCCCCTGGGGACCTATGCTCTTACAGGGGGAGTCTGGACTCTTGGGCGGAGACTCAGGAGCCGGGAAAGGCGGAGGTCTGAAGGCGCGCGTGTGCCAGTGCGCACAAAGGCAGCGGAGGTTGCCACAGGCTTTCCCTAGTGGAAGGGAGTCGGAGGCTCCTGACTGCACTGAGCCTCAGTTCTGACTGCACTGAACCCCAGTTCCAGGCGAGCCCCTGGGGACCCACGCTCTTGTGGGGGGAGTCTGGACTCTCGGGCAAAGACTCGGGAGCCGGGGAAGGCAGAGGTGAGCGCGTGCGTGCAAGGACAAGGCTGCCGGGAAGCCAAGACTGTCTGCTCCGCCCTGAGACTCCACCCCATCCTAGCCCAGCACAGAGGCTATTGCAATTTGGCAAGTCTAGTCCTATAAGGCTGTCTCCAGCACCGAACTTCTCCCAGCATAGACGCAGCTGATCCCTACAGCCAACTGGCCTGGAGGTCAATTCCTCCCAGTGATACCAACAACAATCAAGACTTAATTACAACAAGGCTGTACACACAGTCCACAAAGGGGTGCACCAAGAGTGTCCACCTCAGGTTAACTGGGGAGGCCGACCCACTGGGCCATATAGGAAACCTAGCACACAAATTTACCCTACCAACTTCAGGGAAGCAGTGAAAATGCGGTGTCAAAGAAACAGATCACAAACGAAAGAAATGGAGGAAAACAAACGACTGGATATAGAATTCAAAACCACGGTTATAAGGCTTTTCAAGAATATCCTAGAAAAGGCCGATAAATATAACGAGACCCTCGAAGATATGAAAAAGGACCAACTAGAAATTAAACATACACTGACTGAAATAAAAAATATTATACAGAGACCCAAAAACAGACTAGAGGTACGCAAGAATCAAGTCAAAGAATTGAAATACAAAGAAGCAAAAAACACTTAACCGAAAAAGCAAAAATCAAAAAAAATAATCCAAAAAGTTGAAGATAGTGTAAGAAGACTCTGGGACAACCTCAAGCATACCAACATCAGAATTATGGGGCTGCCAGAAGAAGAGAGAGAGCAAGATACTGAAAACCTATTTGAAGAAATAATGACCGAAAACTTCCCCCACCTGGTGAAAGAAATAGACTTACAAGTCCAGGAAGTGCACAGAACCCCAAACAAAAGGAATCCAAAGAGGACCACACCAAGACACATCATAATTAAAATGCCAAGAGCAAAAGACAAAGAGAGAATCTTAAAAGCAGCAAGAGAAAAACAGTTAATTACCTACAAGGGAGCACCCATACGATTGTCAGCTGATTTCTCAACAGAAACTATGCAGGCCAGATGGGAGTGGCAAGAAATTTTCAATGTGATGAATAGCAAGAACCTACAACCAAGATTACTCTACCCAGCAAAGCTATCATTCAGAATTGAAGGGCAGATAAAGAGCTTCACAGAAAAGAAAAAGCTAAAGGAGTTCATCACCACCAAACCAGTATTATATGAAATGCTGAAAGGTATTCTTAAAGAAGAGGAAGAAGAAAAAAGTAAAGATAAAAATTATGAACAACAAATACATATCTATCAACAAGTGTACATAAAAATCAAGTGAATTAAAAACCTGAGGAACAGAGTAAACTGGTGAATATAATAGAATCAGGGGCATAGGAAGGGAGTGGACTGATAACTCTCAGGAAGATAGGGGTATGGAGGGTTCATGAAGAGACTGGACAAAAATCATACACCTATGGATGAGGACAGTGTGGGGGAGGTAAGGGCAGAATGTGGGGTGGGAACCGGGTGGAGGGGAGGTATGGGGGGAAAAAGGAGAAACAATTGTAATAATCTGAATAAAGATTTATTTAAAACAAAAACAATAAAGATTTATAAAAAAAAATTAAAGTATGAGCCTTGAACCAAAAATAAGATTCTTACCTGGACTATCCTATATTATAAAGAGCTAATATGCTAATGGTTGTGACGCCCTCAAGCTGTAATGACCGATCAGCAGGAGGCTGCGAGTGCAGCAGGTGCACGTGGGTGGGTGCGGCTGCATATGCAGTGAGGTGCACACAGGTGGGCAGGGACTTGACGCTGCGTCCCCACCCGGCGCTGGCCGGGCCTGTGACACTGTCCCCACCCAGTACCGGCTGGGGACATGACACTGTGTCCCCTGCCGGAGGGGCTTGATGGTGGTGGGGCTGGTTGGGTCAGGGTCTCGCCCCATGGCAATCGGACATCTCCTGAGGAGTCCCGGATTGCAAGAGTGTGCAGGGCAGGCTGAGGGACCCCCCCTCTGTGCATGAATTTTGTGTACCGGCCCCTACTAAGACAATAAAACAATTTGCTATTCTTTGTATGCTAGTGATAAGAATGCATATTTGAAATGTAATAATAATTTTGAGGGAAAGTGTCAATATTTTTTTTTCAGGAACACTATTAAGAAAGATTTCTGATACCCTTGATACCAGTGTACCTTTCTAATCACAAATTTACTGAAGCTAACAGCATAGTATAGAATCTGAGGCAGTCTGTGAGAGAAAAGGTAGTTTAACTTATTGACATTACAGAGTTTGCTAAGAAAAATAACAAGCAGCCATAGCAAATGTGAAAATATTAGCTACTATCATTTTATTATGTGCAAGAAACTGTGATAAGAGTTTTGTATGTATCAAAATGTTTAATTTGATCAAATGAAGAAATAGGTTTAGACAAGTAATTTGCTCAAGATCATACTAGTAGCCAGTAGTAATGCTTCTCTTGGAACAAAAAATAGGAAACATAAAAGACAATGGGGCATTATCAAAATTGGGAGTATAATCTGATTAATACCAGACAACTTGACCATTTATTTTCTATCTTTGACTTGTTTGGTTTTTTTTTTTATTACTTGTTCTTATATAATATTCATTTTGGAGTTTATTTGACTTGAGATTATATCTGGATGATACTGTGCTTCTGGACATCTGTAATTCTACATAGTTGTATACTTCCACTATTCATAGTTCATTCTCCAGTTCTAGTTTCCATTTTCTTTATCCAGAGTAGAAATATTGCCTTTTCTTAAGAGTAGAAATCATGCCTTTTATTTTCTTTGTGTGTCTCCATAGCATCTTAAATTGCGATTGTCCAATAAAGGTTTTCAAAATGATTAGATAATGCTATCACTTCATTTATCAAAAAAATTATACTTACAAGGTTATCCGTTTTATTGACAGCTAAATACCCTGAAGAAGCAGTTTAGTATGTTGCTTTGTGCTTGTACAAAGGCATGAAATCCACAAATTATTTCATTATTTTAATCCAATAAAGGACTCTATAAAGTAATACATTTGTCACTGATTTGAAGTAATATTCCAGTTAGTGTTTTGAAGGTCACAAAAAAATAAATTCCCAGATTGTATTCTGCCTAGGTTTACTTTCTGTATGCTCTATTTTCTTTATTTGGAACTCATCCCTTGATCAGTTGACATAGTGATAGAGTGTTCTCCATGTACAAGCAAAACAGATCCTCTCCCTGCTCTCTGAAGACTTGACATTTCCTGCAAATCTCATCAGTACAACCACATAGCTATATATACCGAAAGCATGCAGCCCATCTTCAACTGACAAGTGAGTTTCATCCAAGCTGGTTTATAAATCAGTTGTTTGGAACCAAGGAGGCATTTTACCATGAAAATAAGGTTTAAAAAGAAGGTTCAGCTCCAGCTCGTTTGGCTCAGTGGATAGAGCGTCGGCCTTCAGACTGAAGGATCCCAGGTTTGATTCTGGTCAAGGGCATATGTCCAGGTTGTGGGCTCAGTCCCCAGTAAGGGGTGTGCAGGAGGCAGACAATTAATGATTCTTTATCATCATTGATATTTCTATCTCTCCCTATCCCTCTCTGAAGTCAATAAAAAATATATTTTTTATAAAGGATGGTTCAAAAACTGCTTCAAGGGAATGGAAAATGGCGGCCAATAGGACGGCAGTGAGGAAGAGAGTGTGAGTGAGAGAGGGAGTGAAAGGGGAGTGTGGGGCGTGTGTGTGTGTGTGAGGGACAGTTAATATTCCACAGGACTGTTGGGGGCTGGCGGATCATGCTCCCCTAGCTGGGCAGACTACTACCACTGCAATCTCCCAGGGTGGCCGGCTCTGCCACAGAGACCATGCCATCTTGAAGGGGAGAGCAGCCTCCCCTCCACCTGGGGAGACCTCAGACACCACCCGGTACCCTACAGCCACACCAGCCAGGGACCTGCTGCCTCAGCTGCAAACCCAGGAAAGCCAAGACTCCAGCCTCCCCGGCCGCAGGCTCCTAAGGAGTTTGTCCAGAGGGAGACAAAATGGCAGCCGAATAGGTGGACATGCCCTGCGCCTTCTCACGGAGCAGATAGAAGAAACAGCTGAATTGAATAACATCCACCCGGAATTGGCGAACTAAACACTGGAGGGACAATCCATAACCAGAAAGGATGGGGTACACCTAGAGAACAGTAGGATTGGGGAACTGGGCTGGAGAGAGAGAAGCGAGCAACAGGATCTAGAGCAGTGGTTCTCAACCTTTCTAATGCCGCGACCCTTTAATACAGTTCCTCATGTGGTGACCCCCAACCATAAAATTATTTTTGTTGCTACTTCATAACTAATTTTACTACTGTTATGAATTGTAATGTAAATATCTGTGTTTTCCGATGGTTTTAAGTGAACCTGCTAGTGGTTCTCAACCTGTGGGTCATGACCCACAGGCTGAGAACCGCTGCTGTAGAGCCTAAGAACATCGGAAAACACAGATATTTACATTACGATTCATAACAGTAGCAAAATTACAGTTATGAAGTAGCAACGAAAATAATTTTATGGTTGGGGGTCACCACAACATGAGGAACTGTATTAAAGGGTCGCGGCATTAGAAAGGTTGAGAACCACTGGTCTAGAGGGTCGGCAGGAAACTGCACTGCACCAAGTCGGCACAACTTGGGGACATGCATAACACTCGAATGTGGAAGGGGGTCCACAGAGCTGCTGGCAGCTGGGGACTCTAGATCTGGGTCCACAGCCATGGAAGCTGTGCCCAGAGAGGCAGCCTAAAGTTCTGCACCAGCCGTGCAGTGGTGGGGGCAGAAAGACACACAGTGGCATAGTTGCTCTGTCTTTATATTTTCCTTGCTTTTGCTCACTAAACTCATTACATAAGATCTTTCAATTATAAACACTCACCAAGGCTGCAGTGCAGGGGGAGGTGGTTTTGTGGAAGCTAGGGAGCAAAATAGCGAGAGGTGACCAGGAAGCCAGCTCTGTGACATTCCAGTCCCTCCAACCCTGAACAGCCATTTTTCTCCTGAGGACCGGGCTCCTCCTGGTGGCAGAGCCACACCCAGCCTTGAACTTAGCAGGGAAACAAGGATTCTGCATACCCCCAGGAAGACCTTGGGGAATGGGTTGAAGGGAAATTTGGTACCAGAAACTAATACAGCAACACCACCACCTAGAGCCCTTGTCAGAAATGGACGCTTCTGTAAATACATCTGAAAGCAGGCAAACAAAGCTGGCAGATTGACACCCCCCCCCCCACCCCGCTTGAAACCAAGGCTGTGGAATCTTTACAGAGGAGCGATGGATTGCTGGAAACTTCAACATGGTGCTGACTATCTTAACAGGAAACTGAGATATGACAGACAGAACAGTTGAGAGGGGTCTTAAAACAGCCTATAGGGGACATTAAAACTCAGCTGAAGTGAACGACCCTTAACTACTCCCCCCCCCTTTTTTTTACATCTTACTAAAGATATTAAATATTTTATTTTATTTTTATTATTATTAGACTTTTACTTTTTATGGATTAGTGTACAACATTCTATTTTTATTTTTTACCATTATTTTACATTATCGCATTTTTTCCTTTTTGCCAACCTTTTATTCTTCACTTCCTTTTTCATCCTGTTTCTCTTCTCATGTTCCTGCTTTAGTTTTTCTCTCTCCTTCCTATTTACTCCTTGTTAAAAATTGATCTTCATCTGCTTTATTGATGCATTACTATTATAGTAGTCTCTGTTGACATACTCTTATATCAAATTTTATTATTATTTTTTAGTTGTAAGCCTCCACAGAGGACAGAAAACAGAAATTTATTTTTTTTAATTTAATAAATCTTTATTGTTCAGATTATTACAATTGTTTCTCCTTTTTCCCCCCATAGCTCCGCTCCACCCGGTTCCCACCCCACCCTTTGCCCTTACCTCCCCTCCACTGTCCTCATCCATAGGTGTACGATTTTTGTCCAATCTCTTCCTGCACCCCCCCATACCACTTTCCCCCTGAGAATTATCAGTCCACTCCCTTTCTATGCCCCTGATTCTATTATATTCACCAGTTTACTCTGTTCCTCAGATTTTTAATTCACTCGATTTTTAGGTTCACTTGTTGATAGATATGTATTTGTTGTTCATAATTTTTATCTTTACTTTTTTCTTTTTCCTCTTCTTTAAGAATACCTTTCAGCATTTCATATAATACTGGTTTGGTGGTGATGAACTCCTTTAGCTTTTTCTTATCTGTGAAGCTCTTTATCTTACCTTCCATTCTGAATAATAGCTTTGCTGGGTAGAGTAATCTTGGTTGTAGGTTCTTGCTATTCATCACATTGAAAATTTCTCGCCACTCCCATCTGGCCTGCATAGTTTCTGTTGAGAAATCAGCTGACAATCATATGGGTGCTCCCTTGTAGGTAATTAACTGTTTTTCTCTTGCTGCTTTTAAGATTCTCTCTTTGTCTTTTGCTCTTGGCATTTTAATTATGATGTGTCTTGGTGTGGTCCTCTTTGGATTCCTTTTGTTTGGGGTTCTGTGCACTTCCTGGACTTGTAAGTCTATTTCTTTCACCAGGTGGGGGAAGTTTTCGGTCATTATTTCTTCAAATAGGTTTTCAGTATCTTGCTCTCTCTCTTCTTCTGGCAGCCCCATAATTCTGATGTTGGTATGCTTGAAGTTGTCCCAGAGGCTTCTTACACTATCTTCAACTTTTTGGATTCTTTTTTCTTTTTGCTTTTCTGGTTGAGTGTTTTTTGCTTCTTTGTATTTCAAATCTTTGACTTGATTCTTGTGTTCCTCTAGTCTGCTGTTGGGTCTCTGTATAATATTTTTTATTTCAGTCAGTGTATGTTTAATTTCTAGTTGGTCCTTTTTCATATCTTTGAGGGTCTTGTTATATTTATCGGCCTTTTCTAGAATATTCTTGAAAAGCCTTATAACTGTAGTTTTGAATTCTATATCCAGTCATTTGTTTCCCTCCATTTCTTTCGTTTGTGATCTGTTTCTTCGTCTCCCCATTTTTCACTGCTTCCCTGAGTTGGTAGGGTAGCTTTGTGTGCTAGGTTTCCTATATGGCCCAGTGGGTCGGCCTCCCCAGTTAACCTGAGGTGGACACTCTTGGTGCACCCCTTTGTGGACTGTGTGTACAGTCTTGTTGTATTTAAGCCTTGATTGTTGTTGGTATCACTGGGAGGAATTGACCTGCAGGCCAATTGGCTGTGAGGATCAGCTGTGTCTACGCTGGGAGATTTTCGGTGCTGGAGACAGCCTTATAGGATTAGCCTTGCCAAAATCCTCTGTGCTCAGCTTGGAAGGGGTGGAGTCTCAGGGCGGAGCAGACAGTCTTGGCTTCCTGTCAGCCCTGCCCTTGCGTGCACGCCTCCAGACCTCTGCTTTCCACGGTTCCCGAGTTTCCACCTGACAGTCCAGATTTCCCCCATAAGAGTGTTGGTCCCCAGGGGTTCGCCCAGAACTGCGGTTCAGTGCAGTTGGATCTGGGGTTCAGTACAGTCAGGAGCTTCCAACTCCCTTCCGCTAGGGATAGCCTGTGATAACCTCCGCAGTCAGTCTTTGTGCGCACTCGCGCCTCCAGACCCCTGCTGCCACAGCTCCCCCAGGTCTCCGAGTCTCCATGTGCCTTGCTCTCTACCTGACAGTACATACTCCCCCTGTATGAGCCTGGATCCTCGGGGTTTCACCCGGAACTGAGGTTCAGTGCAGTCGGGGGCTTCCTTCCCCCTCCCGCCAGAGAAAGCTAGCCAGGCACTCCGCCGCCCTTCCTCTCTGTGTGCGCGTGTCTCCATACCTCAGCCCTTTGCCACTCCTTCTCTGTGAGGTTTCCTCTTTCCTTCTAGTTGTAGAATTTCCACTCAGCCAGTTTTCCTGTGGTTCTGGATGGTATCTGTTCTGTTTTTTAGTTGTAGTTATGAAATTGTTGTGCAGGGCAGCAGTTTAGGTGCTTACCTATGCCGCCATCTTGGTTTTTCCCCTCTTATATCATATTTCTTCTCCCCTGCTCCAAATGCATGCACCATTCTCTTTTCTCTTTCTTCCTTTTCTTGTGCTGTTGTTTCTTTATTTGTTTTTGTTTTAATTTTATGCTTCTGTTTTTCTTCTCCTCGCTCAGTCTCTTTTACTAATAGCTTATTTAGTTTCACTCAACAGACTCAGGCCTGTCTGCTCTCTATTCTCCTTGCCCCAAAATAGATGAATATATAGATATATTAAAGAAAGGGGAAATTATAGATTTTTAAATTATTATTCTTTAAATTATTTTTTAAAATTTCATTGAGTATTTTGTTTTTTACTTTTCCTCTTATACACTCATTCTCTTTCTACCTCTTCTATCCTGAATCGTGGCCATTCCCCCATTTATTCAATTCCTTTACCTTACCTTCTGGAAATAAGCTCTGCCTCTTCAGATTCAGCCCCCCCCCTTTTTTCCTGGGTGTTCGTAGTTTGCATTTTTGGGGGGTTGTTTGTTTTGTGGTGTATTCTCCCTATATATGTATATTTTCCCTTTCTTTTTTCTTCTTTTTCTTTTTTCTCTTACCTTTTATCCTTTTCTCAATATCATTTTTGCACTCTTTTCTCTCCACTACTGCTCTTTTCTTTGGTGGTCCACATTCTTTGAGGTTATTGGTATCATGAATAGTGTCATGTTTTGTTCCCTTTGTGTTGTGTCTTGTTCAGTTGTATTTTGTGCCTTTTTGTCATTGTGGTAGAGAGTGAGCCACATAACCACACACCCTGAAAGGAAAATAAATGTGGAGACAAAGAAACAGCCCCCATTAGAAAGAAAAGGAGGAATCACCAGAAAAGGAAGTAAACAAAATGAAGGCAAGCAATATGTCAGAGAAAGAATTCAGAGCCATGGTCATAAGGACACTGAAAAGGATGGAAAACATTCAACAACATGTGTAAGAATCAAGAGGAAATGAAGAAGAACCATGAAGAAATGAAGAATGACATAGCTGCAATAAATAACACAACAGAAAGCATCAACCGTAGATTAGAAGAAGCTGAGGACTGTATCAGCCAGCTAGAAGCCAAGGTAGGAAAAAACACTAAAGCAGGGCAGCAACTGCAAAAAAGAAAAAGAAAAACACTTAAAAAGAAGGGGAACCTAAGGCAGCTTTGGGACAACATGAAACGAAACATAATCTGCATATTAGGGGTGGCAGAAGGAGAGGTAACTGAGCAAGGAATAGAAAACCTGTTTGAAGAAATAATGACAGAAAACTTCCTGATATTGGGGAGAAAAAACTCACACAAGTCCAAGAAGCTCACAGAGTCCCAAACAAGATGAACCCAAAAAGACTGACACCAAGACACATCATAATTAAATGGGCAAACACCAACAAACAAGTAAGAAACTTAAAAGCTGCCAGAGAGAGACATAAAGTTACCTATAAGGAATCTCCCATTAGACTATTAACTGATTTCTCAACAGAAACAAATCAGAAGGAAATGGGATGAAATATACAAAGTGATGAAAAGCAAGGGACTGAATCCAAGAATACTATACCCAGCAAGGCTATCATTCAAAATTGAAGGTGAAATCAGGAGCTTCATAGACAAAAAAAGGGGGGGCTAAGGGGGTAATTACCACCAAGCCAGCAATGCAACAAATGCTAAAGGGACTGCTGTAAAAAGAATAAATAGGAAGGAAAGAAGGAACACAGGCATAAAGAATAAAAATGGTGACAATACCTATCAATAATAACCTTAAATGTAAATGGATTAAATGCTCCAATCAAAAGACATAAGGTAGCCAAATGGATAAGAAAACATGACGCGCCAAAACCGGTTTGGCTCAGTGGATAGAGCATCGGCCTGCGGACTGAAGGGTCCCGGGTTCGATTCCGGTCAAGGGCATGTACATTAGTTGCGGGCACATCCCCAGTGGGAGGTGTGCAGGAGGCAGCTGATCGATGTTTCTCTCTCATCGATGTTTCTAGCTCTCTATCCCTCTTCCTTCCTCTCTGTAAAATATCAATAAAAACAAAAACAAACAAACAAAAAAACAAACAAAAAAAAAAAACAAAAAAAGAAAACATGACGCATATATTTGCTGTCTACAAGAAACCCACCTCAGAACAAAGGAGTCACACAGACTGATAGTGAAATGATGGGGGGAAAAAAAGTTTTTTTTCAGGTGAATGATAATGAGAAAAAAGCAGGGGTAGCAATACTTTTATCTAAGACAAATTAGACCTCAAAGTAAAGGCCATAACAAGAGACAAGAAAAGCCACTTCATGATACTAAAGGTAGGTACTCAAAAAGAGGATCTAACTCTGGTAAACATATATGAACCCAATACAGGAGCACCCAAATACATTAAAAAAAAACAAAAAAACCTTCTGGAAGATACCAAGGGAAAGATCAACAGCAATATAGTCATAGTAGGGGACTTTAATCCCCATTGACACCACTGTTAAGTCCTCTAAACAAAAAATCAGCAAAGAAACAGCAATCCTAAATGACTCAAGATCAGAAGGACTTAATTAATATCGTCAGAAATTTTCACCCCTAAGCCACAGAATATACATTGTTCTCCAGTGTACACTGGACATTTTCAAAGATAGACCACATAATAGGACACAGGCAAAGTCTCTTCAAATTCAAGAAGATAGAAATCATAACAAGCATCTTCTCAGATCACAATGGCATAACATTAGAAATCCACTACAATAAAAACAATGAAAAAAATCAAACACTTGGAGGCTAAATATCTTGCTATTTAACAATGATTGAATTACCAAGGAGATCAAAGAAGAAATAAAAAGCATCCGGGTAACAAACAACAATGAAAACACAACAATATAAAATCTATGGAACACCGTGAAAGCAGACCTGAGAGGGAAATTCATAGGTCTTCAGGCCTATCCCAAAAAATAAGAAAAAAAGGGTAATAAATTATCTAAACCTACAACTCAAAGAATTAGAAAGAGAGCTAGAAGAAAAGCCCAGAGTGAGTAGAAGCAAGGAAATAAAGATCAGAGCAGAAATAAACAACAAAGAGACCAAAAAAAAAAAAAAAATAGAAAAGATCAATAAAAACAAGAGATGGATCTTTGAAAGGATAAACAAGATTGATGAACCTCTTTCAGGCTCACCAAGAAGTAAAGAGAGAGGAACAACAACAACAACAACAACAAAACAAAATCAGAAATGAAAGAGTTGAAGTAAAAACCGACCATATAGAAATACAAAGGATTCCAAAAAAAATACTATGAACAACTCTATTCCAAAAAACTGGACAACCTAGATAAAATGGACATATTCTAGAAAATTACAAGCCTGCAAAACTCGATCAGGAAGAATCAATAAAACTGAATACGCCGATAACTAGAAAAAAATTGAAGCAGTAATCAAAAATCTTCCAGCAAACAAAAGCTCTGATCTGGAAAGCTTTACAGGTGAGTTCTACCAAACCTTCAAAGAAGAACTAAAACCTGTCCTCCTCAGACTATTCCAAAAAAATCCAAGAGAAAGATACACTGTCAAGCTATTTCTATGAAGCCAGCATTACCCTAACTCAAAAACCAGATAAAGACACCACGAAGAAAGAAAACTGCAGGGCAATATCCTTGATGAACAGAGATGCTAAAATCCTCAACAAAATTCTACCAAATTGGATCCGCATTATATTAGATCATATAGCATAACCAAGTGGGATTTATTCCAGGGATGCAAGGATAGTACAATATCTGCAAATCAATACATCACATAACCAAATTGAAAGACAAAAATCACGTAATTGTATCAGTTGATGCAGAAAAAACATTTGACAAAATCCACACCTTTACTGATAAAAAATCTCAGCAAAGTTGGAATAGAGGGATCATACCTCGACATAATAAAAGCCTTATATGACAAACCTACAGCCAACATCATACTTAATGGGGAAAAACTAAATCCATTTCCGCTAAGAACAGGAAAAGGCAGGGATGCCCATGTTCATCACTCCTGTTTGATATAGTACTGGAAGTGCTAGCCATGTCAATCAGACAAGAAGAAGAAATAGTCCCGAGGCCCTCGCTGTGACCCATAGCCGCAGGTCCCTCAGAGCTGGTGGCGAGATGACGGTGCCCCCATGATAAAATAGGGGGCAGGGAGAGACCTCCGAAGCCATTTAAAATAAGTATACCATTTGATTTATTTTACTTTGGAGCTCATTTTCAAGGTATGCCTTTGAGTTCTTTTAGTGTGAGTGTCTTCACGGGGTTGAATCTAAACATGGATGAAGAATTCCCTTTTTTGTCATGCCATCATATGGACCCATTGCAAAACTAGATAAAGGATTCCTTTCCTTGGTTTCCACCATATGGACCAACATGAATTATATGGTGTGTGTGTGTTTGTGGGTTCCCTCTCTGTCTAAAAACATATGGATTGGGGATGAAACTGGATGAGGGTCCAATACCTAAAGTAGAAAGGGTCTTTGAGACCTCAATTGAAATCATGAGACATGTTGGATTAGAGAGGACTTACCCAAAGAACTGCAGGCACTACTAAGAAAATACCCTAGCTAGGGGCTCATGCAGGTACCAATGCATTAGTTTAAGATTGCATTGGGAGGAAAGTCTGTCATTTCAGATTCCACCACTGCCACCAAAGTAATGTCAACAAAAATTTCCAAAGAGAGGTGAACAAAGGAAAAACATGCAGGTGGCATAGGCACCTATTTCAGTTACAGGCTTATTTCTTAACATCTTTCCCCTATTAAATAATAACTTGTAAATTTGAATTTTTAAAAAAAAAGTTTATTGGGCCATATGCTACTAGGAAAAAAAAAGAGCAAAACAGGTTCTGGGATATCAATCTAAACCATCAGCAGCAGGGCTAGAAATTGAAGACAGACATGTCTTCTGTGCTGAGATTGATGGGATTCTTTTATACAGTAAGTTTTGAGATGTAAGTTGTTTTGAAAAAAATGTGCAGTGGCTGTAGATAAGGGGGGATGGGTGGGAAAGTGAAGCAGGACTAATTCTGGGATAGGTATATAGTCAAGGAAAAGTATTTGCTGATTTACATTGATTGAAGGCAACAATCTGGGAAGTTCATGCATAAGCAGAATGCAGTGATGTCTAGTGGCTGGCTATTGTCTCTAGGTAAAAGATAAAAGATAAGGTAGCTGTATGAAAGTTGATTCAAAGTTTCAACAATCATTCAGAAATGTGAGCAGCCTTTTGCTGGTTTCTGATGATGGCTTTTAACTGATTAACTCTCCTTTTCCCTTTTTTTCCCCACCCTCAGGCTTGTTGTTAATTTGATTTAGGACATCTCGGGATTTTTTTTGCTTGTCATTACACCATCACACCTACTCTGGGTTGCATTTTTTTCTGCTGTTTTAACCAAACATAAAAGTGAGTTCCTCACCTCCCTAACCCCACCAAAGCCTGCCTCTACTACAGCTTATGTTGGCAGTACTGCTTCTATTTCATTGAAGTCTAAGAAGAGAATAGAAGACAAAAGTGTGTTCTTGGTGTGTAATCTTGAATCAGAAGTTTCTATCCCAATAGCTTTCTATTGCACTCAACTATCTCAAAATGTCTGGTTAACTTGTTTCTAGAAATATTTGGGATTTATTTTTTTAAATACCTTTCCTTTTACCTTAATATGGTTTTGGAAAAGAAGAGACGTAGTTGTGTATGCTCAATTTTATGTGCTGACTCAAAACAGATTTTTGCACTAAAAGAAAACTTTGCTTTAACCATGATGGTGAACAGAAAACAGTGCTTTTTAAAAATTAAACCCTCAATTTATATATAGAAGGAACTCAAATAAATTGATAATAAAAACACTAAGAACCCAATACAAAAACAGACAGAACATGTGTTATTAAGGTAAAAAACCACTGAAACCTGTACAGAATTTTTGTGAGTTTATTTGAGCCAAACTGTTCACATATGCAGAACCTCAACGAACTGAGATAATGCTCTGGAGAATGGCAGGCTACATTTGTATTTACACATTGCAATCAAAGGAAAGGGATGTAGGTGGGTTACATGAAATCCATTGGTGATAGACTAGGGAGGCAGGAGAAAGCAAATGGGGGGAGGAGGGGAGAAACCCTTGGGATTAGATAAAAAGTAAAATGATGGACACATACTTAGGTGGGTGCAGGAACAATTAACATGATAATGAAGGAATTTGTGATATCTGTCCTGGTGTCCAGCACATTAGGTTGTGCCCCAAGGGGTCCAGAAAAGGGAAGTTACAAGTTACCCAGACATTTCAAAGGGTATGTTATCGTAGATGCAAAAAGACAGATAGGCTTGATTAAGGTAAAGGTTGACCTTGTTAATGAAGATACCGGCCTAGGATGTAACCACCCACCATAACTGCTTTTAGTTAAAGTTTAATTTCAGGCCCTAACTGGTTTGGCTCAGTGGATAGAGCGCCGGCCTGCGGACTGAGGGGTCCCAGGTTCGATTCCGGTCAAGGGCATGTGCCTTGGTTGTGGGCACATCCCTGGTGGGGGTGTGCAGGAGGCAGCTGGAGGCAGCTGATCAATGTTTCTAACTCTATCTCTCTCCCTTCTTCTCTGTAAGAAATCAATAAAATATATTTTAAAAAAAAGTTTAATTTCAGACCATCTTTTGTGGTTACTTTAGGTCTGTGAATTTGCAAGACTGCCATGCATGCCTCCCCTGAGCTTGTCAGGTTAGCATGTTGCCCCTTTCATCCACACAGCCCCCTTTTGGTCATAAATCAATCCAAAGGATGCATTGATGATCAACCTTTTATTTGGATAATGGAGTCCCATGGAGCAAGGAAGGCTCATTCCTAGGATGTCTCAGTGTCAGCATGTCTTGCTGAACAGGGTGGACCACTGGAGATGGGGCAAACCATAACCTTAGATAGCATTTAAGGTCGAATTATTATTATTCAAAAAGGGCAGGTAAATGAGAGGCAGTCAGATCCTATATGTCCTTGTTAAAAAGTATTCTGGATCATTTCTAATTTTTGAGCCACCATGATCCGAGTCTTTTTGCTGTTTGTCAAGTTGTTTTTTTGCATCTAGTATAACATTTATATACCAGGAATAAAAGTAACAATAATAAACCAGTAACACGGATTAGAAACAGAAAATGTCTATTATTAAATAAGAAGGATCTGAGGGAAAACAAGTATCTGCTATTATCCAGAAGTCCCAATTTTTCTTCTGAGCAGTTAATTTTATCCATTCCTATATTTAGACAATATTCATCTAAAATACTCATCTAGATTAGATCTAGATATTATTCTACCAGAGGAATTATTAGAGAAGTGTTCTTGGAGAGGTTTGTCCAAGGTAGGTCCTTTATAATAAATATAGCCTAAAAAAATGTACCAAAGCTTATATATTGACAGGAGACCACCATTGTGTGGCCAAAAAACAAAACAAAAACATTAACTTCATTATCATAGGCGATAATCAGAATATCAGTCTATTAGGTGGGAAATTTTTCATGTCTAATAGGGAAAGGGGTCTAGGGAGACAGATATTGTTTCCACTAGAAAACCATAAGGAGGAAAATGACAGTATAAAACTCATTTTTATATACATGCAGTCAATAACAATTAGGCGATATAAGAACAAGGTTTGAGCAGCATTAATTTGTGAGTATACAGGCCTTGTTGATGTCTTGGGATGGCTGTCTACCTCTTCTGTAGTTGGCGGCTTCTCATCCTTGAGATGAAGGCCAGTGTCAGAGACAGGGCAAATGTCCATTTGTGGTTAGGTACCTGATAAGGTAAGGTCCCTTTAACACTGTTGGAGACAGTATTTCATTAATGTATTTCCCAATAGACAAAAATCTCCTGGTTGTCATAGTCTTTGAATCTTTGTCTCCTGGGAGTACTGTGAAATGAATTTTATTAATTTGTTAGTTCCTACAATGCAGAATGTCTGCTTTTTACTTTTCCTTATATTTGGAAACAAAAGATTTAAAAATCAACAGTATTTTAAACAGAGTCATAAGAATAATTATTCTCAATTCATTTAGTCCATAGTTATTTTTGTTTATCCTGATTATTTTCCAGTACTTTTTTTAAAAAAAAACTCAGTTATTCCTTCTATAAATTTTCATCCAGTTCAAAGATATGACGTGCTTAGAAGCCTGCAATTTAGAGTAAATAAGAGTCTTTTTCACAGATTTTTCTAAAGATATAATATACCTAAAAATGCTCAGAGTAAAGCAACGGCTGTCCATGAATGACAAAATTTAAAAGTGGCATGGTAATAGATTTGATAAAAAAACTTTGCTTTTCTATAAAATATAACATTCCAAGACAACAATTTCTTGGTAAATAATAATTCCTGTAAAATGACCTAGAGAACAATATAAAATCTGTATACTTTTAGATTCAATTATAATTTCAGCACATAATGGATAAATAATAGGTAAGATTTTAAAATGAGGCATATGGCTTATTGCAAGCAGTGTATTGAGCATTGAAAATAATTTATAAACTTCCAATATGTGAAACGCAAATACCCAGAGTATCACTGGCAGACCCCCCCCCCCCCCCCCACAGAGAATCATCACTTTTGGCTTGCCTGGTGTCCCTGACTGGACACATGCTATCCCATTGAAAGTTTCCTGTTTGAACTTGGCTCTGAATCTTTGCAAGTCCCTTTCTGAAGCAGACTGAAATTCCTATAACATTCATTTTAACAAAATATGTGTATATAAGTAGAACATAGTTATTAATTTTTATTTGACAAAGCTTCCCATGTAATGTCAAGTATATTAAATCGGCCTAATTTAGTTCAAAAATATTTCTTTTGAGAAGAGAGAATAAATACTTGAGTCATTTCAGGGCCCTTGGAATGTCCCAAAGCTATCTTTCGATTAAAGTCATGAAATTGAACTTGGAAAGACTGTCAAATTTACACAACCCAGAGATTATATCACACATTCTTTGTAATTATTCTAAAGACATCAATTAAGCTTAAACCAGTTTTAATATTAAAAATTTGGTTTGGTCTATAGAATTAATCCCCCCCTCCTTTTTTTCCTCAGGCCAATAAAATATATCCTAGGCTGAAATTTTACCACACATAGTACACAGACACACATAAACATAAACACTATAATATATTTTGAGCTACTAATTTTCCCAGAGAAAATGCAACAATTATTTTCCTCAAAAATGAATTTCCATACTTCATGCATTCTGTTATCACAACCATATAATTTCTCCCAACTTAGTTTGAACTTTTAACTCTTAGAAGCCTCAAATTTTTAGGTGGCAAGTTAAATACTTAGCATTTCTCAGATTAGTAATACTTTCACATTTTTAAGGATATATTTCAAATAAAATACAAGACTTATTTAATTAATAGATTCAAATCTATCCTCTAGATTTTTCATATGAGGCAAACTCATAATATTTCAGTATTCTGTTATTTCAAAATACCTAGATATTTCATAATTTTTATTATTTAATTCAGCAAACTTCAAAGTTTTAAGTTACCAAAGACTTTGGAAAACTATGTTTAGGTATATATAATTTAGACTGAAAAAAAATATTTTTACAATATACTCTTCATTTTGTTATATATATTTTCCCTTAACAACTTTGAGATTTTAAAGCCAATTATTACCTAAAGCATTTTCTTGACCAGTTTTGTAACAGCGATAACTCAGCAGCCTTCAGTGGCTTTAATGTGATAGTACTATTTTTATTTTCCTTTATAAAACAGGAGTGCCCCCCCCACACACTTTCATTGCAATAGGGTACTTCTACAGATCTGTTCCTCCCAGTGTTATGGGGGGAAAATAGAACACTGGGGACTACTTATGGTAATGGGAAATATTAATTATGCTGTAAACCATGATTGCCCTTTTTGTTCAAAGAAAGAACTTACTAACCTGGCTGGGAGTAATATGCTCCCGGGACCTGGGAGTCAACCTTGGAATGCGGGCCGTTCTTATTCAAGAACTGTACATTATTATGGAATCATTAACCTTGTTGCCCAACCCACCTGTATAGCTCACTTCACCATGCCTGTAATCCCTACTTCCCCCTGTAATCTTTGTCCCCATATTCATAAACAAGGAAAGAGCAAACCAAAATCCCTAAAAGATAGAAAGCCAAAATTATGTTGTAGACAAACAGAAATCTCACTAGCTGTTTCTGGTAGTTGAACCCTGAGAGGGAGAGCAAGAAGAGCCCCCAAGATTAAGAATTCTTGGCAGCTGCTGGGACGTTCCTGCAATCTCTCTCATGCTTTCAACCTCACCACACATAACTGGGCTTCCCCAAGCAGGACTTGCCTCTTCTTTAAGCAAATTAAACAACAATAAAGAGACACAAAACATCAACACTTTTATACGGGCACACAGAACACACTAAAAGTTTACACCAGAGAATGTCCAGCATTAAAAACCACCAAAGCAATGTCTCTTGTCCCTGGTTCGGGAACTACCCCTCTCTAGAATTTCAGTATACTCCCAATGGACTATTCTAAAAAATGGGCTGGGGTCTTTTCTAGTTGCCTCTACTTCCCTTTGTCTGGGAGAATCTTCCTAAGACATGTGCCATGGGCCACGTGTCTCCCCACCCCCACATTCTGTTTGCTCTGGGGAAATTCAGTAATGGCCTAGCCACCTACTATTTCTTTTCTATGGAGATAAATCAGAGGCATGCTTCCTATGGGGGAAAAACAACTTCAGAATAGTTCTGAGACAATCTCTAAAATTTTTTATTAATTTCCATCTTAATTGGAAGAATTTTTTCCTATGCTTTTCCTTAGAACCTTCTAATTTCCAAATCAAGATATGCTTCCCATATACTCATTCAGTTTAATTTCAAAGCCGGCATTTTCTAATTTCTGCATGCAAAATGTTAATGTAGGTACCCCCAAAAAAACTGCATTTTGGCCATTTCTCAGTTTATATTTTCTAGTGAAATCTTCCCATTTCTGTAAAGTACTTGCAAGTAAAGGCTTTGTAACAGGAGTATTAAATGAGGGCTGGGGTTTGAGAAGCTTCTGACCTTAGAGGTACAATTTCCCATGTTAATTTTTTTTTTTTTTTTTTTTTGGATATCTGTAATCTGAGCAACCTCTCTAGATATGTTATGTAGTGGGTCAAGTGTAGCCTCAGTTTCTCTCCCGGCTGTCTAAAACCACAGGAAATGTTTGGGGCCAGGCAGACCAAGCCTTATGGTGGCCCCCTTGATGAGCCATTTAATTACAGTTGCATTGGGACTTCCCTATGGGGCTCCTGCATTTCTGACACCTCCACAAAGATTCTTAGTCACCTAAGAACACCCCAGAATCAGACTGGAGGGAGGATGTGCCCCTTTATCTTCGAAGCTGAATGAGTTCAGCTCATTTTTCAGCAAAGGTTATTTTTGCTCAGACTCTCAGCAATTCCAATTGAAAAGCCAAAATCAAAACCAGCCACCCATTTTTTCCTCCAGTCCCACCTTAGCCTGGGTTCTGTCAAACCTTAACCTGGGTTTTGTCAACCCTGGTTCCACCTCAAGGATTTTAAAACACAGCTCAAATAAAGTCAGACCCTCTACCAAAGCAAGGGAAAGTCCTGGATCCAAGAGACAGCTCACCCAAGTTCACCCAATGGGCGGAGAACCGGCGGGCTCAATGGGCCCTTTGCTGGATCCTAGCATCGAGTCCAAGTCCAAGGGATGGTCCTGGGTGAGCTTCTTTGGAATCCTGCCGTGACTACGCCAAGTAATGTTAACGTAAAACCCATAGAAGCCTGTAAAGAATTTTTGTGAGCTTATTTGAGCCAAACTATTGACATATGCTGGGAAGCAGAACCTCAACGAATTGAGATAATGCTCTGGAGAATGGCAGGCTACATCTGTATTTATACATTGCAATCAAAGGAAAGGGATGTAGGTGGGTTACATGAAATCCACTGGTGATAGACTAGAGAGGCAGGAGAAAGCAAATTGCAGGGGGGCCTACGGAAGAAACCCCTGGGACTGAATCAAAAGTAAAATGATGGACACATACTTAGGTGGGTGCAGGAACAATTGACATGATAGTGAAGGAATTTGTGGTATCTGTCCTGGTGCCCAGCACATTAGGTTGTGCCCCAAGGGGTCCAGAAAAAGGGAAGTGACAAGTTACCCAGACATTTCAAAGGGTATTTTATTGTATATGCAAAAAGACAGATAGGCTTGGTTAAGGTAAAGGTAGATCTTGTCAGTGAAGATACCAGGCTAGGAGATGACTACCCATCACAACTGCTCCCAGTCAAAGTTTCAGACCATCCTTTGTGGTTACCTTAGGTCTCTGAGTCCTCAAGACTGCCATGCAGGCCTTCCTTGAGCCTGTCAGGCTAGCATGTGGCCTGCTTCGTCCACAATACCTTGCATTCGCCCACATGGCTCACAGGCCATGTGGAAGCCACACCATAGACTAATAGACCTGCAACTAGCCTGATGCTGCACTAGACCCAACTACACCATGGAAAGAAAACTTTGGATGCTGACTTTGCTTCTAGCTCTGCTGAATCCCCAGCTACACATCTTCCAGGACTGATTTAAGGGAAATGGGACTTTGGAAATCCAGAGATCTAATACCATGCAAATAAAAGTCACTCACCCTCCTATGCGAGTCTCAGAAAATTATTTCCCCCCAGATATCTTAAGGACCCCACACCCAGCAGAGTGGGGAAAGGGATACTCCACTTCCACCAATAAGATATTAAGAAAACGTTACAATTACGTTCCAATATGTTCTTTCCATAATGCATCAGTAAAACAGCAAAAATAGGTTGAGGAAAAACATTCCATATAAGCGTTTACTCGAAAGATCAACAGAGACGACCCCGCTGGCGCCGTGGGCCTCCCTGGCTATCCACCTTCTAAACCCTCTGCACCCTGAAGGGTCGCCACACCACTTGGTTTCTTTCCATCTCTCCATCAGGCACAGGGGGCCCCTCGGACACAGACGGGAGCCTGCACATCACCTCCAGAGCCTGGAAGGTGCAGGCGATGGCCGCGCAGGCGCGCCCCCCCCCCCCGCGACTGCGCGCTTCAGGCGGAAGTGAAGTCGGAAGCCCCGGCTGCGCAGCTTGGGCGGGGAGCGCGGGCTGTGGAGAAGCAGGCTAGGCGGAGGCGGCGGGGTCTGCGGAGACAGAGTTTCGAAGTTCAACCCACGCAACGAAGCAAAGCCTCCGCGCTGTTCGCACCTTGTGGAGCCCCTTCGCCAAGCCGGTCCTCCAGACCCAGGACGTCACCGCAGCGCGGTGAGTGGGGGTGAGCTGTCTGGCCGGAAGTGCGGTTCTTTTGCAGCCACCCTGGGGCGGCACCAAGGTCGAGTCCGTCACTCAGGCCCTTCCGTGCCCTGGAAGGGATCCGCCGCACTTTGTTCCGCAGGGCCGGGCTGGGCGGTGTTAGGTACGGGGTCCTGGGACACAGAGCCTGGTAGGCGGAGAGGGGCGCGGGCAGGTGTGGTGTGGGCTTCGAGGGCTGCTACCTAGGTGAAGTCTTTACACAAAAATGTTCTCTGGGTTCTTTAAAGTCTGTGTTAGATCAGATCAGGAAATTGGAAGAAAAATGGAGAAGCAGCGGGTTTTTGTTTCTGTAAGTTAGGTTTGGGTTCTTATGATTTTGATAATTTCATATATGTAATCGATTCACTTTGTCTATCCACGAAGTAATTATTCTATTTGCCTGGCAGAAGCTTAGTGTTCGCCCTCCCGCTTGAAAGGCAGTTTTCGTCAGAAAGGACATTTTGTGGCCCAGTCTGGCTTAACTTTGAAAAAGGTGGAGTTTTACAAACTGTCTACAAACAGGCTATTTCTCCTTTATAGTGTATATAAGTGTGTACGTAATGGATTGTATAATGTTTATAAAAATATTTTGGAGTGTTTTGGCATGCAAGAAATTTTTTCAGATGGAAAGGTTTGTCTGGTTCCCACTCCTTAAATTTTCAAGTCATCCTTGTGTTTGTAATTTCAGGTTACTTTCCCAAATATTTTATGAAACACTAGGTTAATAACTTTTGTTTTCGGCAATAATAGGAGCACATTATTAAACGTTGGTAAGTATAAATGTAGTGGATTATTTTTGCATTTTAAGCCAAGAATTGAACAAGTCAAAGCTATTTTTTTTTCTAATGTTTAAGCTACTGTGGTTCACATTGTGAAGATTTTGTTTTAAGTTATGTCGCTTACAACTAGTGTTTGCATACCTTACTTATGGTTAGCCCTTTTGTGAAACTAAGGTCTGGTAGAGGTCCCTGAGGGATTTAAGAGTTGGAGACAGCCTGCTTCCTTGAGTTAGGTTGGGTGTTTTTGGTGCAGTAGTTACTAGAAGTGCCCAGCACATAGCGCCCCCTCTTCCTGCCTCCTGCTCTTCATAATAGTGGAAGGATTGGCTGTGTGTGTAGGGCAAGTGCCTGAAACTCATGAGACAGGAGGAAGCACCATCTGCTGCAGTTGCTACCCCTGCCCTCCTATCAGGCTCTCCTGTATTTGTTAGGATTTTCAGTTATTCTGCTCTACAACTGCTTTTCAACTCATTTCTGTTTTAAAGTTAGACAGAATTGTAATGCCAGAATTATTTGAATTTTCAAACATTGGGACAATGAGTATTGTAATGACACAGAACTAGAGGATTAGAATTGAAAAAAAAAAACACTTAAGTGCCCTTAAAAATATGATTTTAACTTTTTATTGGTTGTGTAGTTTAAAGGGAAATTTTTGTGTACCAAACTTGTCTTATATGAATAGCTTCTTTTCCGGGATCAGTTGAGAACAATTTAAAAGGCAGTACATTTTTTCCACTCTATATCATTGAAATCTCTCCAGTTGTTCTATGTAGAAATACATAAATTTCTCCCAATAGATTGCAAACCTTGGTAGGGAAGGTAAAATTTGTGGAAGTTGAGAACTTTCTCCTATTACACACTCTTGATGATATACATCACCGAGAATTTCCGATATTGATTGTATCTTGTATATTGGTGTGTCAGAAAGAATTTAAGCCCCTTGATATTAGTTTTGCTGATATGAAATACTAAGGTATAAGGCCTTTCAAATTTTATAATTACTATTTTGTGGGGGAACTTTATTTAGGTCATAGCATGTTTTGAAACTAGAGAAAGTCCAGTTGTGGGGTTTAAATATACTTTTCCTCTGGTTATTGGATTTTCAAATCAAGGAGTTTGATGCCAGCTCTTTTAAAGATAAATCTGAAATTTTTCTTCTGATGCAGGTGTCAAATCACTCAGGAATTCTGACAGTTGAGTCATTCCAAATTGGAAATATATATATATATATGAGACCCTCTAGATCTAGCCTAGGAATTGGGATTCTTGGTCAATACCAATCAAATCGGACTGGGAAATTGTGAGTTTCTGAGTGGCCAGTGGCACTAGAATCCTAGGCAGAGTAGTGACGGTGTGTGTTTTTTTCTTATATTTCCATTATGCAAATTTAAAAAGTATAACAACAATACCAATATACAGCCATGTACCCAACATCTTGATGGGACAATTATTAGCATTTTGTTATAGTTTCCCTTTTACTGAGAATATTTTTCATTACTATAGACATCATGTCATTTTTAGTCTTATGTGTGTTAGTATATATTTCTTAAAAAAAGACCTTTCTTAACCAAAATACTATTATTACACTTAACAAAATTAGTAATTGTTTAATGTCATTTGATACCAGTCCATATTCAGTTGTGTCCCAAAATCTTTAAAATACCATTTTTACAATATTTTCAATCTAAATCAGAATACAAACAAAATCGACCAATGGTCTTTATGTCTAAATTCATTTTAATCTAGAACTGCCCTTCCCACCCCTCCATCTTTTTTCAGACCATTGACTTACTGAAGAAACTGGGTCATTTGTCCTCTAGAAAGCTCCACCTTTTGGGTTTGTCTGATTGCTTCATGGTATTGTTAGGCATATTCCTCCAACTCCTGTCTTTTCCTATAAACCAGAAGTTATGTAATGGCTCCATTAGATTCAGATTTTAGTGTTTTTGTAGCAGTATATCTTAGATAATGCAGAGTAATGTCATAACATGAGGATGCACGTAACATTAACTACTTTGACTTTTAGTCATGTTAAGATTGGTCAGTGGATTCAGCTTTCATATTCACTAAGCAGTAAATAGATGTATTTCATCAATTCTTAATTAAATTTTAAAATGTCTTAATATCATATTTATTGCTATGAAAAGTCCTGTATTTACTATTGGATAGTTCTTTTGTTCAAGCACATTCCGAAGATATTTATGAGGCACCTCTGTATCAAGCATTGTGCAGGAAGACAGTGCTGAAGAAGGTATTTTCCCTGCTCTTGAGGCATACAATATTGAGAGGAAATCTCTCTTTATTTATTTATTTATTATTTTTAATTGAGAGAGAGAGAGAAAGATCAAGGTCAGGTGACTGCTGAACATGGCCTGTCCTGGGTTTCAAACCTGCAAACTAGGTATGTGCCCTGAATGAGAATTGAACCTGAAATCAGACAACACTCCAACCCAGGGGTCCTCAAACGTTTTAAACAGGGGGCCAGTTCACTGTACCTCAGACCGTTGGAGGGCCGGACTATAGTTTAAAAAAAAAAAACTATGAACAAATTCCTATGCACACTGCACATATCTTACTCTGAAGTAAAAAAACAAAATGGGAACAAATACAATATTTAAAATGAAGAAAAAATAAAGTTAAATCAACAAAGTTACCAGTATTTCAATGGGAACTATGGGCCTGCTTTTGGCTAATGAGATGGTCAATGTCCGGTTCCATATTTGTCACTGCTAGTCGTAACAAGTGATGCAAGTGTGCATCAGTTAGTATAGGTCTGGTTGGAGATTTCAGATGTTTCATTCTGGAAGAAGTCTGTTCACAGACATAAGTGCTGCCAAAGATGGTTGCCATTTTGAGTGCATGGTTCCTGAGATTAGGATGTGTCGCAGAGGGGAGCGATGCATAGAAATTAGGAAGGCTGCTTGACTTGAATGCGTCTTTCAGAGAGTCACAATTCTGCAGTTCAGCCAGTTCCATTTGGTAAATTGTATCCACATTTTCGATGTCAATAGAAAATGGGTTACGGAAAAGCTGTATGTCCTGTTCATGGAGATGAAGCTCTTTAAATCTAAATTGGAACTCCTTTTGCAACTTTTCCAGTGAATCCACACATGTTTTGTTTGGGAATGCAACCAATGGTTTTTCTGCTAACAGATTTTGAGTTGTGGGGAGATGGCAGAAATTTTCCTCCTTCACTTGTTTGATGAGGAGGCCTAATTTTACTTCAAATGCTTTCACATGTGATTGCATATCACAGATGAGCTTCCCCTTTCCTTGAGGTTGCACATTGAAACTGTTGAGTAGCTGTGTTTCATCTGTCAGAAAGGCAAGGTGCCATTTCCATTCTGCATCATTGAGCTCTGGTACTTCTTTGTTTTTTTTATTTATTTTATTTTATTTTATTTTATTTTATTTTATTTTATTTTATTTATTTATTTATTTATTTATTTTAATTTTTATTTTTTTAATAAATCTTTATTCAGATTATTACAATTGTTTCTCCTTTTTCCCCCCAATAGCTCCCCTCCACCCAGTTCCCACCCCACCTTCTGCCCTTACCTCCTCCCCACTGTCCTCATCCATAGGTGTATGATTTTTGTCCAGTCTCTTCCTGAACCCCTCATACCCCTTTCCCCCTGAGAATTATCAGTCCACTCCCTTTCTATGCCCCTGATTTTATTATATTCACCAGATTATTCTGTTCCTCAGGTTTTTAATTCACTTGATTTTTAGGTTCACTTGTTGATAGATATGTATTTGTTGTTCATAATTTTTATCTTTACTTTTTTCTTCTTCCTCTTCTTTAAGAATACCTTTCAGCATTTCATATAATACTGGTTTGGTGGTGATGAACTCCTTTAGCTTTTTCTTATCTGTGAAGCTCTTTATCTTACCTTCCATTCTGAATAATAGCTTTGCTGGGTAGAGTAATCTTGGTTGTAGGTTCTTGCTATTCATCACATTGAAAATTTCTTGCCACTCCCGTCTGGCCTGCATAGTTTCTGTTGAGAAATCAGCTGACAGTCGTATGGGTGCTCCCTTGTAGGTAATTAGGTGTTTTTCTCTTGCTGCTTTTAAGATTCTCTCTTTGTCTTTTGCTCTTGGCATTTTAATTATGATGTGTCTTGGTGTGGTCCTCTTTGGATTCCTTTTGTTTGGGGTTCTGTGTGCTTCCTGGACTTGTAAGTCTATTTCTTTCACCAGGTGGGGGAAGTTTTTGGTCATTATTTCTTCAAATAGGTTTTCAGTATCTTGCTCTCTCTCTACTTCTGACACCCCCATAATTCTGATGTTGGTACAGTTGAAGTTGTCCCAGAGTCTTCTTACACTCTCTTCAACTTTTTGGATTTTTTTTTTGCTTTTTGCTTTTTCGGTTGAGTGTTTTTTGCTTCTTTGTATTTCAATTCTTTGACTTGATTCTTGTGTACCTCTAGTCTGTTTTTGGGTCTCTGTATAATATTTTTTATTTCAGTCAGTGTATGTTTAATTTCTAGTTGGTCCTTTTTCATATCTTCAAGGGTCTCGTTATATTTATCGGCCTTTTGTAGGATATTCTTGAAAAGCCTTATAACCGTGGTTTTGAATTCTATATCCAGTCGTTTGTTTTCCTCCATTTCTTTCGTTTGTGATCTGTTTCTTTGAAGCCGCATTTTCACTGCTTCCCTGAGTTGGTAGGGTAGATTTGTGTGCTAGGTTTCCTATATGGCCCAGTGGGTCAGCCTCCTCAGTTAACCTGAGGTGGACACTCTTGGTGCACCCCTTTGTGGACTGTGTGTACAGCCTTGTTGTAATTAAGTCTTGATTGTTGTTGGTATCACTGGGAGGAATTGACCCCCAGGCCAGTTGGCTGTAAGGATCAGCTGTGTCTATGCTGGGAGAAGTTCGGTGCTGGAGACAGCCTTATAGGATTAGACTTGCCAAATTGCAATAGCCTCTGTGCTCAGCTTGGATGGGGTGGAGTCTCAGGGCGGAGCAGACAGTCTTGGCTTCCCGTCAGCCTTGCCCTTGCGCGCACGTGCACGCCTTCAGACCTCTAACTTCCCCGGCTCCCGAGTCTCCGCCCGAGAGTCCAGACTCCCCCCACAAGAGCGTGGGTCCCCAGGGGCTCGCCTGGAACTGCGGTCCAGTGTAGTCAGGACTGGGGCTCAGTGCAGTCAGGAGCCTCCGACTCTCTTCCACTAGGGAAAGCCTGTGGTAACCTCCGCAGCCTTTGTGCGCACTGGCATGCACGCGCCTTCATACCTCTGCCTTCCCCAGCTCCCGAATCTCCGCCCGAGAGTCCAGACTCCCCCCGTAAGAGCGTGGGTCCCCAGGGGCTCACGAGGAACTGGGGTTCAGTGCAGTCAGGACTGGGATTCAGTGCGGTCGGGGGCTTCCTTCCCCCTTCCACCAGAGAAAGTCAGCCAGGCTCTCAGCCGCCCTTCCTCTCTGCGTGCACAAAGACCCTTTGCCGTACCTCCAATTCTCTGAGCTTTTTTCTTTCCTTCTAGTTGTAGAATTTTCACTCAGCCAGCTTTCCTGTGGTTCTGGATGGTGTCCGTTCTGTCTTTTAGTTGTAGTTTTGAAATTGTTGTGCGAGGCAGCAGTTTAGGTGCTTCCTATGCCGCCATCTTGGTTTCTCACTTCTTTGTTTTTTGAAAGCAGAAAAGCTGTAATCTGTGGAAGTAAGTCATAGAAATGTTTCAAATCTCTCCCTGGACTCAGCCAATGGACTTCTGTGTGGCACAGAACATCTTCATAGGCAACATCTAGCTCAGATAGAAATTCCTGAAATTGTCCGTGGCTTAGTGCATTAGTTCTAATGAAGTTAACACAAGATACCACAATTTTCATAAGAGTCCCACTTCAGTGATTTACTACACAGCGCTTGTTGGTGGATGAGGCAGTGTATGGCTATTGGATGAGAATAGTTATGTTTGTCCATCTCTTGGTTAATGCGAGCAATTACTCCTTTCTTAGACCCCACCATGCTAGGAGCACCATCAGTTGTCACACTGGCTAGTTTAGCCCAGTCCAGCTCCAAACCATTCACAGTTTGGCAAACCTTTTCATAGATATCCTCTCCTGTAGTTGTTCCTTTGATGCTTTGCAGTGCAGCAAGCTCTTCTGTGACTTCGAAATAGTCATTCGTCCCACGAATAAAAGTTAGAAGTTCTGCAGAATCACGAACATCATTACTTTTGTCAAGTGCCAAGGAAAAATAGGAAAGTTTTTTTGCAAATGCTGATGCAAATAGGAGTTTTGCAAATGCTGATGCAAATTGTCTCCCATTTCTTCAATCCTTCGTGTAATTGTAGGTCCTGAAAGACTCACTGTACTAAATAAATCGGCCTTCTCTGGACACATCTCTTTGGCAACAGAAAGAAGGTATTCTTTAACAAATTCTCCCTCCAGGAATGGTCTGCCAGTGCACGCTATTAGCTTGGCAACTTGAAAACTTGCTCACAGTGATGAAATATTTAGCTGCTTCTGTTTCATAAAAGTATTTTGCTGAGTTGTCAATGTATTTTTCAGTTTTAATATTTTATCTTTTCTCACTTCTCCAACCAAACAGTCATATTTATCTTTATGTTGAGTTTGATAGTGTTGACGCAAATTGCATTCTTTGAACACAGACACTATATTCTGGCATATCAAACACACAGCTCTTTCCTTGTACTGCATGAAAAAGTAATCATAAGTCCACTGTTCTTTGACTATCCTACACTCAGAGTCAATTTTTCTCTTTCTTGATATCATTGTTTCCTACGGATTCCAAATTGCTATTAGTAAAATACCAATATATATATACAGCACTACAAAAACAATATACCAGCAATAACTTTGCCCACACAGAGACATATAGACTTCACTTCCCATCAATGCAGTCTGATCAGTGCCCATTAATGCAGTCTGATCAGTGTCCATCAATGCAGCCTTGCCAGTCCACATCATTTCAGCCTCACCAGTGCCCATATTGGTGGAACTCGGCTTTTACCTCAGGCTCACACTGGTGTGGTGCGGGCCCGGCACGATTACAGAGCCGGTTCCTCCACCACCTTTCCAGTTCACACTACCCTGTGCAAACCGCACTGCGATCTGTGAACTCGCACAGGAATCTGATGGCATGGGTGAGAAGACCCATGCAATCAGATTCCACTGCAGGAAAAAAGAAGGCACGTATGCCTTTTTTTTTTCCGAATCTAATGTGAGTTCAGCATACAAGCATATGGCTGAACTCGCACTGCTCAGAGATCGCAACAGTGTGAACCGGGGCTTACACAGCACACAACATACAACATCGTACACAACTGAATAGCAATCAAAATATAAATGCACTTACTGTCAATTAAATTGGGTTTCTTAGTCCTCGATGTCTGCAGAGCCGGATTAAGTTCCCATGTGGCCCTAGGCAGATTACCAGTTTGGGGCCCCATGCGATAACACTGAGCACTGACCATTTGCATTAACCCTGACTGCTGACCATTTGCGATAACACTGACCACTGACAATTTGCATTAATATTGAGTGCTGACCATTTGCATTAACACTGAGCACTTACAATTATCATTACCACTGAGCACTGACTATTTGCATTACCTCTGAGTAGTGCTGACTGTTTGCATTACCTCTGAGCACTGACAATTTGCATTAGCACTGAGCGCTATTTGCGTTATCACTGTGATGCAACCCCCCTAGAAACCACCCCCAACCAACTAACCAACTTTAAAAAAAAGGCTCTCCTAACTTCAAAAAAAAAAAGGCCCCCCTTAACCGCAAAAAAAAAAAAGGCCCTATTAACTGGAGAATAAAAAAAAAAAGACCTCCTAACTTCACAACAAAATAAATCCTAACTTGTTCTTACCTCGGTCCTGGGGCAGCAGCAGGCTCTGCACAGGCAAGCTCGTGACTCGTCTGATCACACCCGGGCTGAGAGGAGGAGTCGAGAGACAGAGAGAAGGAGGGGAGTCGGAGAGTGCAGCGCACATTCCACACATGCGCACTGCGGGCCCGGGACGAGTTGACTGCTAAGCAGGATAGGCAGCGGCGGCAAAAACACCCAGCGGGCTGGATAAATGTCCTCGGCGGGCCGCATGTGGCCCGCGGGCCGTAGTTTGAGGACCCCTGCTCCAACCAATTGAGCCACACTGGAGAGGGAGGGAAACTCTTATTTGAACAAGTACCTTAAGGAGCTGTTTGATATTTACTCATAGACCTTTTCTTTGTATTACCCTGTGGAAGCCATTTGTTGAATTGGAGAGGGAATTGCAACATTTCTTTCCTCAATTCTGTTACCATGTTTTCTTACCTATAATTTTAATTCATTACAACTCTTTTTTTTTATTATTTAAAGTATTACAAATAGTAGTACCTATGTCTCCTTTTTTTCCACATTGACCTTCCCTCGGCCTCCCCTACCCCCCGGCACATGCCCTCACCCCACCCCCCAAGTGTCTTGCGTCCAATGGTTATGCTTATATGCATGCATACAAGTCCTTCAATTGATCTCTTACCTCCCTCACAACCCACCCCAGCCTTCCCGCTGTAATTTGACAGTCTGTTTCATGCTTCTCTGCCTCTGTATCAATCTTTTTGTTCATCCTAATATATAAAAACCCTGGGTCCATCACGACCAGAGCCTCGAGCAACTTGAAGTCAGTCCTGCAATCAGCACTGGGTTGCCGTGGCGACCCAGCACTAACTGCTACAGCTGCAGGCATGGTGACCCAGCACTGACTGCTGAAGGGGCTGCAAATCAGGCCCAGAGAGAGGCCTGAGGAGAGAAGCAGGGTCTGATCCATAGCCTCTGTTGCAGCTGTTGATCAGCACTTGCCTCTCTCTTTCTCTCCGGAACTGGTCAGCAGCCACGCCTCCATTTCTCTCCAGGCCTCCACTGGGGATGCTGATCAGCCCCGCCTTTCCAATCAGGCCTTGTTGATAGGCCCAGAGACGCTGACTGGCATAGAAACCGACCAATCAGACAAAATCTGGGTCAACTGTGAGGAGCCAAAGGCTGCCTAGGAGGTGGAACTTTTGATGCTGACTGGCATAGAAACTGACCAATCAGAACCAAATTGGCTGGCAGAGGAGGGCAGTTGGGTGCAAGATCAGGCCGGCAGGGGAGCGCATTTGAGGGAAACCAGGCCAGCAGAGGACCAGGCCTGCAGGTGAGGGCATTTGGGGGCCATCAGGCCAGCAGGAGAGGGCAATTGTGGGGTGACCAAGCTTGCAGGCGAGGGCAGTTGGGGGCACCTAGACCAGCAGGGGTGGGCAGTTGGTGACAACCAGGCCAGCACGGGAGGGCAGTTGGGGATGAGATCAGGCTGGCAGGGGAGGGCAGTTGGGGGTGAGATCAGGCTGGCAAGGGAGGGCAGTTGGGGGCAATTGGGCCAGCAGGGGAGCAGTTAAGTGTTAATCAGGCCGGCAGGGAAGCAGATAGGGGTTAATCAGGCTGGCAGGCAGAAGCAGTTAGGGGCAATCAGGCAGGCAGGCAGGTAGGTGAGCAGTTGGGAGCCAGCAGTCCCAGATTGTAAGAGGGATGTCCAACTGCTGGTTTATGCCCGATCCCTGTGGCAGTCAGATATCTCCCGAGGGGTCCCATATTGGAGAGGGTGCAGGCTGGAATGAGGGACACCCCCTCCTCCCCCTCAGTACACGAATTTCGTGCACTGGGCCTCTTGACAAGTTATAATGTTCTTTATGATCCATAAATGAGTGAGATCATGTGGTATTTTTCTTTCACAAACTGGCTTATTTCACTTAGCATAATGCTCTCCAGTTCCATCCATGCTGCTGCAAATGGTAAGAATTCCTTCTTTTTTATAGCAGCATAGTATTCCATTGTGTAGAGGTACCACATTTTTTAATCCACTCATCTGCTGATGGCCACTTAGGCTGTTTCTAAATCTTTGCTATTGTAAATTGTGCTGCTATGAACATAGGGGTGCATATATCCTTTCTGATTGGTGTTTCTGGTTTCTTAGGATATATTCCTAGAAGAGGGAATACTGGGTCAAATGGGAGTTCCATTTTTAGTTTTTTGAGGAAACTCCATACTGTTCTCCACAGTGGCTGCACCAGTCTGCATTCCCACCAGCAGTGCATGAGGGTTCCTTTTTCTCCACATCCTCGCCAGCAGTTGTCTTTGTTGATTTGTTGATGATAGCCATTCTGAGAGGTGTGTGGTGGTACTTTCATTGTTCTTTTGATTTGCATCTCTCCGATGATTAATGACTTTGAGCATGTTTTCATATGTCTCTTAGCTTCCTGAATGTCCTCTTTCAAAAAGTGTCTGTTTAGGTCCTTTACTCATTTTTTGATTGGGTTGTTTATCTTCCTTTTGTTAAGTTGTATGAATTCTCTGTAAATGTTGGATATTAAACCCTTATCGGAGATAACATTGCCAAATATGTTCTCCCATATAATGGGCTTTCTTGTTGTTTTTTTGATGATTTCTTTTGCTGTGAAGAAGCTTTTTATTTTGATATAGTGTCATTTGTTTATTTTCTCCTTAGTCTCTCTTGCCCTACGATCTGTGTCTGTAAAGATATTCCTACAAATATGTCTGCAATTTTGCTGCCTATAGAGTTTTGTAGGATTTTTATGGTTTTTCGTCTTACATTCAAGTCCTTTAGCCATTTTGAGTTTGATTTTGTGTATCGTGTAAGTTGGTGAACTAGTTTCATTTTTTTGCAGTTATCTGACCAAATTTCCCAGCACCATTTATTAAAAGAGACTGTTTTGACTCCATTTTATGCTCTTGCCTCCTTTGTAAAATATTGAGTATAATGGCTTGGGTCGATTTCTGGGTTCTCTATTCTCTTCCATTGGTCTATATGTCTGTTCTTGTGTGAGTACCAG
This sequence comes from Plecotus auritus, assembly GCF_963455305.1. NCBI lineage: Eukaryota > Metazoa > Chordata > Mammalia > Chiroptera > Vespertilionidae > Plecotus > Plecotus auritus. The sequence goes on from NC_137772.1 coordinate 111,168,051, forward strand.
GCAGTTTTGAGAACGCTGTCTTGGTAATATAGCTTGATGTCTGGTATTGTGATCCCTCCAGCTTTGTTTTTCTTTCTCAGGATAGCTTTAGCTATTCGGGGTCTTTTTTTATTCCAGATGAATTTTTGGAGAGTTTGTTCTCGATCTTTGAAATATGCCATTGGTATTTTAATATGTATTGCATTGAATCTATAGATTGCTTTAGGTAGTATCGATATTTTAATGAGGTTGACTCTACCTATCCATGAATATGGTATGTTCTTCCATTTGTTTATTATGTCTTCCTCTATTTCTTTTTTCAATGTCCTGTAGTTTTCCGAGTACAGGTCTTTTACGTCCTTAGTTAAGTTTATTCCTAGGTATCATAATTTTTTTTTGGTGTAATGGTAAATGGGATTGTTTTTTCCATTTCTCTTTCTGTGAACTTATGATTGGTGTATAAAAAGGCCATAGATTTCTGGGTGTTAATTTTGTATCCTCCTACATTCTCAAATTCATTTATTAGGTCTAGTAGTTTTTTGATGGAGTCTTTGGGGTTTTCTATGTATAGTATCATGTCATCTGCGAATAAGGACAGTTTTACTTCTTTTTTTCCAATTTGGATGCCTTTTATTTCTTCTTTTTTGATCGCTATGGCTAGTACTTCTAGTACTAACGTATATAGAACAGGAGTGGTGAAAGTGGACATCCTTGTGTTGTTTCTGTTGTTAGGCGAAATGGGTTTAGTTTTTGCCCATTAAGTATGATGTTGGCTGTAGGTTTGTCATATAGGACTTTTATTATGTTGAGGTATGATCCCTCTATTCCAACTTTGCTAAGAGTTTTTATCAAGAAAGGGTGTTGGATTTTGTCAAATGCTTTTTCTGCATTAATTGATATAATTATGTGAATTTTTTCTCTCAGTTTGTTTATATGATGTTCACATCCCAGAATAAATTCCACTTGGTCATGGTGTATGATCTTTCTAATGTATTGCTGAATCCGATTTGCTAGAATTTTGTTGAGGATTTTTGCATCTATGTTCAGCAAGGATATTGGCCTGTAGTTCTCTTCTTTTTGTGGTGTCTTTATCTGGTTTTAGGATTATGGTAATGCTGGCTTCATAGAAAGAGCTTGGAAATGTGCCTTCCTCTTGAATTTTTTGGAAAAGTCTGTGGAGGATAGGTTTTAGTTCTTTGAATGCTTGGTAGAACTCTCCTGTAAAGCCTTCCGGACCAGGGCTTTTGTTTGCTAGAAGATTTTTGATTGCTGTTTCAATTTCTTCGGTAGTTATCGGCCTATTCAGGTTTTTTTATTCTTCTTGGTTTAATTTTGGGAGCTTGTATTTTTCTAAGAATATGTCCATTTCATCTAGTTTGTCCATTTGTTGGAGTAGTGTTGTTCATAGTATTTTTTCATAATCGTTTGTATTTCTGTGGGATCGGTTGTTACTTCAACTCTTTCATTTTTTCATTTTGTTTATTTGTGTCCTCTCTCTTTGCTTCTTGGTGAGCCTGGCTAGAGGTTCATCAATCTTGTTAATCCTTTCAAAGAACCAGCTCTTGGTTTTGTTGATCTTTTGTATTGTTTTTCTGTGTCTATGTTCTTTTATCTCCTCTCTGATCTTTATTATTTCCTTCCTTCTGCTTATGCTGGGCTTTTCTTCTTGCTCTCCTTTTAACTCTTTGAGTTGTATGGTTAGATAATTTATTACCATTTTTTTTTTTTTTTTGAGTTAGGCCTGTACAGCTATGAACTTCCCTCTCAGGACTGCTTTTACTGTGTCCCATAGATTGTGGATTGTTGTATTTTCATTGTCATTTGTTGCCATAATGCTTTTTATTTCTTCTTTGGTATCATTGGTAACCCTTTCATTGTTTAATAACATGCCATTTAGCCTCCAGGTGTTTGATTTTTTTAATTGTTTTTATTGTAGTTGATTTCTAGTTTTATGCCATTGTGATCTGAGAAGATGCTTGATATGATTTCAATCTTCTTGAATTTGTAATGTCTTTTCCAGTGTCCCAGTATATGGTCTGTCTTTGAAAATGGCCCATGTGCACTTGAGAAGAATGTTTATTCTGTGGCTTTGTGTGAAATATTCTGAAGATGTCAATTAATTCCATCTGATCTTGTGAGTCATTTTAGGATTGATGTTTCTTTGCTGATTTTTTGTTTAGAGGATTTGTCCAGTGGTATTAGTGGGTTATTAAAGTCCCCTACTATGATTGTATTGCTGTCAATCTCTCCCTTGATATCCTCCAGAAGTTTTTTTATGTATTTGGGTGCTGTTGTATTGGGGGGGGGTGTATACGTTTACCAGAGTTATATCTTCTTGTTGGATTGCTTTCTTTAGTATTATGAAGTGGCCTTCCTTATCTCTTTTTATGTCCTTCACTTTGAGATCTAATTTGTCAGATATATGCATTGCTACTCCAGCTTTTTTTTTCATTTCCGTTTGCCTGAAAAACCTTTTTCCATCCCTTCACCCTCAGTCTGTGTGCATCTTTTTTCTGAGGTGGGCTTCCTGTAGGTATATGGGTCATGCTTTCTTATCCACTCAGCTACCCTATGTCTTTTGATTGGGGCATTTAATCCATTTACATTTAAAGTTATTATTGACAGGTACTTGTTTGTCACCATTTTTATTCTTTATGCCTGTGTTCCTTCTTCGCTTCCTATTTCTTCTTTTTACAGCAGACCCTTTAGCATTTCTTGCATTGCTGTTTTGGTGGTGATAAACTGCCTTAGTCCTTTTTTTGTCTGTGAAGCTCCTGATTTCACCCTCAGTTTTGATTGATAGCCTTGCTGGGTACAGTATTCTTGGATTCAGACCCTTCCTTTGCACGACTTTGTATATTTCATTCCATTCCCTTCTGGCCTGATGTGTTTCTGTTGAGAAATCAGTCGCTAGTCTGATGGGAGATCCTTTGTAGGTAACTTTCTGCCTCTCTCTGGATGTTTTTAAGATTCATACTTCGTTGTTGGTGTCATCCAATTTAATTATAATGTGCCTTGGCATCGGTGTTTTGGGGTTCATTTCGATTGGGACTCTGTGAACTTGTACTTGTGTGAGTTTGTCTTTGCTATATATCAGGGAAGTTTTGTGTCATTATTTCTTCAAACAGGTTTTCTATTCCTTGCTCAGTTTTTTCTCCTTCTTGTACCGCTATTGTGCGGATGATGTTTCGTTTCTTGTTGTCCCAAAGTTTCCTTAGCCTCTCCTCTTGTTCTTTAAGGATTTTTTTCCAGATGCTGCTCTGTTTGGGTATTTTTTCCTACCGTTTCTTCTATCTCACTGATGTGGTCCTCCGCTTCTTCTAGTCTGCTTTTAATGCTTTCTATTGAGTACTTTATTGCAGTGATGTCATTTTTCATTTCTTCTTGGTTCTTCTTAATTTCTTCTTGGTTCTTACACATATTGTTGAATTTGTCTACCATTCTTTTCAGCCACCTCATGACCATTTCTCTGAATTCTTTCTCTGACATATTGCTTGCTTCAAGTTCATTTACTTTCTTTTCTGGTGATGCCTCCTTTTCTTTTGTATGTGGGCTGTTTCTTTGTCCCCCATGATCTCTCCTCTCCGGGTGTCTGGTCATGTAGCTCTCTCTCTCCTGTGTTGACTTAAAGGCACAAAATACAACACAACAGGGCAAAACGCCCAAGGTCCTTAACACAAATGTACTCATGATACTAATAATTCTAAATAAAGGTGACCACCTGAGAAAAGCAAATTAGGGGATTAAAAAAAGAGAGAGTGGAAAAGTAATATAGAGGAAAGGAAAAAAAGCAACAGAGGAAAAAAAGAGAATAAAAAAGTAGGGGGGGGAACTATTTATATGGAGAGAAAACTCAATGGAACAACAAGTAATCAAAAAAAAATGCAAACAACTAACACCGAGAGATGAATGCAAACTACAAACAACGAGTAATAACAGGTGAGGAGAGGAAAAGCAGAAGAAAAAAAAAGAGAGAAATAAACACACAAACAAATGAAAAAAGCCAATCTAATCAACAATCTAACAACAACAATAGGACAGGGAGAAAGAAGGGCAAAACCAAACAAAATAAAACAAAAAACATAAAACAAAAAAATAGCAAAGAAAAAAAGGGAAGAGAGGAAAAAAATTGGATAGTGAAGAAAGAGAATAGAGAAGTGTGTATGGACTTGGAGCAAGGGATCGGAAATTATATATATAAGTTGGATGAATTTTTAATGGGCTAAAAAGAAGGAACAGGGTAAATATAAAGCAGTGATAGGGTAGGAGAAACAGGACAACAAAAGGGGAAAAGTGAGGAAGAGAGTGTTGGCATACGGTAAAGTTGAGATAGAGTAAAATGACGCTAAAGGAAAAATGGAAATAGAATGTCAAACATTAGTCCTAAAATAACATAAAATAAAATGAAACTTTAAAAAAAGGTAAAATAATAGTAGTAATAATACTGATTAAAAATAAAAACATAATCATTAAAAAGGTAAAATCAAGTGAGAAAAAATTTTGTTTCTTAAGTAAAAGATAAAAAATAAAAATGTGCAGTAGTGAAGGTCATTTACTTCCTCCAGTGTTCTGTTTGGCACACCTGTTTCTTGTCAGGTAGTCAGGACAGTGTTGAAGTTCCCTGCGTTCCACTGCTCCTCTGTGTCGTAAACCACAATAATGTTTTCAAGCAGGCAGTATTTCTTTATTTCTCAGCCTGTCTTTAGTTGTATTTATATAAGAGTAAATTTGTTATTCAACCCCTGGGTGGCATTGTTTCAGTATTGATATCCAAGGCTGTAAGTCCTCTCTACCAAGTATTTAAATGTTTAAATACTTGGTAGAGAGGACTTACAGCCCTGGATGTGTTGGCCACATTTGAAGTTTTCAATAACCATTAGTGGCTACTCAAACTTAATACTGGTTTGGGGGAATGGACTGCCCCAGAGCTGTTTTTCTGATCATTTCTCCCTGCTCTGATCCCCAGGTTCCACAAAAACAACTTTCCCCTGCAGTCTCTGAGAGTGTTTTTAATTGGGTAATCCTGTGTACTGGGCATAGTAATCAAAAGCAAGGATTTAAAGAGAAAAAAGAGCCAGAGTAAGCTCGCGAACTTGCGACTTTTTCGCCCCGGTACTGCGCATGATTCTGCTCACATCTCTATGCACGTCTTTTTTCCCTGGCACAACGCAGTTGGTATACTGGTAAAACTTCAGGCTGCCTTTTTGTGTCCAGCCCAGCTATGGGTTGATATCTAGAGATCCCTTCTGCCAGCAGCCCTGTGGACCCCTTCCACATTTGTGGACTATGTTGGCCCCAACGGCCGTGGATTTTGTGGGGTGCAGACTTCCTCTGTACCTCTAGATCCCAGTGCGTGCATTTATCCCTCCAGCCTGGATTGCAGACCTCACCTTTCTCTGGGTGAAATCTGACCTTTCCGTAAGAAGGTGCAAAGCTCGTCTGAGTCCGTGTATTCGTGCTGCTTGAGACCCGGTGTTCGTGTGTTCGAAGCTAATCCCTGGGTGTTGTAGTTGTAGGGTCCTTTCAGGTATCTGATTCCTCTCGGTTGAAAGTAAGGCTAAGCTTCTGATCACAGCCACTCGCCCCTGCAAACTGGCTTGGTCTCTGTGGCAGAGCCGGTCGCTCTGGGAGAGATTTCAGCAGCAGTGGAGGCTGCACGGTCAGGGGAGCCCAGTCGGGCAATCCCCAACTATCCCTCGCAATATAGCTGTCCCTCACTCACAAATGGACACTCCCTATACGTCTGCACACTCTCCTTTTGTTCTCTCACTCACACACTATCTTGCAACCTGCCTTCCCATCGGCAGCCATCTTTGATTTCTCCTCATTACAACTCTTTAATCACATTAAGAAATATTTATTATTAGCTTCTGGAACATAAAAGTGTTTTCAGAAAAGGTAACTTCTGGGTAGTTTGGAATTAATGGTATTTAGAATTCAAATGCAATTCTGTAAATTTAATGGCAAATGTAGAGTACATTTTTATTGGTTTAGACTATAAGTCAGGTCATTTTGGAAGGAGAGCCTTGTGGTATTCAGTGTTTTGAGTTGTTTGCAATTGTAGGCCATCATGAATAATGCTTTTTATAAATACTGGTATACAATTTTTGTGTGAGTGTATACTTTCACTTTACTTGGACAATTTTCACCTAGGAATGGAATTGCCAGGTCATCTGGCAACTATTGTTTTTAACTGCTGTGCAGTTCATGAGCTTCATTGCTTGTCAGATGACATCTCCTGCTCTGCCCCACATTTAAGAGTGTCCACATGATGGTTCCAACCTAACCTATGTCTCCATAATCTGCTGATTCCCTACATTGTGGCCTAAGTTCCAAACAAGCCTCATTGCCCAATATTCCTAAAGTGCATCTTGCATTCTCATTCTATAGCTTTTTCCTTACCTGCTGATTAGAGTTTATTGGAAACTAGAGGCCCGGTGCACGAAATTCGTGCACGGGGAAGGGGGGTGTCCCTCAGCCCAGCCTGCACCCTCTCCAATCTGGGACCCCTTGAGGGATGTCCGACTGCCCATCTAAATGGGCAGTCAGACATCCCTCTCACAATCCAGGACTGCTGGCTCCCAACTGCTCGCCTGCCTGCCTTCCTGATTGCCCCTAACCGCTTCTGCCTGCCAGCCTGATCACCCCCTAACCACTCCCCTGCCAGCCTGATTGATGCCTAATTGCTCCCCTGCCAGCCTGTTTTCCCTTAACTGCCCTCCCCTGCAGGCCTGGTCACCCCTAACTGCTCTCCCCTGCTGGCTTGATCGTCCCCAACTGCCCTCCCTTGCAGGCCTGGTCCCTCCCAACTGCCCTCCCCTGCTGGCCTGATTGCCCACAACTGCCCTCCCTTGCAGGCCTGGTCCCTCCCAACTGCCCTCCCCTGCTGGCCTGATTGCCCACAACTGCCCTCCCTTGCAGGCCTGGTCCCTCCCAACTGCCCTCCCCTGCTGGCCATCTTGTGGTGGCCATCTTGTGTCCACATGTGGGCAGGATCTTTGACCACATGGGGGCAGCCATCTTGTGTGTTGGGGTGATGGTCAATCTGCATATTACTCTTTTATTAGATAGAGGCCTGGTACACGGGTACCAGCTGGTTTGCCCTAAAGGGTGTCGTGGATCAGGGTGGGGGGTTCTTTTGGGGCATGGGGCGGCCTGGGAGAGGGGCCTGTGGTGGTTTGCAGGCCGGCCACACCCCCTGGTGACCCAAGCGGAGGCCCTGGTATCTGGGGTTTATTTATCTTCTACAATTGAAACTTTGAAGCCTGGAGTGGAGCCAAGCCTTCTGCTTGCTCCGTGGTGGCAGCCATTTTTTTTTTTTTGATTTATGTATCTTCTATAATTGAAACTTTGTAGCCTTAAGCGGAGGCCTGGGCCGGCCAGGGTGTGTGGAAAGCTTGGCTTCCTCCATCACCAGGGGCAACCCTAGCCTCCTGCTCTTTCCAGCTCCGTGGCTGCCGCCATTTCTGTTTGGTTTTATGTATCTTCTATCATTGAAACTTTGTGGCCTTGAGTGGAGGCCTAGGCCGGCAAGGGCAGGCGGAAAGCTTGGCTCCTCCATTGCCGGGGAAACCCAAGCCTCCCTCCTGCTCTCTGTGGCCGTAGCCATCTTGGTTGGGTTTATTTGCATATTCCCTCCTGATTGGCTGGTGGGCGTGGCTTGTGGGTGTAGCGGAATGATGGTTAATTTACATATTACTCTTTTATTATATAGGCTACTTACTCTGTAATCAAGTTTTCCCTGACCGTTTTCCGTTCCCCCACTCAACACTCACAACACTTTATTCTTTTATGGCTCTTAACACTCTTTGCCCTATGTCACCATTATTTGTGTCTTGTCTTATAAACCTGTGTTGTCCAATACAATAGCCATCACCTTATGTGAGTTTTGTCTTCCCTATATCAGGGTGAGATCATGTGATATTTATCTTTCGCTGGCTGGCTCATTTCGCTTAGAATATTGCTCTCCAATTCCATCCATGCTGTTGCAGCAGGTAAGTTAAGCTAAGATGTAGTTTTTTAGTTGTGCTGGCCACATTTGAAGTGTTTAATAACCATTAGTGGCTACTACATGTGGACAGAGCAGACACATTTCCATCTTCACAAAGTTCTATTGGACAGCACGTTTGTAGATTGTAAACTCAGAACAGGGACTATGACTTGCTTTTTTGTTTTTTCTATAGCTTTTGCATAGTGCTTTGCTTCTCTTGAATTCAATTAAGAAAATGTTAGATCCTGGAACAGAATAGAGAAATAGTTTTAGGAAATACCACCTTCTTGAGAGTTAATAGTTGAACCAGAAAACTAGATTAAATATGTGAAGGACTGCACAATACTTATGTTGTAGATTTGCCAAGAATGGGTTAAAAGTGTAGGATAAAGTGATTGGCAGTTGCCAATTTGGTTATTCTTAAACTATGGGGCAAAAATTCACAATTGATTCTCCTGCTTACTTGTTATATACCTTCCTATTCTTGTTTTCTCTCTAGTCTGTTTCGTAGATCTGCACCGTTTAATGTGGTAGCCCCTAGCCACAGTCGAGTAAATTTAAATTTAATAAAACTAAAAAGTCAGATCTTACCCTAGCCACATTTTTTTGGGTGCTCAATAGTCCCCTTTTAGGTAATGGCTGCCATATTGGACCGCACTGGTAGAGAATATCTGCATCATTGCAGAAAGTCTGCTGGACAGCATGGATCTAGACTTATTTATCTCTTAACTGTAGTTATAGATGTCATGGCAAAATTGGCATCTGCCTTTGATTTAGAAGTTTAAAAAAATTAGACAATTATTCAGGTAGTTGATGTCCTAGTCACCAGTGCCGCCAGTTTATTCCTAGTTTGCATTATAACTTGATACAAAGGTTAAGGATGTGACCAATTACATTTTTTTAATATATTGAACTGCTTGATTATGAATAGTCTGAGTCAGGTGAGCTGACAATCTGAAGTGGTTCATTCTTGTATTTTGTCTTTGTAGTGCAATTAGATTAGAGTTTTGAAGTACATCTGTTTTTTTTAGAAAATCAGCAGGTAGTTGCACCTATTTTGTGCAAGACATTACTGGTGCTGGAGACTACAGTAAATAGGTCCAAGTCTCTGTTTTCTACCTGCATGTGGCTACATTCTAGTTTTGGGGATGTGGTGGGGAAGGCTAAACAATTAGATGCATGTGCATTTTATGTTTTTTTATTTTTAAATAGATCTTATTTTTTAAAGTCATAGCTAAATTAAGCAGACGGTACCAAGTACTATCTGTTGTCCACTCCTTGTCCCTTCCCTTCCTGTGCTGTTTTTACTGTTAAATGTAAGGTTACCTTAATCCTTACTGCCACATAAATCAGTGAATGACTTACTAGATGAGAATACTGAAGTCTTAGTTAAGCTCACACTTTAAAAATACACTAGGTGATAAAATTCTGAGGAGTTTGCTGGAGATATTAAGGATAATTGTTTCTATTGGGAAAGGGAAAAAATCATAATTGTAGCTGTGCAAGTTCTTGAACTTTTTAGGAAAAAAAGATTATGAATGATAGAACATTGAATGGGTAATGGAGTTGCTGGACTGTAGCTAATTTTTTTTTTTTTTTTTTAGGAAATATGTGTATATTTAACAGAAATTATTTAAGAAACAGAGAAAAGTGCAAAAAGAATATGAAACCCATCCCATCTAGAGAAAGTTATTTTTAATATTTTTATTTCCTCACAACCTTTTTTCTGTTTGTGGTGGGAGTGCCATGCGTATACGTCTGCAGTATTGTCCTCTTTTTTGTTTAACATTAAAAAAAAATTTTTTATTGTTTAAAGTATTACGTGAGTCTCCTTTTTCCCCCCACATTGACCTCTCCACTGCCACCCTCTCCTTCAAGCACAAGCCCTCACTCCCCCTATTGTCTGTGTCCATTGGTTTTGCTCCTATGCATGCATACAAGTCCTTTGGTTGATCTCTTACCCCCCTCCCCCTGCCTCCTCTCATAGGTTGTACAGTCTTTTCGATGCTTCTCTGTCTCTGGTTCTATTTTTGTTCATCAGTTTATGTTGTTCATTATATTCCACAAATGAGTGAGATCATGTGATATTTATCTTTCTCTGGCTGGCTTATTTTGCTTAGAATATTGCTCTCCAATTCCATCCATGCTGTTACAATGGTAAGAATTCCTTCTTTTTTTACAGCAGCATAGTATTCCATTATGTAGATGTACCACAATTTTCTAATCCACTCATCTGCTGATGGGCACTTAGGGTGTTTCCAAATCTTAGCTATGGTAAATTGTGCTGCTATGAACATAGGGGTACATATATACTTTCTGATTGGTGTTTCTGTTTTCTTGGGATACATTCCTAGAAGTGAGATTACTGGGTCAAATGGCAGTTCCATTTTTAATTTTTTTTTTAGGAAATGCCATACTGTTCTCCATAATGGCTGCACCAGTCTGCATTCCCACCAGCAGTGCAAGAGGGTTCTTTTTTCTCCACATTCTCTCTAGCAATTGTCGTTTCTTGATTTGTTACTGATAGCCATCCTGACAGGTGTGAGATGGTACCTCGTTGTTTTGATTTGCATCTCTCGGATGATTAGTGACTTTGAGCATGTTTTCATATGTCTCTTGACCTTCTGTATGTCCTCTTTCAAAAAGTGTCTATTTAGGTCCTTTGCCCATTTTTTGATTGGGTTGTGTATCTTCCTTTTGTTAAGTTGTATGAGTTAACTGTAAATGTTGGAGATTAAACCATTATTGGAGATAACATTGGCAAATATGTTCTCCCATGTAGTGAGCTTTCTTGTTGTTTTGTTGATGGTTTTTTTTTGCTGTGCAGCTTTTAATTTTGATGTAGTCCCATTTGTTTATTTTCTCCGTAGTTTCCATTGCTGTAGGAGCTGTATCGGTAAAGATATTGCTACGACATATGTCTGCTATTTTGCTGCCTATGGAGTCTTCTAAGATTTTTATGGTTTCCCATCTTACATTTAAGTCCTTTATCCATTTTGAATTTATTTTTGTGCATGGTGTAAGTTGGTGTTCTAGTTTCATTTTTTGCAAGTATCTGTCCAGTTTTCCCAACACCATTTATTGAAGAAACTGTCTTGTCTCCATTGAATGCTCTTGTCTCCTTTGTCAAATATTAATTGAACATAATGGCTTTGGTCGATCTCTGGGTTCTCTGTTCTGTTCCATTGGTCTATATGTCTGTTCTTGTGCCAGGACCAGGCAGTTTTGACAATAGTGGCTTTGTAATCTATGTATATAAAAGCCTAAGTGACCGTTACGATTGGTCGACTGGTTGCTGTGATGTGCACTGACCACCAGGAGGCAGACACTCGATGCTGGAGCTGCCCCCTGGTGGTCAGTGCACTCCCACAGCCAACCTTCCACAGCCATCCAACCTCCTGTGGTCCCTCCCTCCAGCTGACTAACCTCCCGCATTCACTCCCCCGCAACTGGGCGAGATGGTCCTGATGAGGTCCGATGGCTGGCCGGGCCAAGGGACCTCACCCATGCACGAATTCATGCACCAGGCTTTTAGTATTCTATGTAACAGAGGTAATATGCAAATTGACCCTCAAGTCATAATACCGTCACAAGGTGGCTGCCCTGCCCAGCCCCTCCCCCGGTCCCACCCCTGGTCATCCTCTCCCACCCCAATTGAGAGTGGGGTGGCTAGCCAACCCTCCGACCCCCCACGGCCCCTCACCCCGGCCAGCCATGCCCCCACACTTTCCCGGAGCTGGGGGTACCCCAGGCAGGCTGCAGGCATGGCGTTGGTCAGAGGCAAAGGTCCTGGCTGTCCCTGGCCTAGAAAGTCCAGAAAACCTCAGCTGTGACCAAAAACCAATGTTACAGAAGACTGAGAAAAACCAAGCAACACTTAGAGAAATGGAGTTCACTTTATTATTATTACACTGGTGGGCTCAGAGAAAAATGTCTTTCAAATTCTGGGCAATCACATGGAGGAAGCTCTTCCTATTTATATGTTTTTAGTTCTTTGTCTCCCAAATATGGGGGTTCCGGACCTTCTACAGACTTTACAAAGATCTTTGTGTAAGTTATTTTTGCAGCTTATAATCTTGAGCATAGTACATAACTAATAGGGAGTAGCATCAGCCCCTTATGTCCGATGGCTAGCCTGCAAGGTCAGACAGCTAACTTTATCTTCTCTGTTATTCACTCAAGCTAAAAAGTAATGCTAATTTACAGGATAAGGGACAGTCTAGAAAATAACAGAGTTGACTACATAGAACAATGGACTATCTAAAAATAGCAGAGAATTTCAAACAGCAGTTTTTATAAAAGATGGAGGTTACTATGCTTCATTCCCCACTGGTTTTATGTGAATGAGTCAAATCATTTACTCTTGTGGGCCTTTGTTGGAGAGGGGTTTGTATCGGCTTCTGAGGACTATGAGCTTGATTGAGTTAATTCTCTGTTGAATAAAGTTAGTGAGCCAGTTTATAAGATAAGGGCCTGGAATGAGGGCCAGGTGTAATCTTTAGAGGGTCCAAAGAGTCCTGGACTCTCTGTTTTGCCTGGGCCATCTTAAGCTGGGTGTGATGAAGCCATGTGGGGATCCTGTCGACCTTGACTGCCATGCGGGTGGTCAAGATGACAGTGTGGGTCCTTTCCAGGTAGGAGTTAGTCCTTGTGTGGCAAATTTCTTTACCCAAACAGAGTCACCAAGTTGGAAGGGATGGACCGGATCAGAAGTTGGTATAGGAAGAGCATCTTGGATGTGCTTCTTGACTGCTTTCTGGGTGGACTGTAAAGCCTGTAAGAACTTGAGTAAAGATTGGTTATGGATTTCAGCTTTTCTAGATTGGGTATATAGTACTTATCTGTTAGAAGCTCTGCAAGCTTAGTATGGTTCCATGTATGCTGGTGAGTTGGGTAGATCAGGGTCTGGAAGAGTCACTAGAATCTGCAGCGGCCCCAGTGGTTTTAGGGCAGCCTCCCGGGCTGCTTTGTCTGCTTCCTTGATAAGTATAGTAGCGGCTGCTACTGTCCAGGGGCAGGTGGGCTACCTAGATGTAATGGGGTTAAGTATTTTGGATAAGTAGGCTACCGGCCTTTTCTAGGGGCCGTGTCTTTGGGTGAGAACCCCGTTGGCTATGCCCCTTGTCTCACATACGTAGAGGTGGAAAAACTTAGGTACATCTGGTAGCGCCAGTTGGCCCATCATCCTTGCTCTGCTCATGTCTGTCTTACTGCCTAATATATTACCTCAAGGATCCTGACTCTGAATTCTTTTAGGGAAAATGGATGTCGGTGGGGCTCCTCTGGCTACTTCCATGCTGAAAAGGGACGGAGTTTTCTTTCAGAGCCAAGAGATCCTTGCTGTCTGTCAGAGGGACGGTGAGGCCTGGGCACAGGAGGAGGTGGGCTTGTGACCTGGCAGAGACAAACTGTAACAAATGGTCCGGTGGAAGGGAAAGAAAACATTTCAGTTTTAATAACCTCTGTTGAAATATAATTTTTCTCTTTAAAATTACCCTTCTGTTTATTAAAAGAGCTAAATTAAGACCAATTTATCTATTGCATTCAATTTGGCCTGATTGTTTGCATAAACACAAGAATGGTAACTGACTACCTTTGCCAGAATTTCGTGATTGAATCTTAGTGTGCCCTGTAGGGCCAGGAAGCCAAGCCATCCAGTTGCCATCAGGCCTGCCTGCAGTATCTGCTCGGTTAGGTGAATTCCTTACCTGTAGCATCTCCACCTGGGCCCTCGCCCTAGGCTTTAAGGCCCATCTCAGCAGCCCTCCTACTCGTTGCATCCTATAGTGCATGGGGGTTCTGCAGGGACGCAGAGGCGTCCTTATTGCTCCCTTTCTAGGATAGCTAATATATCGCCATAACAGTGGTGCTCAGTGTGGGAAACTGGACACTTGCCAGTTACTCCCAAAGACCACTAAAGTCTGTAGACCAACATAGGTCTATAGTAATTGGTGGCAGCTGCATAGAAATCTGTAAGAGAATCAAAGGTTAATATAACATCTTATCTAATAAAGAGGGAATATGCTAATTGAACATCATCCCCTCACAAAGATGGAGGCACCCACAGCCAATAAGGAGGGAATATGCTAATTGACTGCCACACCCTCAAAGATGGCAGCGCCCAGTCCCCTCAGCCCCCCAGCCACCCAGGCCTGGCCTGAGGTACAGGCAAGCCTCAGATGGTGGCTGCCCAGCCACCCAGGGCTGGCCCAAGGAACGATCAAACGACTGAACAAGCAGGCTGCATGGGGCAACCAGGCCGGCAGGGGGGTTAGTGAGGGACGACCAAATGGCTGAACAAGCAGGCTGCATGGGATGACCAGGCCAGTGGGGGGGCCATGAGGGGCGACCAGGCCAGCATGGTGGGCAGTTGGGGGCGACCAGGCAGGCAGGGGGGGCACTAAAATGTGACCAGGCTGGCGGGGGGGGCAGTGGGGGTGACCAGGCCAGCGGGGGGGTTTAGTTGGGGGCAACCAGGCCGGCAGGGGGGCAGTTGGGGGCAATTAGGCTGGCAGGGAGCAGTGAGGGGTGACTAGACTGGTGAGGGGGCAGTTGGGGCAACCAGGCCAGCGTGTGGGGCAGTTAGGGGCGACTGGGACAGCAGAGGGGGGTAGTTGGGGGTGATCAGGCCGGCAGGCATTGGGGGCAGTTGGGGGCAACCAGGCTGGCAAGGGGGCAGTTGGGGGTGATTTGGCTGGCAGGGGGTGCAGTGAGGGTTGTCTAGTCTGGCGGGGAGCAGTTGGGGGCAACCAGACCAGCAGGGGCGGCAGTTAGGGGCGACCAGGCTGGTAAAGGGAGGTAGTTTGGGGCGACCAGGCTGGCAGGGGAGATAGTTATGGGTGACTAGGCCGATGGGGAGGGGGCCGTTAGGAGCGACCAGCAAGGGGGGGAAGTGTGGGATGACCTGGCTGGCAGTGGGGGCAGTTAGGGGCAACCAGGCAGGCAGGCAGGTGAGCGATTAGGAGCCGGCGGTCCAGGATTGTGAGAGGGATGTCCGACTTGCTAGAAGACCTGAAAAAGGCAGCCCACAAAGCAGTTAAAAATGAAAAGTTAATAGAAATCACCCAGTAAAGTCATAAAAATCTGGCAGTCTTTCTCTCTCGCCTTACATAGGCCATGAGAAAACGCACCAGTCTTAACCCAACAGGCCTTAGCAGGGGAGAAAAGGGTAGTGGTCTAGCCTTTGTTTAAACTTCTCTGGATTACAACATTTACAAATTTTATGCCTTTAAATTAACCTTAGGATTTAAAAATTTTTAACCCAATATAATGAAATCATAAATCAGGGAAGAGCAAATTAAAAGTTCTCTACTGTATGAACGTAGACAGAAATTTCATTAGCTAAGCGGGGTAATTCCCTCCGTGATATAGAGCAAGAATGACCTTGAGAAAAGAATTCTTAGCAGTTGCTTGGGACAGCTGCACTCTGTCACAGTGTTCAGCCTCACCATACACAATTAGGCTTCCCCCTAAAGGGGAGTTTGCCCTATCTTTAAACAAATTAAACAACAGAAAGAGATAACAAATACTCTCATGTGTACAGCCAGATGGCACAAAGTAGCTTTTGGTTCACACGGGCTCTCACACTTACATTCATATACCAGACAGTCCAGGTTTTGACTTTCACCCACAGAAAGTCCCTGAGGCAAATATTTTGCCTAAGTTATTTTCAGCTTTTTCTGCCCTTAAAGGCATACCTGAACTTGGACTGCATGTTAGTAGACACTCACTCAGAGTTTAAGCAGTCCACCCGATTCCTGACTGATTTAACTAAGGAAGTCATATGACTTCCTTGGAGATGATCAAACGCCCCTTCCACTCACTCGTAGTGGGCCTGACTGACTGGGATCCGTACCTTACCGATTCTGTCGACAGGTCCAGAAGTGTCCATCCACTTTCTCCAGATGCTGGCTGGGTCCTAGGCTGAGTCCGGGAGCGCCCAGAGTCCCCTGGTTTAATTCTGCTAAATCAGCAGAGTGGTGCCTCCCAGAGGCCTGTCCAGCACCCCTGGGCCCCAAACCTGGTCCACTTACCGTAGGCCAAAAGACCAGCACGGTTGGTTTCTCAGTCAGAAGACCATTAATGTTACAGAAGACTGAAAAAAACCAAGCAACACTTAGAGAAATGGAGTTACACTTTATTATTATTGCACTGGTGAGCTTAGAGAAAAATGTCTTTCAAATTCTGGGCAAACACCTGGAGGAAGTTCTTCCTATTTATATGCTTTTAGTTCTTTGTCTCCCAAATATGGGGGTTCCGGACCTTCTTCAGACTTTACAAAGATCTTTGTGTAAGTTATTTTTGCAGTTTGCAACCTTGAGCATAGTACATAACCAATAGGGAGTAGCATCAGCCCCTTATGTCCGATGGCTAGCCTGCAAGGTCAGACAGCTAACTTTATCTTTCCTATTATTCACTCAAGCTAAAAAGTAATGCTAATTTACAGAATGAGGGACTGTCTAGAAAATAACAGAATTAACTACATAGAACAATGGACTATCTAAAAATAGCAGAGAATTTCAAACAGCAGTTTTTATGCAAGATGGAGGTTACTGTGCTTCACCAAGACAGAGTGGAAAGGTCCCTGCTGGCGCTTATGGCTCAAAAGCGCCAGGAGGAGGTGGAGCGCTTGAACCTGCAACACTGGCGTCTGCACACCAAGCCTTGGGGCACACCACACCTGTAGCGCCTGTGGGTGAAACGGGGAGAGCAGGGACCTGGGGTGCAGAGCTGGAAGGGGCCTCGAGTCTTCAGGAGCAGCCCTCCTGCCAAGGTTGCTGTGACCTGTGCACTCGGGCTTGGTCAAAGCCCCTGGTCAGCTCTGCCACTTGCCTTCCAGGTGCGGCTAGCCCTGAATCGGCTGGCATTGTGGTCAGAGAAGCAGCTGTCACTGGGCTCAGATAAATAAGAGAAATCAAAGAGCTGAGAGTAAATATCTTCCCAGCCCCTTCCTACGCCCCCGGGCGAGGAGGGCTGGGTATGGGGGTAATGGAAAACAGCTGTTGCTTTGCAGCCTATCTAATAAAAGAGTAATATACAAATTGACCGTCACCCCAACACACAAGATAGCTGCCCCTATGTGGTCAAAGATGGCTGCCCCCATGTGTACACAAGATGGCCACCACAAGATGGCCAGCAGGGGAGGGCAGTTGGGAGGGACCAGGCCTGCAAGGGTGGGCAGTTGTGGATGATCAGGCCAGCAGGGAAGGGCAGTTTGGAGGGACCAGGCCTGCAAGGGAGGGCAGTTGGGGGCAATCAAGCCTGCAGGGGAGGGCAGTTAGAGTTGACCAGGATGGCAGAGGAGGGAAGTTGGGGGTGATCAAGCCTGCAGGGGAGGGCAGTTGGGGGAGGACCCAGGCCTACAGGGGAGGGCAGTTGAGGGGGACCAGGCCTGCAGGGGAGGGCAGTTAGGGGCAAACAGGCTGGCAGGGGAGCAGTTAGGCATCAATCAGGCTGGCAGGGGAGTGGTTAGGGGGTGATCAGGCTGGCAGGCAGAAGCAGTTAGGGGCAATCAGGAAGGCAGGCAGGCAAGCAGTTTGGAGCCAGCAGTCCTGGATTGTGAGGCCCAGTGGGATCGTGCCTAAATGGGCAGTCAGACATCCTTCGAGGGGTCCCAGATTGGAGAGGGTGCAGGCTGGGCTGAGGGACACACACCCCTGTGCACGAATTTTGTGCACCAGGCCTCTAGTTTTATAATGAAAAGACTCCTGCTATGTAGAGAGGAGAGCTGATTTGTTTCCAGCAAAACCTGGCATGTTCCCTGCCCAACCCTGAAGCCTGACAGCACCTAGCAAAGGTGTGTCTGCAGAGCCACACTGGCCTGGCTTCTGGAACACTGGGAGCAAGTTTGAGCTGCATTAATTAAAAAAAAAAGGTAAAGATTGAAAAACACCTCTTTGTACTCAAATGACACTATAAAATGCAGGTTACAGCATCTGATTTTGTCTTCTGTGTTGATTTTGAGGCAGAGCGCAAATAGGTTCATGGGAAAAGCAGAAAAAACCAAAAGGGAAATGGAGAGGATTCTGCCGTCCACAGCACTGAACATTGTGTCTTTTTTTTGTTTTGTTTTGTTATTTTTCCTTCTGTTCTTCAAGTCAGGATATGCCATTTAAACCACTTTATGGTGTTAGGTAATGAGCTAATGCTTCCTCTATTAAGAGCAAGCAGCAGTGCCTTTCATATGAGTCACATACATTTAATCTACTCAAATGGAGCATACTGAGTGGAGAGAATGGTATGTGTTATTATATAAAGAACTTGGCATCATGATGCTATCTGGCCGAAGATCTTATTTTTGCAATTTAGAGAACGTAGACAAATCAGGCATTGAAAATGAATGTGCGTGCTTAAGTGCATGACTTTATTTTCATCTGTAATGACTAAACGACTGGTAACCAGGAGGTACATTGATGGATCCCCGTGGCGGGGCAGGTCTGGGGTCTCACAGCGAAGCGGGTCTGGGTTAGGCAGTGTGGTGCGGGCCAGGGCCAGGGGACCTGAGGCTGCACCCCCCGTGCTGGTGCCGGGGCCGGGGGACCTGAGGCTGCGCCCCCCGCCCTGGCGATGGGACGTTAGGCTGTGTCCCAAGCCTGGTGGGGCTTGACGGGGAAGGGGCCAGCCGGGTCTTGGTGTCACCCAATGGAGGTGGGGCCGGCCAGACACTTCTATTATAGAGAAAGGGCAAATAGCAATATTAAAATATTTCCTTTAATTAATTCTCTTTTAATGTGCATGAATTTTGTGCACTGGGCCACTAGTAGCTTGAAATCTGGTATTGTGATCCCTGCAACATTGTTCTTCTTTCTCAATATTGCTGCAGCTAATCAGGGTCTTTTTTTATTCCAGATGAATTTTTGGAGTGTTTGTTTTAGGTCTTTGAAATATGTTGTTGGTATTTCAATGGGGATTGCATTGAATCTATAGATTGCTTTTGGTAGTATGAACATTTTAATGATGTTGATGCTACCAATCCATGAACATGGTCATAGTATATTCTCCCATTTGTTTATGTCTTCCTCTATCTCTTTTTTCAGGGTCATGTAATTTTCTGAGTACAGATCCTTTACCTCCTTGGTTAAATTTATTCCTAGGTATCTTAATTTTTTTGTTACAATGGTAATTTTTTTTTTTAAGTTTCTCTTTCTGTGAGTTCATTACTGGTGTATAAAAAAGCCATAGATTTCTAGGTCTTAATTTTGTATCCTGCTATATTGCCGAATTTACTTATTAAGTCTAGTTGTTTTTTGATGGACTCTTTAGGGTTTTTGATGTGCAGTATCATGTCATTTGAGAATAAGGACAGTTTTACTTCTTTTCCAATTTGGATGCCTTTTATTTCTTCTTGTCGGTTCACTATGGCTAGCACATCCAGGACTATCTTGAACAGGAGTGGGGAAAGCGGGCATCCCTGTCTTGTTCCTGTTCTTCGGGGAAATAGATTTGGTTTTTGCCCATTGAGTATGATGTTGGCTGTAGGTTTGTCATATAAGGCCTTTATTATGTTGAGGTATGATCCCTCTACTCCCAGTTTGCTGAGTGTTTTTATCAGAAAAGGGTGTTGGCTTTTGTCAAATGCCTTTTCTGCATCAATTGATATGATTATGTGACTTTTGTCTCTCAATTTGTTTATGTGATGTATCACGTTTATTGATTTGTAGATATTGTACCATCCTTGCATCCCTGGGATAAATCCCACTTGGTCATGCTGTATAATCTTTCTAATGTAGTGCTGGATTCGGTTTGCTAGAATTTTGTTGAGGATTTTAGCATCTATGTTCATCGGGATATTGGCCTGTAATTCTGTTTCTTTGTGCTGTCTTTATCTGGTTTTGGGATTATGGTAATGCTGGCATCATAGAAAGAACTTGGAAGTGTGCCTTCCTTTTGAATTTTTTGGAATAGTCTGAGAAGGATTGGTTTTAGTTCTTTGAAATTTTGGTAAAACTCCCCTGTGAAGCTCTCTGGTCCAGGGCTTTTGTTTGCTGGAAGCTTTTTGATTACTTTTTCAATTTCATCAGTTATCAGCCTATTCAGGTTTTTTTATTCTTCCTGATTGAGTTTTGGAAGTGTATTTTTCTAGGAATATGTCCATTTGGTCGAGTTTATCCAGTTTGTTGGAGTAGAGTTGTTCGTGGTATTTTTTTTACAATCGTTAGTATGTCTGTGGGTCGGTTGTTACTTCACCTCTTTCATTTCTGATTTTGTTTATTTGGGTCCTTTCTCTTTGTTTCTTGGTGAGCCTGGCTAGAGGTTCATCAATCTTGTTTATCCTTTCAAAGAACCAGCTCTTGGTTTCATTGATGTTTTGTAATGTGTTTTTTGGTCTCCATGTCATTTATTTCTGCTCTGATATTTATTATTTCCTTCCTTCTGGTTACTCTTTGCTTTTCTTGTTGCTCTCTTTCTAATTCTTTAAGTTGCAAGGTTAGATAATTTATTACCATTCTTGTTCTTTGAGGTAGACCTGTAGAGTTACAAACTTCCCTCTCAGGACTGCTTTCATTGTGTCCTGTAGATTTTGGATTGTTGTGTTTTCATTTTCATTTGTTTCCAGAATGCTTTTTATTCCTTCTTTGACCTCTTTGGTAACCCAGTCATTGTTTGATAGCATGCTATTTAGCCTCCAAGTGTTTGATTTTTTTCATTACTTTTATTGTAGTTGATTTCTAATTTTATGCCATTGTGATCTGAGACGATGCTTGTTATGATTTCTATCTTCTTGAATTTGAAGAGACTTTGCCTGTGTCCTATTGTGTAATATATCTTTGAAAATGTCCAGTGTACAGTGGGGAAGAATGTATATTCTGTAGCTTTGGGGTGAAATGTTCTGAAGATGTTAATTAAGTCCTTCTGATCTAGTGAGTTGTTTAGGATTGCTGTTTCTTTGCTGTTTTTTTTGTTTAGAGGATTTATCCAGTGATGTCTGTGGGATATTACAGTCCCCTACTATGATTGTATTGCTGTTGATCTCTCCTTTGATATATTCCAGAAGTTGTTTTATGTATTTCATTGCTCCTATAGTGGGTGCTTATATGTTTACCAGAATTATATCCTCTTATTGAATTGCTTCCTTTAGTGTTATGAAGTGGCCCTCCTTCTCTCTTGTTATGTCGTTTTCTTTGATGTCTATTTTGTCAGATGTAAGTATTGCAACCACAGCTTTTTTATCATTTCCATTTGCCTGAAAAATTTTCTTCCATCCCTTCACTGTCAATCTTTGTGAATCCTTTGTTCTGAGGTGGGTCTCTTGTAGACAGCAAATATATGGGTCATGTTTTCTTATCCATTCAGCTACCCTATGTCTTTTGATTGGAGCATTTAATCCATATAAGTTTAATGTTATTATTGATAAGTTCTTGTTTGTCGCCATTTTTATCTTTATGCTTGTATTCCTTCTTGCCTTTATATTTCTTCTTTTTACAGCAGTTCCTTTAGCATTTCTTTCATTGCTGGCTTGGTGGTAATAAACTCTCTTAGCCCTTTTTTTTTTGTCTGTGAAGCTTCTGATTCCACCTTCAATTTTGAATGATAGTCTTGCTGGGTATAGCATTCTTGAATTCAGTCCCTTGCTTTTCATCACTTTGTATATTTCCATTCCCTTCTGGCCTGGTGTGTTTTTGTTGAGAAATCAGTTGATATTCTTATGGGAGATTCCTTTTAGGTAACTTTCTGTCTCTCTCTGGCAGCCTTTAAGATTCTTACTTTGTTGTTGGTGTTTGCCAATTTAATTACAATGTGTCTTGGTGTTGGTCTTTTTGGGTTTATCTTTTTTGGGACTCTATGTGCTTCTTGGACTTGTGTGGTTTTATTCTTGCCAACATCAGGTAAGTTTTCTGTCATTATTTTTTCAAACGGGTTTTCTATTCCTTGCTTCTCTTCCTCTCCTTCTGGTACCCTTATTATGTGGATGATGTTTCGTTTTGTGTTGCCCCAAAGCTCCCTTAGGCTCTCCTTGTGTTTTAAGTTTTCTTTCCAGTCCTGCTGTGTGTGTGTGTGTTTGTTCTGACATTGTCTTCTAGTTTACTGATGTGGTCCTCAGCCTCTTCTAGTCTACTGTTTAAGCCTTCCATTGTGTTCTTTATTGTAGCTAGGTCATTCTTCATTTTCTCTTGGTTCCTTTTCATCTTGGTGACATTCTCATTCTGCTCCTTATAATTCTCATTGAGTTGTGTGTATTTGTCATCCAGCCGTTTTTGCATTCTTATAACCAATACTCTGAATTATTTTTTGACCTGTTACTTGCCTCCATTTCATTTAATTCCCTTGCTGGTGTTTCTTCTTTTTCTTTCCTTTCGGGATTGTTATTTTTGTCTCCCCATTTTTTGCTGTAATGTTTTAATTGTTTCTATGTTTTAGAT
This sequence comes from Plecotus auritus, assembly GCF_963455305.1. NCBI lineage: Eukaryota > Metazoa > Chordata > Mammalia > Chiroptera > Vespertilionidae > Plecotus > Plecotus auritus. The sequence continues at coordinate 111,190,380 of NC_137772.1, forward strand.
CCAACTGCTTCGCTACCCAGGTTCTTTTGGGGGTGTTGCTATGTAGTTGGTGATTTTTCGGGCCTAGTGGTGCATTCTCTCAGTTATCCTCAGCTTGGTTATCTAGCCGAGCCCTCTACTTGAGTTATTTGGGTTCTCTTGATGGAGTTGGATCTTGAATGTTAGTTTCTTATTCTCGGAAGAATTCTCATCACAGATTGGCAATATGACTCACCCCCAGATTCGTTGTGCAAGCTGTTTTGGATGTGATCGTGGTTCCAGCTCTTGTGGAAAAGGTTACCTGATGTGTCACTGATATGTGCTCATTTTGGGTTCCCAGAGTCCACGACCTGGTAAGAAGGAGTCTCGGGGCCTGTGACTCTGGTACTGTGACTTTGGCCGGTGTTGTGTGACTCTTTCTGGATTAGCGTCATTCTGCAACTCACTACGAGGGTCCCGGAGCTCGTGACAGTGGTACTCTGGCCAAAGTGATTCCCTCTCTGAATCATGCGGGGGTTCAGGAGCCAGCAGCTGGGGATGTGGGAATCTCGGAGTCTGTGTCTGAAACAATATGACCTTGTCCAAGGAGGCAAGCTCTCTGTAACTCACCAAGGTATCCAGTTGTAGGCAATGGGGAGGGGATTGTCATGGATCCTGCTGAGGGAGCTGTGTACCCTTGGTTGGAGAGGCACATGCCCAGTGGAAGCTCACAGAGGGCCCCAGGAACCGTCTGCCTGGAGTGTGTGCTCATGGGGCCCACACTCTGGATTGGAGTGATTGTGGTCTGCCACCGGCCTTTTGGAGGGAGAAGTCTCAGTTTCTGCCCTTGGGTGGATACGTGTGCCCAGCGGCTGCTTACAGAGGTGCCCAAGAGCTGTCTGCTAGGGCAGTGGGCTCAGGGGGCCCGTGTACTGGAGTGGCGCTACTGCATGGACTGGATGCTGGCAGCCAGGGTTTGTGCCTTACGGTGGCCCAGAGAGGCATTGGGGGCTGCCTGCTGGGGCTGTGGGCTCAGGGTGCTTGTGCATTGGATTGGTGCAACTGCGATGACCAGAGGTCGGCAGCTAAGTAGGGGGAAGTCCAAGTTTCTGCTGATGGGGCCTTGCGCCCTTGGTTGGATTTGAGTGTGCCTAGTGGTGGCTCACAGAGGCACCCGGGAGTCCCCAGCCAGGGCAGCGGACTCAGGGGGCCCATGTGCTGGAACCATGCGACCGCAGTGTCTGTGGGCAGGCATCTGGGAAGGGGGAAGTCCGAATTTCTACTGCTGGGTCCTCGTGCCCTTGTTTGGATAGGAGCGCTCCCAGCAGGGGCTCAAGGAGGCACCCAGGAGCCACTGCTAGGGGCAGCGGGCTCAGTAGCCTGAGTGCTGGAAAGACGCAACTGTGGTGTTCTGAGGTCAGCAGCCCAGGAAGGGGAAGTCCCAATTTTTGCTGCCTTGCGCCCTTGGTTGGATTCATGCGTGCCCAGCGGGGCCTCACAGAGGCACCCAGGAGCCGCCTGTTCGGGTGGCAGGGCTCAGGAGGTCTGTGCGCTGGAAAGGCACGACTGTGGTGTCTGGCGGTCGGCAGCTGTGGACCGGGAAGACTCATTTTTTGCTGCCGGATCCTTGTGCCCTTGGTTGGATTCGCGCATGCCCAGCAGAGGCTCACAGAGGCACCCGGGGGGCCATTTGCTAAGGCGGCGTACACAGAGGGGCCCTCGTGCTGAAGCCACGCAACCTTGGTGTTTGTGGGCAGGCAGCTGGGAAGGGGGAAGTCCGAATTTGTACTGCTGGGGCCTTGCGCCCTTGTTTGGATACGAGCACGTCCAGCAGGGGCTCACAGAGGCACCCTAGAGCGGCCTGTTGGGGCAGGAGGCCTGCGTGCTGGGAAGGCGCAACTGAGGTGTCAGGAGGTCAGCATCCAGGAAGAGGGAAGTTGCACTTACTGCTGCGGGACCTGTGCACCCTTGGAGGTGGACTTCCTAGGGTCTGCAGGTCTGTGGGCAGGGCAGCAGAATTTTGGCTGGTGTGGCTGCAGGGCCACGGGCAGTTTCCAAGGTCAGTCTGGGTGGTGGTGCTGAATTCCTAGAAGTGGACTTTCGCATGGTGTGGGCTCCGTGCCCAAGCCCTGCAGCCTGGGGAGTACCCGCAGCAGTTGTAGGTGCTCCCTGTCCAGGAGAGCCTGGTCTGCCAGCCTCTGATGTTCCTGTTGGATTTAACTGTCCCTCACTCACTCACACACACACCACACACATCCACACTCATCCACACTCTCTCCTTTCACCCCCTCACTCACACCCTCTCCTTCACCTCTGTCCTGCCAGCTGCCATCTTCCCCTCCCCCACCAGGTATTTCTTCACTTAACATTTTTAAAAGCAACTAAACCGATATTTCATGTTGTGGTTAGATCTGTTTTACTTACTATGCTTTTCTTTATGAGGACATTTAGGTTATTTACAGGTTTTTTTTCCCCACTGTTTTAAGCAGGGAGGTAGAGAACACCACTTTTTTTTTCTTAGCTTCTGATGCTCTGAAAGCAGTTGTAAAGGAAAGTTCACAGTGTCCTGGTGGGTCCCTTCGGACATTGCTGTTGCTTTTCTGTTTACTGTTGTTTGGCAGCAGAATGAGATGTCTTACTTATGTAAAGGAGAGGAAGGACTCTTGTTACCTGCTTTTTTTGAGATTGATGCTGGAGGAAAAACTGAGAACAATAGTGTTCGACTAAACCTTTCTTTTTCTTTTTTAGTTCTCAAAGTCATGAATCCTGTTTATAGTCCTAGTTCTTCTGGGGTTCCTTATACAAATACCAAAGGAATTGGTTATCCAGGTAAGTACAATTTTGTTTTCATTATTGAACTTTGAATTTGAACACTGGTGAATTTCCATGTCACTAAGAATGCTTTCAGTTGACAAACCCAGCTCAAAGTGTCTTAGGTAAGGAAGAAAATGTATTGGCTCATGGAACTGAAAAATCACGGTACTAGAAAATCAGAAGCTCTGGTGACTTCAGTGGTTTGGGACTAGGATCTAGCCCTCCTGGGCTCAGCATTACTTCCTCAGTATTAGCTCAGTGTTGGTCACAGGTCACACTTCTTCCCATTGTGGTTGGTCTGTTTAGCCCAGGGGTGGGCAAACTTTTTGACTCGAGGGCCACAATGTGTTCTTAAACTGGACCGGAGGGCCGGAACAAAAGCATGGATGGAGTGTTTGTGTGAACTAATATAAATTCAAAGTAAAGGAGTGGAGGGGAGAGCAAGAGAACTGGATAGAACAGCCGGATCCGGCCCACAGGCCGTAGTTTGCCCACAGCTGGTTTAGCCCTTCCCATTAGTTCCTTGGCTAGCAGCATTTTTATATCTTTCCTGCTCTATAGGAAAGCCCCATGGACCTTCTTGTTTTCTATTCAAAACAGTCCTGTGCTTTGTTCTGACTGGACTCACCTTCTATCCCTGGGCCAGGGATGGAAGTCTATTGGTTTATTTAAGTCTGAACTACATTCTTCACCTTTATTAGAGTCAACTAGTCAAACATGGGCCGAGAGGGAGGGATGAAGCAAAATTTGGGGGAATAGGAGCTGATTGGTCAAAAATAGCAAATTGGGCCCTGGCTAGGTAGTTCAGTTGGTTAGAATATCATCCTGATATGTCAAGGTTGCAGGTTCAATCCCCGATCGGGGCACATATAGAAATTAACCAATGAATGCATAAATAGTGGAAAAACAAATCCATGTGTTCCCCCACTTTCCTCTCTCTCAAATTAATCAATTAAAAAAAAAAAAGCAAATGGTGGTCCTAATGGTTGACTTTGAACAAAGAATAATTATTTGTAATGTTACAGTTTCATTTTCAGTTTTGGTAATATGGTGGAACAAATAACCTTAAAATCATGTTGATATAAAAAAAAAACTCTAAAATATTGAATAAAACATGTAAAAATTTTATGTAATAAAAAATCCTAGTACCAAACTACTGGAGTCATCAGAGCTCTTGATTCTCCAGTACCATGATTTTATAAGAATGTAAGAGAAATATCTGCAGGTAAATATGAAAGTGATATAAAAAACAGTACAATTGGCCATTGAGTTGATGTTAGGCCTGTCCTGGGGGCATTTGCTCTTTGTGGGTTTAAATAACCCACATGGGTGCAGCAAAGTGAGGCATTAGGCCCTTTGTGAGGCTGGGCACTCTCATCAATCTGGTTCCTTCAGAGGGTAATACTCCCATTGAAGAGGTAGACTGAAGCAATCCATTCACTGGCTCAGAAGGAAATTCGTTTTTGCTTGGGCTTTGGAAATGGGGAAAATATTCCCTAAGAATATGTAACATAAAAAAAATAGTTTTTAGCCCTAGCCGGTTTGGCTCAGTAGATAGAGCCTCGGCCTGGGGACTGAAGGATCCCGGGTTCGATTCCGGTCAAGGGCATGTACCTTGGTTGCAGGCACATCCCCAGTAGGCAGTGTGCAGGAGGCAGCTGATTGATGCTTCTCTCTCATCGATGTTTCTAACACTCTATCCTTCTCCCTTCCTCTCTGTAAAAAAATCAATAAAATATATTTAAAAAAAATAGTTTTTATCCTGCACTATTTCCTGTAGCACCTGACAGCAGCAAATGCAGAACTCTGTAGAGGCATTCTCATTCCAGGTTTTGAGGGTTTCCCATAAACTTCTCTCTCTGTTAACAGTGCAAAATTATTGATGAGTAGTCCCCATTGGAAAGAGTTAGTGCATTTTCCCGCAGTGGCCCCCAATTTCTTCCCCTTTCTGAGCCTATCAGCAGACCTGTGCCACTGGCATGTGGGAAATGCTACCAGATGGTGAGTTAGGATTGCAGCTGTCTTGAAGGACCTCCCCTTCTTCTAAACCCTGGCAACTGGAATAACACAGGACTAACACACCGAAGACTTTTGAGGTGTAACTATGTCAATGGCAGCGCCTGAATAGGTAGCTGAGGATTGCCTTTGAGGTTATTTCTCAAGTTTTGAGTTGTACAGCGCTTCATTCTTTCCCTCCATTGTGAAAATACCTCTCCACAATGATTACTTCAGAGTTACCAGTGTTACAGGTTCAACAAATGAAACTACTGCTCATTCTGATGCTGGCAGTGAACTTGAAGAAACAGAAGTCAAAGGAAAAAGAAAAAGGCATTATCCCGGCCAGCTTCCATCTACAAATAAGAAACCTCGAAAATTTCCAGGAAAGAACAGTCGAATTGAAGCTGGAGTTAGAATTGAAGCCATGTAAAAATGGGCACCCGCAACAGAATGACGAAGGGGAGTCTGTCACATTATTTGAAGTAGTGAAATGGGGAAAGTGCAGTGCAATGCAATACTGGTGGATAACTGGATTAAATCATATAAACAAGACAGAGACATTGCACTTCTGAATTTAATCAACTTTTTTTTTTTCTAATCCTCACCTGAGGATATTTTTCCATTGAGAGTGGAAGAGAGGGAAACATAGAGAGAAATATCAGTGTGAGAGAAACACATCTATTGGTTGCCTCCTACACATGCCCTGACCAGGGTCTGCAACTGATGTATGGTGCCCTTGACTGGAATTGAACCCGGGACCCTTTGGTCCTCAGGCCAATGCTCTATCCACTGAGCCAAACCAGCTAGGTCATCAACTTTTTTACCCAGTGTTTAGAATGTTGAAGTACTGTGAGAATAGACATGTTTTGAAATATGTAGAATGCAGAAATCATCAGAAAAATTACTGAAGAATTTGATGAGGACAGGGGTGATTATCTCTTTACCATGCCTCGACCTCACTGGGAAAAAATTTGTGAATTTACCAGAATCCTGATTTGACAGTATTAGTATAGCATAAGTTATGATGTATATATGATGGACCCAGTAATCTCCCTTTTGACTGGTTTGTCAGACTCTCAGATCAGAGTTTTTAGGCATATAAGCACCCTTGCTGCTGTGAAGCTCATGATTGCTTTGGTGAATGTTGCCTTATACCTCAGAATTCATCTGGATAATACTCAGAGACAGTATGAAGCTGAAAGAAATAAAATGATTGGGGAAAGAGCCAATGAAAGGTTAGAGTTACTACTTCAGAAATGCAAAGAGACCTATGTACTGTGATAGGTATTATGGGGGAAACATACTTTTGATGTGTACAAGAAAATCAGGATGAAGTCGAAAATATGATGAACTCTCTTTTTAAGGGTATATTTATTCATAAATACTGTAATGCTATGACTGAGATTAGAGCCATTTGTTTTGAAGAAACTCTTGTATGGAAGAAAATGTATAGTGATGCCTTCCTAAATGACAGTTACCTAAAATATGTTGGTTGAACTCTCCATGACAGGCAAGGAGAAGTCAGGTTGAATTTTTGCTAGAGTCTTTATGCCAATAGAGAATTATTCCCCAAATTGGAGCTATTCATAAACCAATTCAAGGATTGCATTGTATCAATGACACTTGATAAGGAATATGATGTTGTTGTGGAAGCTATTTCATTGGTTACTCTCATATTTCATAGAAGTAAAGCTCTTTGTGATGAAGACTATGAAAATGTTTACCCCTTGATGGACTTAGCACATTGCCTGTTGCTATGGAGCTGGAGAATCCTTCACAAAAAAAGTTTTTAGCAGTCATGACCCACAAGCAGAAGAAACATTAGCAAAGAGGAGAGGAAAGAACAGTTCAAATGGGAATCTCATTATGATGCTGTGTGTTGTTTTTTTCTTTCTTGAAAGCTTTCATGTTACTCTGTGATCTTTTGATGAATTTTACCCACCAATTAATGGCAGGTGGCAGGGAGGCCCTTCAGCCTTTGGGGATTAATCCAGATACTGGTCTGCAGTCTGAGCTCCTCAGTTTTGTGATGGCTCATGTTTTCATTGAACAGGATGAGGAGAACCAGAGCATAGAGGGGATGAAGAAGATGAAACAAATAAAATTGAGTCCTTACATAAAATAAGGAAATCTACTTGTTGTTTCAACAAACATAATTTATGATATTGTTGACATGCATGCAGCTGCAGGCATCTTTAAACACTACATGAAGTATTACAATGAATATGGTGATATTACGAAGGAAACACTACATGAAGTATTACAATGAATATGGTGATATTACGAAGGAAAACCAGGCAGACTGATAAAATTCAGTATGCCAAGACCCTCATTCTCAATTTAGAGCAGTTGTTTAATGAACTTGTTCAAGAGCAAGGTCCCAAGCTACTAGTACATCTCCCTATGTCAGTGGCATTAAAGAATTGTCATGTCACTTTGCTCTTGCATTTGGACTGGATCAAATCAAGACACAAGAATCAGTTGCCACACTTCATAGGAATGGCATAGAATTTGCCTTTAAATACCAAAATCAGGAAGGACAGAATGTCCACCTCCTAATCTGGCTTTGCTGGAAGTACTAAGAGAATTTCTTCTAAATTTTTTTCGACAGGACAAAAGGACTGTTCATTCATACCTAGAAAAAAATCCTTACAGAGTAGATGATGGAAAGGAGGAAAGATGTATGGCTTCTACTAATCTCTTATAGTATTAGAAATGTGTTAGTCACCAGAGGTGAAGATGATAGAATGTCTGTGAACAGTGGAAATAGCAGCAAAACCTCTTCAGTAAGAATTAAGAAAGGACAATCCTCACATCACAAGAAACAAATAGAAGATGAAAGTCAGTATAATACGTGGCTAAATAGGACTGACACCATGATTCAGACTCCTGGACCCCTGCCAGCACCACAGCTCACTTCCACTGTCCTGCAGGAGAATACTAGTAGCTGGCCCATGGGAGGGCAGATTCAGAAACCTGAATCTGAACATGGTTCTGAACCTGACTTTTTACACAATCCCAAATGCCGATCTCTTGGTTAAGCAAGCCAAAATTAGAAGACTTAAATCGGGAAGACAGAACAGGAATGAACTACATGAAAGAGAACTGGAGTGAGGCATGCTGTTTGGGCCTTAATGGAATAAGATGCTGAGCTCATCTTTGAAGATGTGATGATGTCATTCTGGAGCCAGTTAGAATGAAAATTTGAAGACACCATGATTATTGATCTGCCCCCATCAAGAAGTCAGTGAGAGAGCTGACTACTACTGTTGTACTACTTAAAAATCATTTCAACATTTTGCCTTTTTATGTTTTAAAAGCTAACCAGTTTTATTAAACCAATGAGTAAGTAGCTCATTTTAATTGCTGAAGAATGTTTTTCAGCTCAATGGATTTGGTTTACTGTGGGGGATACAGAATTATGGAGGAGCAGAATAGTGACAAGCTAAGGTGAAATTAAGTCAGTGCATTATCTGCCAAAATCCACAAGCCCTCTATGGATATGTATTCCTAGATTTTATATACTCTTGAATAAAAAGTTTTATTTTTATTTTTATTTTTAACAGAGGCATAAAATAAGAAATGTCCATGCAGCCATTTTTCTAACAGATGCTGTACACCATTCATTTTATACAGAATAGAGAGATTCAAATACAGTACATTTTCTATTGGTATTTGTTCTATACATTTTTAGCAGTTTCAACCAGCAAATAAAGTATTCTTAGTAAAAACAAACAAACAAAACCAGTGCAAAATTATTATAAAACACATGACATAATTTATCAAAAAGAAGTCATGTCACACCAAATGCTTAGAATAACAGAAGATGTAAAACAGTGACTTAAAACATGAGAGGGGAATGAGACAGTGGGTGAACAAAATGAACCAACTGGACCTTAAATGGGGCGGGGGGGGAGGCATTTGAACAAAATTTAGGCTAAATTGCAGGTAAAACATTGCTAAAGAGAGAAAAGGCATAAGGAAAGGGGGAAATAGACTGGTTAAGATATAAACATGTTAGAATGAAAGATTTGAGAATTAAGAGCTCTAAAGGATTGGGTAGAATCTGAAAGAAAAGGAACAACAGAATTTTCTATAATTGATGAAAGGTAATTTAGTGGTAAGACCTGTCCTTAAAATATTAACACTACTTTAAGCAAAATGCTAAATAGCTGAAGAGAATTCTGAGTGAAATAGGCATTACATGAGAGTCCATATAATAAAAACATTGATTGATTGTCTGTGCCAGGCTGCGAGAATACTAAAGATATATGCATAAATTTTGTTCTGCTCTTTGGTTGGTCAAAAGCAGGGAATAGCAAACTTTATGTAAAGGTCCAGGTAGTATTCAGGGTCTGTGGGTCACACTGTCTGTGGAAATTACTCAGTTCTGTAATTACAGAATTGTGTAAGTGAGTGTGTCTCTTTCAGAGCAACTGAAAACAGACAGTGGGCTACATTGTCCTATGGCCTATAGTTCGAAGATCTCTGGTCAGGAGCATTGGAATAAAACACTTTTTAAGAGGTTTGTTTGTTTGTTTGTTTGGGGTCTTGAAATTATATTTAAAAGAAAATTTCTGTAATATTAAAGCAGTTGTAAATTACATAGAGTTTTATATGGTTTCTCCTATTTTATCTATTTCTTTACACTTACCAATATCTTGCCTATTTTTATGATTTTTGGCATTTTTTAGTTTCCTTGACTTTCATAACACACTATGTCAGGAAAGATACAATGCAAGAATTAGTAGTCAGGTCTCCTGGGAGGTCTTCCAGTCTAATTAGCATATTACCCTTTTATTAATATAGGTATTTTAAATGCGAAGATGGGGGTGTCAATACAGGGAATTAATGTGCCTACAGAATTTTGAAGCTACCATGACTTCAATACCCCAAACTGATAAGACATTACAGGAAAGTACTTTTATATAATTTTATAGTCTTATCAGCAAATGGACAGGCTGATGTATAACTTTTTAAAATATATGTAATGGAAAGGAAGGAACACCTTCTACCTTCTTCATCTTTTAATTGTAGTAATGTAATTTCTCACATAACTGGATGTATATGTACTATTTTCAGATTGATACCACCTGCTTTTGTTCACTTTCTTTTGACTTTTGAAAAATCAAATACATATTTTTAATTTATTATTATTTTTTATTGTTGATAGTATTACATATTTCCCCCATTTTACCCCCCTTTGCCCAACTCAACCCACCCCAGACCTTCATCACACTATTGTCAGCAACCATGAGCTATGCATATATGTTCTTTTTTAAAAATTTCTTTATTGATTAAGGTATTACATATGTGTCCTTATCCCTCCATTACCCTCCCATCCCCCCCACTCATGCCCTCACCCCCCTTTTGTCAGTGTCCATTAGTTAGGCTTATATGCATGCATACAAGTCCTTTGGTTGATCTCTTCCTCTTACCCCCACCCTCCCCTACCTTCCCTCTGAGGTTTGATGGTCTGATCGATGTTTCTGTGTCTCTGGCTCTGTTTTTGTTCATCAGTTTATGTTGTTCATTATATTCCATAAATGAGTGAGATCATGTGATATTTATCTTTCTCTGACTGGCTTATTTCACTTAGCATAATGCTCTCCAGTTCCATCCATGCTATTGTAAATGGTAAGAACTCCTTTTTTACCATAGTGTAGTATTCCAACAAGAAAGCCCACTGCATGGGAGAACATATTTGCCAATGTTATCACTGGTAAGTGTTTAATCTCCAACGTTTACAGGGAACTCATACAACTTAACAAAAGGAAGATAAACAACCCAATCAAAAAATGGGCAACGGACCTAAATAGATAATTTTCTAAAGAAGACAGAAGAAAGGCCAAGAGACATGTGAAAACCTGCTCAAAGTCACTAATCATCTGAGAGATGCAAATCAAAATGACAAAGTGGTACCATCTTGCACCTGTCAGAATGGCTATTATCAACAAACGACAAGTGCTGGCAAGGATGCGGAGAAAAAGGAACCCTTGTGCACTGCTGGTGGGAATGCAGACTGGTGCAGCCACTGTGGAGAACAGTATGGAGTTTCCTTAAAAAACTAAAAATGGAACTCCCATTTGACCCAGTGATCCCACTTCTAGAAATATATCCCAAGAAACTAGAAACACTAATTAGAAAGGACATATGCACCCATATGTTCATAGCGGCACAATTCACCATAGCTAAGATTTGGAAACAGCCTAAGTGCCCATCAGCAGATGAGTGGATTAAAAAACTGTGGTACATCTACACACATATATGTTCTTTGTTTTATCTCTTCCTGCCCTCCCCTCCACCTCCCCTGTGAGATCTGTCAGTCTGTTCTATGCATCCATGCCTCTGGACCTATTTTGTTCATCAGTTTATTTTGATCATTAGACATATACTGTACTAGAGGCCCGGTGCACGAAATTCGTGCACGGGGGGGGGGGGGTCCCCTCAGCCCAGCCTGCACCCTTTCACAATCCTAGACCATTGGCTCCTAAGCGCTCACCTGCCTGCCTGCCTGGTCAACCCTTACTGGTCCCCCTGCCAGCCTGCTCACCCCCAACTGCCCCCCACTGCTGGCCTGCTTGCCCCCACCTTCCCTCCCCACTGGCCTGCTTGCCCCCAACTGCCCCCCTGCTGGCCTGCTCACTCCAAACTGTTTCCCCCGCTATCCTGATCACCTCCAACTGACCCCCACTTACATCCTGCTCGCTCCCAACTGGCCCCCCTGCTGGTCTGCTTACCCCCAATGGCCCCGCCCCCCACCAGCCTGATCACCCACAACTGCCCTCCCCTCTTGGCCTCTTACTGCCTCTACCTTGGCCCCGTCACCATGGCTTTGTCCAGAAGAATGTCCGGAAGGTCTCCTGGGAGGTCTTCCAGTCTAATTAGCATATTACCCTTTTATTAATATAGATAGAGGCCTGGTGCACGGGTGGGGGCCGGCTGGTTTGCCCTGAAGAGTGTCCCGGATCAGGGTGGGGCTTCCCTTGGGGCCTGGGGTGGCCTGGGTGAGGGCTTGAGGGCTGTTTTCAGGCTGGTCGTTCCCCCCGGTGATCTAGGCTCCCAGCCCCTCTATTTTTTTTTCAGTGCCTCCTTGAGCAGAGGCCAGGGCCAGCTGGTATCTGGGATTTATTTATCTTCTATAATTGAAACTTTGTAGCCTTGAGCGGAGGCCAGGGTGGGCGGGAAGCTTGGCTTCCTCCATCGCTGGGGACAACCCAAGCCTCCTGCTTGTTACAGCTCCGTGGCCGCTGCCATCTTGGTTGGGTAAATTTGCATACTTGCTCCGGATTGGCTGATGGGCGTGGCTTGTGTGTGTAGCGGAGGTATGGTCAATTTGCATGTTTCTCTTTCATTAGATAGGATAAGTGAGATCATGTGATATTTGTCTCTTTCTGAATGGCTTATTTTGCTTAGTGTAATCTCTAGTTCCCTCTATGCTGTCACAAGGGTAAGAGTTCCTTCTTTTCTATAGCCACATAGTATTCCATTGTGGAAATGTACTGCAGCTTTTATATCTACTCCTCCACGGATGGGCACTTGGACTGTTTCCAGATCTTAACTATTGTAAATAACACTACTATAAACATAGGGGTGCAGATATTAGTTCTCATTGGTGTTTTGGGATTCTTAGGATATAGTCCCAGAAGAGGGATCACTAGGTCAACCGGCAGTTCCATTTTTAATTTTTTAGTGAAACTCCATACTGGTACAGTGGCTGTACCAGTCTGCATTCCCAGCAACAGTACACTGGGATTCCATTATCTTCACAACTTTGCCAGAACTTGTTTGCTGATTTTATTGATGGTAGCCATTCTGGCAAGTGTGAGGTGATATCTCATTGTAGTTTTAATTTGCATCTCTCTGATGATTAGTGACACTGAGCATTTTTTTCATTTGTCTATTGGCCATCTGTATGTCCTGTTTAGAGAAGTGTCTGTTCAGGTCCTTTGCCCATTTTTTAATTGGATTGTTTGTCCTCCTGCTGTTGAGTTGTATGAGTTCTTTATATATTTTAAAAATTAACTCATCAGCTGTACCTTTGGTGAATATGTTCTCCCATACGTGGGTTCCCTTTTCATGTTTTTGATCGTTTCTGTTGCTGTGCAGAAGCAATTTAGTTTGATATAATCCCATCCTATATAATAAAGAGGTAATATGCAAATTGACCATCACTCCAACACACAAGATGGCCACCCCCATGTGGACACAAGATGGCTGGCAGGGGAGGGCATTTGGGGGCAACCAGGCCTGCAGGGGAGGGCAGTTGGGGGAGACCAGGCCTGCAGGGAGGACAGTTAGGGGCAACCGGGCCAGCAGGGAAGGGCAGTTAGGGGCGACCAGGCCGGCAAGGGAGGGAAGTTAGGGGTGACCGGGCCAGCAGGGGAGGGCAGTGGGGGGCGACCAGGCCTGCAGGTGAGGGCAGTTGGGGAGGACAATGCCTGCAGGGGAGGGCAGTTGCGGGGGACAAGGCCTGCAAGGGACGGTAGTTGGGTGTGACCAGGCCTGCAGGGGAGGGTAGTTGGGGGGAACCAGGCCTGCAGGGGAGAACAGACCAGGCCTGCAGGGGAAGGCAGTTGGGGGGAACCAGGCCTGCAGGGGAGGATAATTAGGGCTGACCAGGCTGGCAGAGGAAGGCTGTTAGGGGCAATCGGGCCGGCAGAGGAGTAGTTAGGCGTCGATCAGGCTGGCAGGAGAGTGTGCAGAAACAGTTAGGGGCAATCAGGCAGGCAGGCAGGCAAGCGGTTGGGAGCCAGCAGTCCTGGATTGTGAGAGGGATGTCCGACTGCCCGTGTAGGCCTGATCGGGCCTACACAGGCAATCGGGAATCCCTTGAAGGGTCCCAGATTGGAGACGTGCAGGCTGGGCTGAGGGACACACACACACACACACACACACTCACACATGAGTTTCATGCACCAGGCCTCTAGTTTGTTTATATTTTCTTTTGGCTCTCTTGCCCTAGGAGATGCATCAGTGAAAATACTGCTACATGAGATGTCTGAGATTTTAATGCCTATGGTTTCTTCTAGGACTTTTATGGTTTAGTGACTTATACCTAAGTCTTTTATCCATTTTGAGCTTATTCTTGTGCATGATATAAGTTGGTGGTCTAGTTTCATTTTTTTGCATGGGCCTGTACAATATTCCCATCACCATTTATTGAAGAGACTGTCTGTACTCCAGTGTATGCTCTTGCTTCCTTTGTCAAGTATTAATGACCATAATCACGAGAGTCAATTTCTGGAGTCTCAGTTCTGTTCCATCGATCTATATTCCTGTTCTTGTGCCATTACCAGGCTGTTTTGATTACTGTGGCCTTGTTTATCTGGTATTGTGATCCCTCCAACTTTGTTCTTCTTTCCGAAGATTACTGTGGCAATTGTGGTCTTTTTTGGTTCCATATGAATATTTGGAATATTTGTCCTAGGTCTGTGAAATATGCTGTTGATAATTTCAAAAATATATTTTTATTGATTTCAGAGAGGAAGGGAGAGGGAGAGAGAGATAGAAACATCAATGATAAGAGAGAATCATTGATTGGCTGCCTCCTGCACTCCCCCCACTAGGGACTGAGTCCACAACCCGGACATGTGCTGTGACTGGGAATCGAATCATGACCTCCTGGTTTATAGGTTGATGCTCAATCACTGAGCCATACCTGGCCAGGCTGCTGTTGCTATTAATAGGGATTGTGTTGTGTCTATAGATTGCTTTGGGTAATAGGGACATTTTAATGATGTTAATTCTTCCAATCCATGAACACGGTAAATGCTTCCACTTTTTTGTATCTTCCTCTGTTTCTTTTTTCAGTGTCCTATACTTTTCTGAGTATAGGTCTTTTACTTTGTTAGTTAAGTTTATTCATAGTTATCTTGTATTATTTTTGTTGCAATGATAAATGGGTTTTTTTTTTTTTTTAGTTTCTCTTTCTTATAGTTCATTATTGGTGTACAATAATGACATTAATTCCTGAATGTTAATTTTGTACCCTGCTGCTTTGCCAAATTCATTTGTTAAATCTAGTAGTTTGTGGTGGAGTCTTTAGGGTTTTCTATGTACAATATCATGTCTGTGAATAATGGCAGTTTTACTTCTTCCTTTTTAATTTGTATGCCTTTTCTGTTTTCTTTTTGTCTGATCCCTGTGGCTAGGACTTCCAGTACTATGTTGAATAAGAGTAGTAAAAGTGGACATCCCTGTCTTGTTTATGATATCAAGGGAAACACTTTTAGTTTTTGCCCATTGAGTCTGAATTTGGCTGTAGGTTCGTCATATATGGCCTTTATCATATTTAGGTATGATCCCTCTATTTTCACTTTGGAGGTTTTATGATAAATGTGTGCTGGATTTTGTCAATGCTTTTTCTGTGTCTCTTGATATGATCATGTGATTTTTATCCTTCATCTTGTCTATGTGATATATCACATTTAGTGATTGGCAAATGTTCTACCAGCCTAGCGTCCCTGAAATAAATCCCACTTGGTCATGGTGTATGTGGATTTATTTGATAGTATTTTTTTAAGTTTTTACCATCTGTGTTCATTAGGGATATTGGCCTGTAGTTTTCTACCTTTGTAGTGCCTTTATCTGGTTTTGGAATTACGAGAATGCTAACTTTGTGAACAGAGCTTGGAAGTCTTCCCGCCTCTGGAATCTTTTGAAATGTTTGAGGAGGTTAGGTGTTAGTTCTTTTTTGACTGTTTGGAAAAATTTGCCTGTGAAGCGATCTGGTCTAGGCCTTTATTTTTAGTTCGATTTTTTTTTTTAATCACTGCTTCTTTATTGTTATTGGTCTATTCAGTTTTTTTAAAATTCTTTTCATTTAGTTTTGGAATATTGTATATTTCTAGGAATTTGTCCATCTTGCACAGGTTGTTCAATTTGTTCATAATATTTTCTTACAATACTTTGTATTTCTGTGATGTCAGTCATTACTTCATCTCTTTCTTTTTTTAAAAAAATATATTTTATTGACTTTTTACAGAGAGGAAGGAAGAGGGATAGAGAGTTAGAAACATCGATGAGAGAGAAACATCGATCAGCTGCCTCTTGCACACCCCCTACTGGGGATGTGCCCACAACCAAGTTACGTGCCCTTGACCGGAATCGAACCTGGGACCTTTCAGTCCACAGGCTGACGCTCTATCCACTGAGCCACACCGGTTTTGGCTACTTCATCTCTTTCATTTCTGCTTTTATTTATTTGGGTCCTCTCTGTTTCTTTATGAGTCTGGCTAGTAGTTCATCTATCTTACTTATATTTTCAAAGAATCAGCTCTTGGTTTCATTGAGCTTTTGTATTTTATTTTAGTTTTTATGTCATTTATTTCTACTGTTATCTTTATTATTTCCTTCCTTCTACTTTTGTCTTTTCTTGTTCTCTTTCTAATTCTTTTAGTTGTAGGATTATATTATTTAAGTGACATTTTTCTAGCTTACTGAGATAGGCCTGTAATGCTATGAACTTCCCTCTCAAGACTGCTTTCATTGTGTCCCATAGACTTTGGTTTATTGTGTGTTCATTTCCTTTTGTTTCCAGGTAGTTTTTAAAATTTTTTTCTTGATCTCATTGTTAAACCTCTGCCTCCCCGTGGCTGGCCAGCCAACCTCCCGCAGTCCCTCCCCCCAGTTGGCCAGCCCCTTGATAGGCCGTGATTGCCAGCCAGTCTGAGGGACCCCACCTGTGCACGAATTTGTGCACTGGGCCTCTAGTCCTATATAATAAAGAGGTAATATGCAAATCGACCATCACTCCAACACACAAGATGGACACCCCCATGTGGTCAATGGCTGCCCCTATGTGGACACAAGATGGCCGCCACAAGATGGCCAGCAGGGGAGGGCAGTTGTGGGTGATCAGGCCAGCAGGGGAGGGCAGTTGGTAGGGACCAGGCCTGCAAGGAAGGGCAGTTGGGGGTGATCAGGCCTGCACGGGAGGGCAATTAGTGGTGACCGGGCTGGCAGAGGAGGGCAGTTGGAGGCGATCAGGCCTGCAGGGGAGGGCAGTTGGGGAGAACCAGGCCTGCAGGGGAGGGCAGTTGGAAGGGATAAGACCTGCAGGGAAGGGCAGTTAGAGGCAACCAGGCCTGCAGGGGAGGGCAGTTAGGGGTGACCGGGCCTGTAGGGGAGGGTAGTTGGGAGCGACCAGGCCTGCAGCAGAGGGCAGTTGGGAGGGACAAGGCCTGCAGGGGAGGGTAGTTGGGGGGGGACCAGGCCTGCAGGGGAGGGCAGTTGGGGGAGGACAAGGCCTGCAGGGGAGGGCAGTTAGGGGCAATCAGGCAGCAGGGGAGCAGTTAGGCATCAATCAGGCTGGCAGGAGAGTGGTTAGGGGGTGATCAGGCTGGCAGGCAGAAGTTGTTAGGGGCAATCAGGCAGGCAGGCAGGTGAGCAGTTGGGAGCCAGCAGTCCTGGATTGTGAGAGGTATGTCCGACTGCCTATTTAGGCCCGATTCCACAACGGGCAGTCGGACATCCCTCAAGGGGTTCCAGATTGGAGAGGGTGCAGGCTGGGCTGAGAGATACCACCCCCCCCCATGCATGAATTTCGTGCACCGGGCCTCTAGTTGTTTAATAACATGCTCTTTAATCTCCATGTGTTTGACTGTTTTTGAGTGTTTTTATTGTAGTTGATTTCTAGTTTCATGCCCTTGTGATCTGACAAGATGCTTGATTGGTATGAGTTCAGTCTTCTTGAAGTTAAGATTTATTTTGTTGTCTAATATGTGGTCTGTCTTGGAGAAAGTTACATGTGCACTTGAGGAAAATGTATATTCTCTTGCTTTGGGATGAAATGTTCTGTAAATACCAATTAAATCCATCTTATCTAGTGTGTTGTTTAATATTGCTGTTTCCTTGTTGAATTTTATCTGGAAGATTTATCCAGTGATGTCAGTGGGCTGTTAAAGTCCCCTATCATGATTGTATTGCTGTCAATATTTCATTGTCCTCCAAGAGATTTCTACATATTTAGGTGCTCCTATTTTGGGTGTATATATGTATTACTAGGGTTATATCTTCATGTTGGATCAATCCCTTTAGTATTATGCAGTGATCTTCTTTGTCTCTTATTATGGCCTTCTTTTTTAAATCTTTTTTGTTAGATATAAGTATTGTTATTGCTGGATTGCTGATTTTGTTTTCATTTTTTCATTTCCAATTGCATGGAATAAAATTTTCCATTCCTTCACCATCATCCTGTGTGAGTGTTTTGTTCTGAGGTGGCTCTCTTGTTGACAGCATATATATGGGTCATGTTTTCTTATCCATTTAGCTATTCTGTGTATTTTGATTTGAGCATTTAATTCATTTACATTTAAGATTATTGTTGATAGGTACCTTTCTATTGCCATTTTTATTTTTTATATCTATGTTCCTCTATTTCTTCTTCTTCGTAGAGCAGTCACTTTAACATTTCTTGCAATGATGGTTTGGTGGTAATGAACTCCTTTAGTCTTTTTTTCTCAAAGTTTAATATATATATGTATGTATTGATTTCAGAGAGGAAGGGAGAGGGAGAGAAATAGAAACATCAAGGATGAGAGAGAATTATTGATCGGCAGCCTCCTGCACACCCCCTATTGGGGGTCCAGCCCACAACCCGAGTATGTGCCCTTGACCAGAATCGAACCCAGGACCCTTCAGTCCACAGGGTGACACTCTATCCACTGAGCCAAACCAGCTAGGGTAGTCTTTTTATTGTCTGGGAAGCTTTTCATTTCACCTGCAATTTTATTTTATTTATTTATTTAATTTATTTATATAACTTACTATACTTTATTGCAATAACAAAGTAATTATTTTAACAATAAAAGCAGAGTACGTGTAGGCAAGTGGATGGTCTGTCTCAAGCCAAGCCACTTTCCCTAGTGGTTCAGAACTGGGTTGATGACAATAGTCCTCTAGAATGTAACATTTATCCACTTGTTATCATTATTTACCAGTTCTGGGTTGTCTCTGCGCACTTGACAGTCGAGATCAAAGCTAGAGACAAGAATATGAGATGAATCAAAATGGATTTAGGAATGAGCACTCTGTCTGGAATGCATCTTGGGGGGCCAAAGACAAATGATATTTTTCTGATCAGGTCCCCTGGAAAGAGTCAGAACTTGGGTTCTTAGAGTAGCCCTGGCTTCCCCTGCATGCTAGAATCAGCTTCGTATCCCCAAGACTAAGTAGTCTTCCCTTCAGACACATAGCCCTCCTGTGCCCACCTGCCCCTGTGCTTCCCATCTGGCTCCTGGCTCATGTGTCTTGGAGTTTAGGAAACCCCAGTAGAGAGCCAAGTAAGCAATCACTCCTGCCCAGACTGAAGTTCTCTAGAGACCCACAATTTAGATGCAAATTTGAGAAAGTTTTGAGGCTGTGAGAATAGGAAATGAACATGCATACATAGCACCTGGTAAGAGGCACTTGAAGGACTGAAGTAGGAAAGGAGCCACGAACCCTCTTGTCCCCATGTTCCTCTTTGGGCTGCAGGTACAAGTCAGGAGCTGAGATGGGCTCCTGCCTGTCCCTTCCTTGCCCTCGGAGCCAGGCGCAGCGCCTCCTCCATCAGGGCTCAGCAAGGGGGACTGGCAAGGGCCTCCATAGTAGCCAAGCCAGACCATGGCTTTCTTCAGCCCCAGGACCCCAAAGTGCCAGATCACCCAAGAGGCAAGGCCTGTTAGAAGAGATACAATGTTTTGCTCATTGAGGCAGTGCTAAAGCTTCTGGGCATCTTCCCAATGCGCTATGAGGAAGAGTTGCTCTAGCTGGCACACCTGAGCCCCCAGGACATTGGTCAGGGCTCACACTCTCCCCACAGCTCAAGCATCCAGTGTTCAGAAAAGCAAGCAGTATGCTAAACTTCTGAAGTTTCAGAGAAGGCAAGCTAGCAAAGACCCTCTGCAGACCCAGACCCAGACCCAGCCCTCATGGTCTCTTCCAGCAGACCTCAGCTGCTTTGATGTATCTGAGTCACTCTTCACTGTGAGAGCAATGGGAGGCCTACCCACAGCATAGCTGGCCAGCAGGAAGCCACTCACCATCAATTTTAAATAGTAGCCTTGCTGGATAGATTAGTCTTGGTTTCAGGTTCTTCCTTTTCTTTACTTTGAATACTTCACCTTATTCCCTTCTGGCCTCTAGTGAGGCCAGACTTATGTGAATTCCCGTGTAGGTAACTAACAGACTTATGGGAACTCCCTTGTAGGTAACTGACTGTCTCTCTTGCTATCCTTACGATTCTTTTTGTCATTAACACTTGCCTTTTTACTTATGATGTGTCTTGGTGTGGGTCTGTTTTGGTTCATCTTGACTGGGATTCTGTGCTTTCTAAACTTGTGTGACTTTTTTCTTCATCAGGTTAGGGAAATTTTCTGTCATTATTTCTTTTACGTTTTTAT